>NC_142093.1:65816626-66116853 GCF_054644295.1 Miniopterus natalensis
AGGGATAGATATCCTCTTAGGGTTCCGATTGGACCTAGGGTTAGGGTTATGTTGAGGGCTAGGGTTAGAGATCGGGTTAGGGTTCCGAATGAACCTAGGGTTAGGGTTATGTTGAGGGCGAGGGTTAGAGATCCTGTTAGGGTTCCGATTGGACCTAGGGTTAGGGTTATGTTGAGGGCGAGGGTTAGAGATCCGGTTAGGGTTCAGATTGGACCTAGGGTTACCCTTATGTTGAGGGACAGGGTTAGATATCCGTTTAGGGTTCTGATTGGAACTAGGTTTAGTGATATGTTGAGGGCTAGGGTTAGAGATCCGGTTAAGGTTCCGATTGGAACAAGGGTTAGGGTTATGTTGAGGGCTAGGGTTAGAGATCCGGTTAGGGTTCAGGTTGGACCTAGGGTTAGGGTTATGTTGAGGGCTATGATTAGAGATCCGGTTAAGGTTCCGGTTGGACCTAGGGTTAGGGTTATGTTGAGGGCTAGGGATAGATATCCTCTTAGGGTTCCGATTGGACCTAGGGTTAGGGTTATGTTGAGGGCTAGGGTTAGAGATCGGGTTAGGGTTCCGAATGAACCTAGGGTTAGGGTTATGTTGAGGGCTAGGGTTAGAGATCTAGTTAGGGTTCCGATTGGACCTAGGGTTACGGTTATGTTGAGGGCTAGGGTTAGAGATCCGTTTAGGTTTCCGATTGGACCTAGGGTTAGGGTTATGTTGAGGGCTAGAGGTAGAGATCCGGTTAGGGTACCGACTGTACCTAGGGTTAGGGTTATGTTGAGGGCTAGGGTTAGATATCCGTTTAGGGTTCCGATTTGACCTAGGGTTAGGGTTATGTTGAGGGCTAGGGTTAGAGATCCGGTTAGGGTTCCGATTGGACCTAGGGTTAGGGTTATGTTGTGGGCTAGGGTTAGAGATCCGGTTAGGGTACCGATTGGACCTAGGGTTAGGTTTATGTTGAGGGCTAGGTATACAGATCCGGTTAGTGTTCCGATTGGACCTAGGGTTAGGGTTATGTTGAGGGCTAGGGTTAGAGATCCGGTTAGGGTTCCGATTGAACCTAGGGTTAGGGTTATGTTGAGGGCTAGGGTTCGAGATCCGGTTAGGGTTCCGATTGGACCTAGGGTTAGGGTTATGTTGAGGGCTAGGGTTAGAGGTCCGGTTAGGGTTCCGATTGGACCTAGGGTTAGGGTTCTGTTGAGGGTTAGGGTTAGAGATCCGGTTAGGGTTCCGATTGGACCTAGGGTTAGGGTTATGTTGAGGGCGAGGGTTAGAGATCCTGTTAGGGTTCCGATTGGACCTAGGGTTAGGGTTATGTTGAGGGCGAGGGTTAGAGATCCGGTTAGGGTTCCGATTGGACCTAGGGTTACCGTTATGTTGAGGGACAGGGTTAGATATCCGTTTAGGGTTCTGATTGGAACTAGGGTTAGTGATATGTTGAGGGCTAGGGTTAGAGATCCGGTTAGCGTTCCGATTGGACCTACGGTTATGGTTATGTTGATGTCTAGGGTTAGAGATCCGGTTAGGGTTCCGGTTGGACCTGGGGTTAGGGTTATGTTGAGGGCTAGGATTAGAGATCCGGTAAGGTTCCAGTTGGACCTAGGGATAGGGTTATGTTGAGGGCTAGGGATAGATATCCTCTTAGGGTTCCGATTGGACCTAGGGTTAGGGTTATGTTGAGGGCGAGGGTTAGAGATCCGGTTAGGGTTCCGATTGAACCTCGGGTTAGGGTTATGTTGAGGGCTAGGGTTAGAGATCGGGTTAGGGTTCCGATTGAACCTAGGGTTAGGGTTATGTTGAGGGCTAGGTTTAGAGATCTCGTTAGGGTTCCGATTGGACCTAGGGTTACGGTTATGTTGAGGGCTAGGGTTAGAGATCCGTTTAGGTTTCCGATTGGACCTAGGGTTAGAGTTATGTTGAGGGCTAGGGTTAGAGATCCGGTTAGGGTACCGATTGTACCTAGGGTTAGGGTTATGTTGAGGGCTAGGGTTAGAGATCCGTTTAGGGTTCCGATTTGACGTAGGGTTAGGGTTATGTTGAGGGCTAGGGTTAGAGATCCGGTTAGGGTTCCGATTGGACCTAGGGTTAGGGTTATGTTAAGCGCTAGGGTTAGAAATCCGCTTACGGTACCGATTGGACCTAGGGATAGGGTTATGTTGAGGGCTAGGTATACAGATCCGGTTAGGGTTCCGATTGGACCTAGGTTTACGGTTATGTTGAGGGCTAGGGTTAGAGATCCGGTTAGGGTTCCGATTGGACCTAGGGTTAGGGTTATGTTGAGGGCTAGGGTTAGAGATCCGGTTAGGGTTCCGATTGGACCTAGGGTTAGGGTTATGTTGAGGGCTAGGGTTAGAGATCCGGTTAGGGTTCCGATTGGACCTAGGGTTAGGGTTATGTTGAGGGTTAGGGTTAGAGATCCGGTTACGGTTCCGATTGGACCTAGGGTTAGGGTTCTGTTGAGGGCGAGGGTTAGAGATCCTGTTAGGTTTCCGGTTGGACCTAGGGTTAGGGTTATATTGAGGGCTAGGGTTAGAGATCCGGTTAGGGTTCCGATTGGACCTAGGGTTAGCGTTATGTTGAGGGACAGGGTTAGATATCCGTTTAGGGTTCCGATTGGAACTAGGGTTAGTGATATGTTGAGGGATAGGTTTAGAGATCCGGTTAGGGTTCCGATTGGACCTAGGGTTAGGGTTATGTTGAGGGCTAGGGTTAGAGATCCGGTTAGGGTTCCGGTTGGACCTAGGGTTAGGGTTATGTTGAGGGCTAGGATTAGAGATCCGGTTAGGATTCCGGTTGGACCTAGGGTTAGGGTTATGTTGAGGGCTAGGGATAGATATCCTCTTAGGGTTCCGATTGGACCTAGGGTAGGGTTATGTTGAGGGCGAGGGTCAGAGATCCGGTTAGGGTTCCGATTGAACCTCGGGTTAGGGTTATGTTGAGGGCTAAGGTTAGAGATCGGGTTAGGGTTCCGATTGAACCTAGGGTTAGGGTTATGTTGAGGGCTAGGGTTAGAGATCTGCTTAGGGTTCCGATTGGACCTAGGGTTACGGTTATGTTGAGGGCTAGGGTTAGAGATCTGTTTAGGTTTCCGATTGGACCTAGGGTTAGGGTTATGTTGAGGGCTAGGGTTAGAGATCCGGTTAGGGTACCGATTGTACCTAGGGTTAGGGTTATGTTGAGGGCTAGGGTTAGAGATCCGGTTAGGGTTCCGATTGGACCTAGGGTTAGGGTTATGTTGAGGGCGAGGGGTAGAGATCCGGTTAGGGTACCGAATGGACCTAGGGTTAGGGTTATGTTGAGGGCTAGGGTTAGAGATCCGGTTAGGGTTCCGATTGTACCTAGGGTTCGGGTTATGTTTAGGGCTAGGTTTAGAGATCCGGTTAGGGTTCCGATTGGACCTAGGGTTAGGGTTATGTTGAGGGCTAGGGTTAGAGATCCGGTTAGGGTTCCGATTGAACCTAGGGTTAGGGTTATGTTGAGGGCTACGGTTAGAGATCCGGTTCGGGTTCCGATTGAACCTAGGGTTAGGGTTATGTTGAGGGCTAGGGTTAGAGAGCCGGTTCGGGTTCCGATTGAACCTAGGGTTAGGGTTATGTTGAGGGCTAGGTTTAGAGATCTCGTTAGGGTTCCGATTGGACCTAGGGTTACGGTTATGTTGAGGGCTAGGGTTAGAGATCCGTTTAGGTTTCCGATTGGACCTAGGGTTAGAGTTATGTTGAGGGCTAGGGTTAGAGATCCGGTTAGGGTACCGATTGTACCTAGGGTTAGGGTTATGTTGAGGGCTAGGGTTAGAGATCCGTTTAGGGTTCCGATTTGACGTAGGGTTAGGGTTATGTTGAGGGCTAGGGTTAGAGATCCGGTTAGGGTTCCGATTGGACCTAGGGTTAGGGTTATGTTGAGCGCTAGGGTTAGAAATCCGCTTACGGTACCGATTGGACCTAGGGATAGGGTTATGTTGAGGGCTAGGTATACAGATCCGGTTAGGGTTCCGATTGGACCTAGGTTTACGGTTATGTTGAGGGCTAGGGTTAGAGATCCGGTTAGGGTTCCGATTGGACCTAGGGTTAGGGTTATGTTGAGGGCTAGGGTTAGAGATCCGGTTAGGGTTCCGATTGGACCTAGGGTTAGGGTTATGTTGAGGGCTAGGGTTAGAGATCCGGTTAGGGTTCCGATTGGACCTAGGGTTAGGGTTATGTTGAGGGTTAGGGTTAGAGATCCGGTTACGGTTCCGATTGGACCTAGGGTTAGGGTTCTGTTGAGGGCTTGGGTTAGAGATCCTGTTAGGTTTCCGGTTGGACCTAGGGTTAGGGTTATATTGAGGGCTAGGGTTAGAGATCCGGTTAGGGTTCCGATTGGACCTAGGGTTAGCGTTATGTTGAGGGACAGGGTTAGATATCCGTTTAGGGTTCCGATTGGAACTAGGGTTAGTGATATGTTGAGGGCTAGGTTTAGAGATCCGGTTAGGGTTCCGATTTGACCTAGGGTTAGGGTTATGTTGAGGGCTAGGGTTAGAGATCCGGTTAGGGTTCCGGTTGGACCTAGGGTTAGGGTTATGTTGAGGGCTAGGATTAGAGATCCGGTTAGGATTCCGGTTGGACCTAGGGTTAGGGTTATGTTGAGGGCTAGGGATAGATATACTCTTAGGGTTCCGATTGGACCTAGGGTAGGGTTATGTTGAGGGTGAGGGTCAGAGATCCGGTTAGGGTTCCGATTGAACCTCGGGTTAGGGTTATGTTGAGGGCTAAGGTTAGAGATCGGGTTATGGTTCCGATTGAACCTAGGGTTAGGGTTATGTTGAGGGCTAGGGTTAGAGATCTGCTTAGGGTTCCGATTGGACCTAGGGTTAAGGTTATGTTGAGGGCTAGGGTTAGAGATCTGTTTAGGTTTCCGATTGGACCTAGGGTTAGGGTTATGTTGAGGGCTAGGGTTAGAGATCCGGTTAGGGTACCGATTGTACCTAGGGTTAGGGTTATGTTGAGGGCTAGGGTTAGAGATCCGGTTAGGGTTCCGATTGGACCTAGGGTTAGGGTTATGTTGAGGGCGAGGGGTAGAGATCCGGTTAGGGTACCGAATGGACCTAGGGTTAGGGTTATGTTGAGGGCTAGGGTTAGAGATCCGGTTAGGGTTCCGATTGTACCTAGGGTTAGGGTTATGTTTAGGGCTAGGGTTAGAGATCCGGTTAGGGTTCCGATTGGACCTAGGGTTAGGGTTATGTTGAGGGCTAGGGTTAGAGATCCGGTTAGGGTTCCGATTGAACCTAGGGTTAGGGTTATGTTGAGGGCTAGGGTTAGAGATCCGGTTCGGGTTCCGATTGAACCTAGGGTTAGGGTTATGTTGAGGGCTAGGGTTAGAGTTCCGGTTAGGGTTCCGATTGGACCGAGGGTTAGGGTTCTGTTGAGGGCGAGGGTTAGAAATCCTGTTAGGGTTCCGATTGGACCTAGGGTTAGGGTTATTTTGAGGGTTAGGGTTAGAGATCCGTTTAGGGTTCCGATTGGACCTAGGGTTAGGGTTATGTTGAGGTCTAGGTATACAGATCTGGTTAGGGTTCCGATTGGACGTCGGGTTAGTGTTATGTTCAGGGCTAGGGTTCGAGATCCGGTTAGGGTTCCGATTGAACCTAGGGTTAGGGTTATGTTGAGGGCTAGGGTTAGAGATCCGGTTAGGGTTCCGATTGGACCTAGGGTTACGGTTATGTTGAGGGCTAGGGTTAGAGATCCGTTTAGGTTTCCGATTGGACCTAGGGTTAGGGTTATGTTGAGGGTTAGGGTTAGAGTTCCGGTTAGGGTACCGATTGGACCTAGGATTAGGGTTATGTTGCGGGCTAGGTATACAGATCCGGTTAGGGTTCCGATTGGACCTAGGGTTAGGGTTATGTTGAGGGCTAGGGTTAGAGATCCGGTTAGGGTTCCGATTGAACCTAGGGTTACGGTTATGTTGAGGGCTAGGGTTAGAGATCCGGTTAGGTTTCCGATTGGACCTAGTGTTAGGGTTATGTTGAGGGCAAGGGGTAGAGATCCGGTTAGGGGACCGATTGGACCTAGGGTTAGGGTTATGTTGAGGGCTAGGGTTAGGGATCCGGTTAGGGTTTCGATTGGACCTAGGGTTAGGTTTATGTTGAGGGCTAGGGTTAGAGATCCGGTTAGGGTTCCGATTGGACCTAGGGTTAGGGTTCTGTTGAGGGCTAGGGTTAGATATCCGGTTAGGGTTCCGATTGGACCTAGGGTTAGGGTTATGTTGAGGGCTAGGGTTAGAGATCCGGTTAGGGTTCCGATTGGACCTAGGGTTAGGGTTATGTTGAGGGCGAGGTGTAGAGATCCGGTTAGGGTACCGATTGGACCTAGGGTAGGGTTATGTTGAGGGCTAGGGTTAGAGATCCGGTTAGGGTTCCGATTGAACCTAGGGTTAGGGTTATGTTGAGGGCTAGGGTTCGAGATCCGGTTAGGGTTCCGATTGGACCTAGGGTTAGGGTTATGTTGAGGGCTAGGGTTAGAGATCCGGTTAGGGTTCCGGTTGGACTTAGGGTTAGGGTTATGTTGAGGGCTAGGATTAGAGATCCGGTTAAGGTTCCGGTTGGACTTAGGGTTAGGGTTATGTTGAGGGCTAGGGATAGATATCCTCTTAGGGTTCCGATTGGACCTAGGGTTAGGGTTATGTTGAAGGCGAGGGTTAGAGATCCGGTTAGGGTTCCGATTGAACCTCGGGTTAGGGTTATGTTGAGGGCTAGGGTTAGAGATCGGGTTAGGGTTCCGATTGAACCTAGGGTTAGGGTTATGTTGAGGGCTAGGTTTAGAGATCTGGTTAGGGTTCCGATTGGACCTAGGGTTACGGTTATGTTGAGGGCTAGGGTTAGAGATCCGTTTAGGTTTCCGATTGGACCTAGGGTTAGGGTTATGTTGAGGGCTAGGGTTAGAGATCCGGTTAGGGTACCGATTGTACCTAGGGTTAGGGTTATGTTGAGGGCTAGGGTTAGATATCCGTTTAGGGTTCCTATTTGACCTAGGGTTAGGGTTATGTTGAGGGCTAGGGTTAGAGATCCGGTTAGGGTTCCGATTGGACCTAGGGTTAGGTTTATGTTGAGGGCTAGGGTTAGAGATCCGGTTAGGGTTCCGATTGGACCTAGGGTTAGGGTTCTGTTGAGGGCTAGGGTTAGATATCCGGTTAGGGTTCCGATTGGACCTAGGGTTAGGGTTATGTTGAGGGCTAGGGTTAGAGATCCGGTTAGGGTTCCGATTGGACCTAGGGTTAGGGTTATGTTGAGGGCGAGGTGTAGAGATCCGGTTAGGGTACCGATTGGACCTAGGGTAGGGTTATGTTGAGGGCTAGGGTTAGAGATCCGGTTAGGGTTCCGATTGAACCTAGGGTTAGGGTTATGTTGAGGGCTAGGGTTCGAGATCCGGTTAGGGTTCCGATTGGACCTAGGGTTAGGGTTATGTTGAGGGCTAGGGTTAGAGATCCGGTTAGGGTTCCGGTTGGACTTAGGGTTAGGGTTATGTTGAGGGCTAGGATTAGAGATCCGGTTAAGGTTCCGGTTGGACTTAGGGTTAGGGTTATGTTGAGGGCTAGGGATAGATATCCTCTTAGGGTTCCGATTGGACCTAGGGTTAGGGTTATGTTGAAGGCGAGGGTTAGAGATCCGGTTAGGGTTCCGATTGAACCTCGGGTTAGGGTTATGTTGAGGGCTAGGGTTAGAGATCGGGTTAGGGTTCCGATTGAACCTAGGGTTAGGGTTATGTTGAGGGCTAGGTTTAGAGATCTGGTTAGGGTTCCGATTGGACCTAGGGTTACGGTTATGTTGAGGGCTAGGGTTAGAGATCCGTTTAGGTTTCCGATTGGACCTAGGGTTAGGGTTATGTTGAGGGCTAGGGTTAGAGATCCGGTTAGGGTACCGATTGTACCTAGGGTTAGGGTTATGTTGAGGGCTAGGGTTAGATATCCGTTTAGGGTTCCTATTTGACCTAGGGTTAGGGTTATGTTGAGGGCTAGGGTTAGAGATCCGGTTAGGGTTCCGATTGGACCTAGGGTTAGGGTTATGTTGTGGGCTAGGGTTAGAGATCCGGTTAGGGTACCGATTGGACCTAGGGTTAGGGTTATGTTGAGGGCTAGGTATACAGATCCGGTTAGTGTTCCGATTGGACCTAGGGTTAGGGTTATGTTGAGGGCTAGGGTTAGAGTTCCGGTTAGGGTTCCGATTGAACCTAGGGTTAGGGTTATGTTGAGGGCTATGATTAGAGATCCGGTTAGGGTTCCGATTGGACCTAGGGTTAGGTTTATGTTGAGGGCTTGGGTTAGAGATCCTGTTAGGGTTCCGATTGAACCTAGGGTTAGGGTTATGTTGAGGGCTAGGGTTCGAGATCCGGTTAGGGTTCCGATTGGACCTAGGGTTAGGGTTATGTTGAGGGCTAGGGTTAGAGATCCGGTTAGGGTTCCGATTGGACCTAGGGTTAGGGTTATGTTGAGGGCTAGGCTTAGATATCTGGTTAGGGTTCCGATTGGACCTAGGGTTACGGTTAAGTTGAGGGCTATGGTTAGAGATCCGTTTAGGTTTCCGATTGGACCTAGGGTTAGGGTTATGTTGTGGGCTAGGGTTAGAGATCCGGTTAGGGTACCGATTGGACCTAGGGTTAGGGTTATGTTGAGGGCTAGGTATAGAGATCCGGTTAGGGTTCCGATTGGACCTAGGGTTAGGGTTATGTTGAGGGCTAGGGTTAGAGATCCGGTTAGGGTTCCGATTGAACGTAGGGTTAGGGTTATGTTGAGGGCTAGGGTTAGAGATCCGGTTAGGGTTCCGATTGGACCTAGGGTTAGGGTTATGTTGAGTGCGAGGGTTAGAGATCCGGTTAGGGTACCGATTGGACCTAGGGTTAGGGTTATGTTGAGGGCTAGGGTTAGAGATCCGGTTAGGGTTCCGATTGAACCTAGGGTTAGGGTTATGTTGAGGGCTAGGGTTCGAGATCCGGTTAGGGTTCCGATTGGACCTAGGGTTAGGGTTATGTTGAGGGCTAGGGTTAGAGATCCGGTTAGGGTTCCGATTGGACCTAGGGTTAGGGTTCTGTTGAGGCTTAGGGTTAGAGAACCGGTTAGGGTTCCGATTGGACCTAGGGTTAGGGTTATGTTGAGGGCGAGGGTTAGAGATCCTGTTAGGGTTCCGATTGGACCTAGGGTTAGGGTTATGTTGAGGGCGAGGGTTAGAGATCCGGTTAGGGTTCCGATTGGACCTAGGGTTACCGTTATGTTGAGGGCTAGGGTTAGAGATCCGGTTAGGGTTCCGGTTGGACCTAGGATTAGGGTTATGTTGAGGGCTAGGATTAGAGATCCGGTTAAGGTTCCGGTTGGACCTAGGGTTAGGGTTATGTTGAGGGCTAGGGATAGATATCCTCTTAGGGTTCCGATTGGACCTAGGGTTAGGGTTATGTTGAGGGCGAGGGTTAGAGATCCGGTTACGGTTCCGATTGAACCTCGGGTTAGGGTTATGTTGAGGGCTAGGGTTAGAGATCCGGTTAGGGTTCCGATTGGACCTAGGGTTAGGGTTCTGTTGAGGCTTAGGGTTAGAGAACCGGTTAGGGTTCCGATAGGACCTAGGGTTAGGGTTATGTTGAGGGCGAGGGTTAGAGATCCGGTTAGGGTTCCGATTGGAACTAGGGTTACCGTTATGTTGAGGGACAGGTTTAGATATCCGTTTAGGGTTCTGATTGGAACTAGGGTTAGTGATATGTTGAGGACTAGGGTTAGAGATCCGGTTAGGGTTCCGATTGGACCTAGGTTTAGGGTTATGTTGAGGGCTAGGGTTAGAGATCCGGTTAGGGTTCCGGTTGGACCTAGGGTTAGGGTTATGTTGAGGGCTAAGATTAGAGATCCGGTTAAGGTTCCGGTTGGACCTAGGGTTAGGGTTATGTTGAGGGCTAGGGATAGATATCCTCTTAGGGTTCCGATTGGACCTAGGGTTAGGGTTATGTTGAGGGCGAGGGTTAGAGATCCGGTTAGGGTTCCGATTGAACCTCGGGTTAGGGTTATGTTGAGGGCTAGGGTTAGAGTCGGGTTAGGGTTCCGAATGAACCTAGGGTTAGGGTTATGTTGAGGGCTAGGGTTAGAGATCTAGTTAGGGTTCCGATTGGACCTAGGGTTACGGTTATGTTGAGGGCTAGGGTTAGAGATCCGTTTAGGTTTCCGATTGGACCTAGGGTTAGGGTTATGTTAAGGGCTAGGGTTAGAGATCCGGTTAGGGTTCCGATTGAACCTCGGGTTAGGGTTATGTTGAGGGCTAGGGTTAGAGATCCGGTTAGGGTTCCGATTGGACCTAGGGTTAGGGTTATGTTGAGGGCTAGGGTTAGAGATCCGGTTAGGGTTCCGATTGGACCCAGGGTTAGGGTTATGTTGAGGGCTAGGGTTAGAGATCCGGTTAGGGTACCGATTGGACCCAGGGTTAGGGTTATGTTGAGGGCTAGGGTTAGAGATTCGGTTAGGGTTCCGATTGGACCTAGGGTTAGGGTTATGTTGAGGGCTAGGGTTAGAGATCCGGTTAGGGTTCCGATTGGACCCAGGGTTAGGGTTATGTTGAGGGCTAGGGTTAGAGATCCGGTTAGGGTACCGATTGGACCCAGGGTTAGGGTTATGTTGAGGGCTAGGGTTAGAGATCCGTTTAGGTTTCCGATTGGACCTAGGGTTAGGGTTATGTTGAGGGCTAGGGTTAGAGATCCGGTTAGCGTACCGATTGTACCTAGGGTTAGGGTTATGTTAAGGGCTAGGTATACAGACCGGTTAGGGTTCCGATTGGACCTAGGGTTAGGGTTATGTTGAGGGCTACGGTTAGAGATCCGGTTAGGGTTCCGATTGAACCTAGGGTTAGGGTTATGTTGAGGGCTAGGGATAGAGATCCGGTTAGGGTTCCGATTGGACCTAGGGTTAGGGTTCTGTTGAGGCTTAGGGTTAGAGAACCGGTTAGGGTTCCGATTGGACCTAGGGTTAGGGTTATGTTGAGGGCGAGGGTTAGAGATCCGGTTAGGGTTCCGATTGAACCTAGGGTTAGGGTTATGTTGAGGGCTAGGGTTCGAGATCCGGTTAGGGTTCCGATTGGACCTAGGGTTAGGGTTATGTTGAGGGCTAGGGTTAGAGATCCGGTTAGGGTTCCGATTGGACCTAGGGTTAGGGTTCTGTTGAGGCTTAGGGTTAGAGAACCGGTTAGGGTTCCGATTGGACCTAGGGTTAGGGTTATGTTGAGGGCGAGGGTTAGAGATCCGGTTAGGGTTCCGATTGAACCTAGGGTTAGGGTTATGTTGACGGATAGGGTTCGAGATCCGGTTAGGGTTCCGATTGGACCTAGGGTTAGGGTTATGTTGAGGGCTAGGGTTAGAGATCCGGTTAGGGTTCCGATTGGACCTAGGGTTAGGATTCTGTTGAGGCTTAGGGTTAGAGAACCGGTTAGGGTTCCGATTGGACCTAGGGTTAGGGTTATGTTGAGGGCGAGGGTTAGAGATCCGGTTAGGGTTCCGATTGAACCTAGGGTTAGGGTTATGTTGAGGGCTAGGGTTCGAGATCCGGTTAGGGTTCCGATTGGACCTAGGGTTAGGGTTATGTTGAGGGCTAGGGTTAGAGATCCGGTTAGGGTTCCGATTGGACCTAGGGTTAGGGTTCTGTTGAGGCTTAGGGTTAGAGAACCGGTTAGGGTTCCGATTGGACCTAGGGTTAGGGTTATGTTGAGGGCGAGGGTTAGAGATCCGGTTAGGGTTCCGATTGGAACTAGGGTTACCGTTATGTTGAGGGACAGGGTTAGACATCCGTTTAGGGTTCTGATTGGAACTAGGGTTAGTGATATGTTGAGGGCTAGGGTTAGAGATCCGGTTAGGGTTCCGATTGGACCTAGGGTTAGGGTTCTGTTGAGGGCTAGGGTTAGAGATCCGGTTAGGGTTCCGATTGGACCTAGGGTTAGGGTTCTGTTGAGGCTTAGGGTTAGAGAACCGGTTAGGGTTCCGATTGGACCTAGGGTTAGGGTTATGTTGAGGGCGAGGGTTAGAGATCCGGTTAGGGTTCCGATTGAACCTAGGGTTAGGGTTATGTTGAGGGCTAGGGTTCGAGATCCGGTTAGGGTTCCGATTGGACCTAGGGTTAGGGTTATGTTGAGGGCTAGGGTTAGAGATCCGGTTAGGGTTCCGATTGGACCTAGGGTTAGGGTTCTGTTGAGGCTTAGGGTTAGAGAACCGGTTAGGGTTCCGATTGGACCTAGGGTTAGGGTTATGTTGAGGGCGAGGGTTAGAGATCCGGTTAGGGTTCCGATTGAACCTAGGGTTAGGGTTATGTTGAGGGCTAGGGTTCGAGATCCGGTTAGGGTTCCGATTGGACCTAGGGTTAGGGTTATGTTGAGGGCTAGGGTTAGAGATCCGGTTAGGGTTCCGATTGGACCTAGGGTTAGGGTTCTGTTGAGGCTTAGGGTTAGAGAACCGGTTAGGGTTCCGATTGGACCTAGGGTTAGGGTTATGTTGAGGGCGAGGGTTAGAGATCCGGTTAGGGTTCCGATTGGAACTAGGGTTACCGTTATGTTGAGGGACAGGGTTAGATATCCGTTTAGGGTTCTGATTGGAACTAGGGTTAGTGATATGTTGAGGGCTAGGGTTAGAGATCCGGTTAGGGTTCCGATTGGACCTAGGGTTAGGGTTATGTTGAGGGCTAGGGTTAGAGATCCGGTTAGGGTTCCGATTGGACCTAGGGTAGGGTTATGTTGAGGGCGAGGGTCAGAGATCCGGTTAGGGTTCCGATTGAACCTCGGGTTAGGGTTATGTTGAGGGCTAAGGTTAGAGATCGGGTTAGGGTTCCGATTGAACCTAGGGTTAGGGTTATGTTGAGGGCTAGGGTTAGAGATCTGCTTAGGGTTCCGATTGGACCTAGGGTTACGGTTATGTTGAGGGCTAGGGTTAGAGATCTGTTTAGGTTTCCGATTGGACCTAGGGTTAGGGTTATGTTGAGGGCTAGGGTTAGAGATCCGGTTAGGGTACCGATTGTACCTAGGGTTAGGGTTATGTTGAGGGCTAGGGTTAGAGATCCGGTTAGGGTTCCGATTGGACCTAGGGTTAGGGTTATGTTGAGGGCGAGGGGTAGAGATCCGGTTAGGGTACCGAATGGACCTAGGGTTAGGGTTATGTTGAGGGCTAGGGTTAGAGATCCGGTTAGGGTTCCGATTGTACCTAGGGTTCGGGTTATGTTTAGGGCTAGGGTTAGAGATCCGGTTAGGGTTCCGATTGGACCTAGGGTTAGGGTTATGTTGAGGGCTAGGGTTAGAGATCCGGTTAGGGTTCCGATTGAACCTAGGGTTAGGGTTATGTTTAGGGCTACGGTTAGAGATCCGGTTCGGGTTCCGATTGAACCTAGGGTTAGGGTTATGTTGAGGGCTAGGGTTAGAGAGCCGGTTCGGGTTCCGATTGAACCTAGGGTTAGGGTTATGTTGAGGGCTAGGTTTAGAGATCTCGTTAGGGTTCCGATTGGACCTAGGGTTACGGTTATGTTGAGGGCTAGGGTTAGAGATCCGTTTAGGTTTCCGATTGGACCTAGGGTTAGAGTTATGTTGAGGGCTAGGGTTAGAGATCCGGTTAGGGTACCGATTGTACGTAGGGTTAGGGTTATGTTGAGGGCTAGGGTTAGAGATCCGTTTTGGGTTCCGATTTGACGTAGGGTTAGGGTTATGTTGAGGGCTAGGGTTAGAGATCCGGTTAGGGTTCCGATTGGACCTAGGGTTAGGGTTATGTTGAGCGCTAGGGTTAGAAATCCGCTTACGGTACCGATTGGACCTAGGGATAGGGTTATGTTGAGGGCTAGGTATACAGATCCGGTTAGGGTTCCGATTGGACCTAGGTTTACGGTTATGTTGAGGGCTAGGGTTAGAGATCCGGTTAGGGTTCCGATTGGACCTAGGGTTAGGGTTATGTTGAGGGCTAGGGTTAGAGATCCGGTTAGGGTTCCGATTGGACCTAGGGTTAGGGTTATGTTGAGGGCTAGGGTTAGAGATCCGGTTAGGGTTCCGATTGGACCTAGGGTTAGGGTTATGTTGAGGGTTAGGGTTAGAGATCCGGTTACGGTTCCGATTGGACCTAGGGTTAGGGTTCTGTTGAGGGCTTGGGTTAGAGATCCTGTTAGGTTTCCGGTTGGACCTAGGGTTAGGGTTATATTGAGGGCTAGGGTTAGAGATCCGGTTAGGGTTCCGATTGGACCTAGGGTTAGCGTTATGTTGAGGGACAGGGTTAGATATCCGTTTAGGGTTCCGATTGGAACTAGGGTTAGTGATATGTTGAGGGCTAGGTTTAGAGATCCGGTTAGGGTTCCGATTGGACCTAGGGTTAGGGTTATGTTGAGGGCTAGGGTTAGAGATCCGGTTAGGGTTCCGGTTGGACCTAGGGTTAGGGTTATGTTGAGGGCTAGGATTAGAGATCCGGTTAGGATTCCGGTTGGACCTAGGGTTAGGGTTATGTTGAGGGCTAGGGATAGATATCCTCTTAGGGTTCCGATTGGACCTAGGGTAGGGTTATGTTGAGGGTGAGGGTCAGAGATCCGGTTAGGGTTCCGATTGAACCTCGGGTTAGGGTTATGTTGAGGGCTAAGGTTAGAGATCGGGTTAGGGTTCCGATTGAACCTAGGGTTAGGGTTATGTTGAGGGCTAGGGTTAGAGATCTGCTTAGGGTTCCGATTGGACCTAGGGTTAAGGTTATGTTGAGGGCTAGGGTTAGAGATCTGTTTAGGTTTCCGATTGGACCTAGGGTTAGGGTTATGTTGAGGGCTAGGGTTAGAGATCCGGTTAGGGTACCGATTGTACCTAGGGTTAGGCTTATGTTGAGGGCTAGGGTTAGAGATCCGGTTAGGGTTCCGATTGGACCTAGGGTTAGGGTTATGTTGAGGGCGAGGGGTAGAGATCCGGTTAGGGTACCGAATGGACCTAGGGTTAGGGTTATGTTGAGGGCTAGGGTTAGAGATCCGGTTAGGGTTCCGATTGTACCTAGGGTTAGGGTTATGTTTAGGGCTAGGGTTAGAGATCCGGTTAGGGTTCCGATTGGACCTAGGGTTAGGGTTATGTTGAGGGCTAGGGTTAGAGATCCGGTTAGGGTTCCGATTGAACCTAGGGTTAGGGTTATGTTGAGGGCTAGGGTTAGAGATCCGGTTCGGGTTCCGATTGAACCTAGGGTTAGGGTTATGTTGAGGGCTAGGGTTAGAGTTCCGGTTAGGGTTCCGATTGGACCGAGGGTTAGGGTTCTGTTGAGGGCGAGGGTTAGAAATCCTGTTAGGGTTCCGATTGGACCTAGGGTTAGGGTTATTTTGAGGGTTAGGGTTAGAGATCCGTTTAGGGTTCCGATTGGACCTAGGGTTACGGTTATGTTGAGGGCTAGGGTTAGAGATCCGTTTAGGTTTCCGATTGGACCTAGGGTTAGGGTTATGTTGAGGGTTAGGGTTAGAGTTCCGGTTAGGGTACCGATTGGACCTAGGATTAGGGTTATGTTGCGGGCTAGGTATACAGATCCGGTTAGGGTTCCGATTGGACCTAGGGTTAGGGTTATGTTGAGGGCTAGGGTTAGAGATCCGGTTAGGGTTCCGATTGAACCTAGGGTTACGGTTATGTTGAGGGCTAGGGTTAGAGATCCGGTTAGGGTTCCGATTTGACCTAGTGTTAGGGTTATGTTGAGGGCAAGGGGTAGAGATCCGGTTACGGGACCGATTGGACCTAGGGTTAGGGTTATGTTGAGGGCTAGGGTTAGGGATCCGGTTAGGGTTTCGATTGGACCTAGGGTTAGGTTTATGTTGAGGGCTAGGGTTAGATATCCGGTTAGGGTTCCGATTGGACCTAGGGTTAGGGTTCTGTTGAGGGCTAGGGTTAGATATCCGGTTAGGGTTCCGATTGGACCTCGGGTTAGGGTTATGTTGAGGGCTAGGGTTAGAGATCCGGTTAGGGTTCCGATTGGACCTAGGGTTAGGGTTATGTTGAGGGCGAGGTGTAGAGATCCGGTTAGGGTACCGATTGGACCTAGGGTAGGGTTATGTTGAGGGCTAGGGTTAGAGATCCGGTTAGGGTTCCGATTGAACCTAGGGTTAGGGTTATGTTGAGGGCTAGGGTTCGAGATCCGGTTAGGGTTCCGATTGGACCTAGGGTTAGGGTTATGTTGAGGGCTAGGGTTAGAGATCCGGTTAGGGTTCCGGTTGGACTTAGGGTTAGGGTTATGTTGAGGGCTAGGATTAGAGATCCGGTTAAGGTTCCGGTTGGACTTAGGGTTAGGGTTATGTTGAGGGCTAGGGATAGATATCCTCTTAGGGTTCCGATTGGACCTAGGGTTAGGGTTATGTTGAAGGCGAGGGTTAGAGATACGGTTAGGGTTCCGATTGAACCTCGGGTTAGGGTTATGTTGAGGGCTAGGGTTAGAGATCGGGTTAGGGTTCCGATTGAACCTAGGGTTAGGGTTATGTTGAGGGCTAGGTTTAGAGATCTGGTTAGGGTTCCGATTGGACCTAGGGTTACGGTTATGTTGAGGGCTAGGGTTAGAGATCCGTTTAGGTTTCCGATTGGACCTAGGGTTAGGGTTATGTTGAGGGCTAGGGTTAGAGATCCGGTTAGGGTACCGATTGTACCTAGGGTTAGGGTTATGTTGAGGGCTAGGGTTAGATATCCGTTTAGGGTTCCTATTTGACCTAGGGTTAGGGTTATGTTGAGGGCTAGGGTTAGAGATCCGGTTAGGGTTCCGATTGGACCTAGGGTTAGGGTTATGTTGTGGGCTAGGGTTAGAGATCCGGTTAGGGTACCGATTGGACCTAGGGTTAGGGTTATGTTGAGGGCTAGGTATACAGATCCGGTTAGTGTTCCGATTGGACCTAGGGTTAGGGTTATGTTGAGGGCTAGGGTTAGAGTTCCGGTTAGGGTTCCGATTGAACCTAGGGTTAGGGTTATGTTGAGGGCTATGATTAGAGATCCGGTTAGGGTTCTGATTGGACCTAAGGTTAGGTTTATGTTGAGGGCTTGGGTTAGAGATCCTGTTAGGGTTCCGATTGAACCTAGGGTTAGGGTTATGTTGAGGGCTAGGGTTCGAGATCCGGTTAGGGTACCGATTGGACCTAGGGTTAGGGTTATGTTGAGAGCTAGGGTTAGAGATCCGGTTAGGGTTCCGATTGGACCTAGGGTTAGGGTTATGTTGAGGGCTAGGCTTAGATATCTGGTTAGGGTTCCGATTGGACCTAGGGTTACGGTTAAGTTGAGGGCTATGGTTAGAGATCCGTTTAGGTTTCCGATTGGACCTAGGGTTAGGGTTATGTTGTGGGCTAGGGTTAGAGATCCGGTTAGGGTACCGATTGGACCTAGGGTTAGGGTTATGTTGAGGGCTAGGTATAGAGATCCGGTTAGGGTTCCGATTGGACCTAGGGTTAGGGTTATGTTGAGGGCTAGGGTTAGAGATCCGGTTAGGGTTCCGATTGAACGTAGGGTTAGGGTTATGTTGAGGGCTAGGGTTAGAGATCCGGTTAGGGTTCCGATTGGACCTAGGGTTAGGGTTATGTTGAGTGCGAGGGTTAGAGATCCGGTTAGGGTACCGATTGGACCTAGGGTTAGGGTTATGTTGAGGGCTAGGGTTAGAGATCCGGTTAGGGTTCCGATTGAACCTAGGTTTAGGGTTATGTTGAGGGCTAGGGTTCGAGATCCGGTTAGGGTTCCGATTGGACCTAGGGTTAGGGTTATGTTGAGGGCTAGGGTTAGAGATCCGGTTAGGGTTCCGATTGGACCTAGGGTTAAGGTTCTGTTGAGGCTTAGGGTTAGAGAACCGGTTAGGGTTCCGATTGGACCTAGGGTTAGGGTTATGTTGAGGGCGAGGGTTAGAGATCCTGTTAGGGTTCCGATTGGACCTAGAGTTAGGGTTATGTTGAGGGCGAGGGTTAGAGATCCGGTTAGGGTTCCGATTGGACCTAGGGTTACCGTTATGTTGAGGGCTGGGTTAGAGATCCGGTTAGGGTTCCGGTTGGACCTAGGATTAGGGTTATGTTGAGGGCTAGGATTAGAGATCCGGTTAAGGTTCCGGTTGGACCTAGGGTTAGGGTTATGTTGAGGGCTAGGGATAGATATCCTCTTAGGGTTCCGATTGGACCTAGGGTTAGGGTTATGTTGAGGGCGAGGGTTAGAGATCCGGTTAGGGTTCCGATTGAACCTCGGGTTAGGGTTATGTTGAGGGCTAGGGTTAGAGATCCGGTTAGGGTTCCGATTGGACCTAGGGTTCGGGTTCTGTTGAGGCTTAGGGTTAGAGAACCGGTTAGGGTTCCGATAGGACCTAGGGTTAGGGTTATGTTGAGGGCGAGGGTTAGAGATCCGGTTAGGGTTCCGATTGGAACTAGGGTTACCGTTATGTTGAGGGACAGGTTTAGATATCCGTTTAGGGTTCTGATTGGAACTAGGGTTAGTGATATGTTGAGGACTAGGGTTAGAGGTCCGGTTAGGGTTCCGATTGGACCTAGGGTTAGGGTTATGTTGAGGGCTAGGGTTAGAGATCCGGTTAGGGTTCCGGTTGGACCTAGGGTTAGGGTTATGTTGAGGGCTAAGATTAGAGATCCGGTTAAGGTTCCGGTTGGACCTAGGGTTAGGGTTATGTTGAGGGCTAGGGATAGATATCCTCTTAGGGTTCCGATTGGACCTAGGGTTAGGGTTATGTTGAGGGCGAGGGTTAGAGATCCGGTTAGGGTTCCGATTGAACCTCGGGTTAGGGTTATGTTGAGGGCTAGGGTTAGAGTCGGGTTAGGGTTCCGAATGAACCTAGGGTTAGGGTTATGTTGAGGGCTAGGGTTAGAGATCTAGTTAGGGTTCCGATTGGACCTAGGGTTACGGTTATGTTGAGGGCTAGGGTTAGAGATCCGTTTAGGTTTCCGATTGGACCTAGGGTTAGGGTTATGTTAAGGGCTAGGGTTAGAGATCCGGTTAGGGTTCCGATTGAACCTCGGGTTAGGGTTATGTTGAGGGCTAGGGTTAGAGATCCGGTTAGGGTTCCGATTGGACCTAGGGTTAGGGTTATGTTGAGGGCTAGGGTTAGAGATCCGGTTAGGGTTCCGATTGGACCCAGGGTTAGGGTTATGTTGAGGGCTAGGGTTAGAGATCCGGTTAGGGTACCGATTGGACCCAGGGTTAGGGTTATGTTGAGGGCTAGGGTTAGAGATCCGGTTAGGGTTCCGATTGGACCTAGGGTTAGGGTTATGTTGAGGGCTAGGGTTAGACATCCGGTTAGGGTTCCGATTGGACCCAGGGTTAGGGTTATGTTGAGGGCTAGGGTTAGAGATCCGATTAGGGTACCGATTGGACCCAGGGTTAGGGTTATGTTGAGGGCTAGGGTTAGAGATCCGTTTAGGTTTCCGATTGGACCTAGGGTTAGGGTTATGTTGAGGGCTAGGGTTAGAGATCCGGTTAGCGTACCGATTGTACCTAGGGTTAGGGTTATGTTAAGGGCTAGGTATACAGACCGGTTAGGGTTCCGATTGGACCTAGGGTTAGGGTTATGTTGAGGGCTACGGTTAGAGATCCTGTTAGGGTTCCGATTGAACCTAGGGTTAGGGTTATGTTGAGGGCTAGGGATAGAGATCCGGTTAGGGTTCCGATTGGACCTAGGGTTAGGGTTCTGTTGAGGCTTAGGGTTAGAGAACCGGTTAGGGTTCCGATTGGACCTAGGGTTAGGGTTATGTTGAGGGCGAGGGTTAGAGATCCGGTTAGGGTTCCGATTGAACCTAGGGTTAGGGTTATGTTGAGGGCTAGGGTTCGAGATCCGGTTAGGGTTCCGATTGGACCTAGGGTTAGGGTTATGTTGAGGGCTAGGGTTAGAGATCCGGTTAGGGTTCCGATTGAACCTAGGGTTAGGGTTATGTTGAGGGCTAGGGTTAGAGATCCGGTTCGGGTTCCGATTGAACCTAGGGTTAGGGTTATGTTGAGGGCTAGGGTTAGAGTTCCGGTTAGGGTTCCGATTGGACCGAGGGTTAGGGTTCTGTTGAGGGCGAGGGTTAGAAATCCTGTTAGGGTTCCGATTGGACCTAGGGTTAGGGTTATTTTGAGGGTTAGGGTTAGAGATCCGTTTAGGGTTCCGATTGGACCTAGGGTTACGGTTATGTTGAGGGCTAGGGTTAGAGATCCGTTTAGGTTTCCGATTGGACCTAGGGTTAGGGTTATGTTGAGGGTTAGGGTTAGAGTTCCGGTTAGGGTACCGATTGGACCTAGGATTAGGGTTATGTTGCGGGCTAGGTATACAGATCCGGTTAGGGTTCCGATTGGACCTAGGGTTAGGGTTATGTTGAGGGCTAGGGTTAGAGATCCGGTTAGGGTTCCGATTGAACCTAGGGTTACGGTTATGTTGAGGGCTAGGGTTAGAGATCCGGTTAGGGTTCCGATTTGACCTAGTGTTAGGGTTATGTTGAGGGCAAGGGGTAGAGATCCGGTTACGGGACCGATTGGACCTAGGGTTAGGGTTATGTTGAGGGCTAGGGTTAGGGATCCGGTTAGGGTTTCGATTGGACCTAGGGTTAGGTTTATGTTGAGGGCTAGGGTTAGATATCCGGTTAGGGTTCCGATTGGACCTAGGGTTAGGGTTCTGTTGAGGGCTAGGGTTAGATATCCGGTTAGGGTTCCGATTGGACCTCGGGTTAGGGTTATGTTGAGGGCTAGGGTTAGAGATCCGGTTAGGGTTCCGATTGGACCTAGGGTTAGGGTTATGTTGAGGGCGAGGTGTAGAGATCCGGTTAGGGTACCGATTGGACCTAGGGTAGGGTTATGTTGAGGGCTAGGGTTAGAGATCCGGTTAGGGTTCCGATTGAACCTAGGGTTAGGGTTATGTTGAGGGCTAGGGTTCGAGATCCGGTTAGGGTTCCGATTGGACCTAGGGTTAGGGTTATGTTGAGGGCTAGGGTTAGAGATCCGGTTAGGGTTCCGGTTGGACTTAGGGTTAGGGTTATGTTGAGGGCTAGGATTAGAGATCCGGTTAAGGTTCCGGTTGGACTTAGGGTTAGGGTTATGTTGAGGGCTAGGGATAGATATCCTCTTAGGGTTCCGATTGGACCTAGGGTTAGGGTTATGTTGAAGGCGAGGGTTAGAGATACGGTTAGGGTTCCGATTGAACCTCGGGTTAGGGTTATGTTGAGGGCTAGGGTTAGAGATCGGGTTAGGGTTCCGATTGAACCTAGGGTTAGGGTTATGTTGAGGGCTAGGTTTAGAGATCTGGTTAGGGTTCCGATTGGACCTAGGGTTACGGTTATGTTGAGGGCTAGGGTTAGAGATCCGTTTAGGTTTCCGATTGGACCTAGGGTTAGGGTTATGTTGAGGGCTAGGGTTAGAGATCCGGTTAGGGTACCGATTGTACCTAGGGTTAGGGTTATGTTGAGGGCTAGGGTTAGATATCCGTTTAGGGTTCCTATTTGACCTAGGGTTAGGGTTATGTTGAGGGCTAGGGTTAGAGATCCGGTTAGGGTTCCGATTGGACCTAGGGTTAGGGTTATGTTGTGGGCTAGGGTTAGAGATCCGGTTAGGGTACCGATTGGACCTAGGGTTAGGGTTATGTTGAGGGCTAGGTATACAGATCCGGTTAGTGTTCCGATTGGACCTAGGGTTAGGGTTATGTTGAGGGCTAGGGTTAGAGTTCCGGTTAGGGTTCCGATTGAACCTAGGGTTAGGGTTATGTTGAGGGCTATGATTAGAGATCCGGTTAGGGTTCTGATTGGACCTAAGGTTAGGTTTATGTTGAGGGCTTGGGTTAGAGATCCTGTTAGGGTTCCGATTGAACCTAGGGTTAGGGTTATGTTGAGGGCTAGGGTTCGAGATCCGGTTAGGGTACCGATTGGACCTAGGGTTAGGGTTATGTTGAGAGCTAGGGTTAGAGATCCGGTTAGGGTTCCGATTGGACCTAGGGTTAGGGTTATGTTGAGGGCTAGGCTTAGATATCTGGTTAGGGTTCCGATTGGACCTAGGGTTACGGTTAAGTTGAGGGCTATGGTTAGAGATCCGTTTAGGTTTCCGATTGGACCTAGGGTTAGGGTTATGTTGTGGGCTAGGGTTAGAGATCCGGTTAGGGTACCGATTGGACCTAGGGTTAGGGTTATGTTGAGGGCTAGGTATAGAGATCCGGTTAGGGTTCCGATTGGACCTAGGGTTAGGGTTATGTTGAGGGCTAGGGTTAGAGATCCGGTTAGGGTTCCGATTGAACGTAGGGTTAGGGTTATGTTGAGGGCTAGGGTTAGAGATCCGGTTAGGGTTCCGATTGGACCTAGGGTTAGGGTTATGTTGAGTGCGAGGGTTAGAGATCCGGTTAGGGTACCGATTGGACCTAGGGTTAGGGTTATGTTGAGGGCTAGGGTTAGAGATCCGGTTAGGGTTCCGATTGAACCTAGGGTTAGGGTTATGTTGAGGGCTAGGGTTCGAGATCCGGTTAGGGTTCCGATTGGACCTAGGGTTAGGGTTATGTTGAGGGCTAGGGTTAGAGATCCGGTTAGGGTTCCGATTGGACCTAGGGTTAAGGTTCTGTTGAGGCTTAGGGTTAGAGAACCGGTTAGGGTTCCGATTGGACCTAGGGTTAGGGTTATGTTGAGGGCGAGGGTTAGAGATCCTGTTAGGGTTCCGATTGGACCTAGAGTTAGGGTTATGTTGAGGGCGAGGGTTAGAGATCCGGTTAGGGTTCCGATTGGACCTAGGGTTACCGTTATGTTGAGGGCTGGGTTAGAGATCCGGTTAGGGTTCCGGTTGGACCTAGGATTAGGGTTATGTTGAGGGCTAGGATTAGAGATCCGGTTAAGGTTCCGGTTGGACCTAGGGTTAGGGTTATGTTGAGGGCTAGGGATAGATATCCTCTTAGGGTTCCGATTGGACCTAGGGTTAGGGTTATGTTGAGGGCGAGGGTTAGAGATCCGGTTAGGGTTCCGATTGAACCTCGGGTTAGGGTTATGTTGAGGGCTAGGGTTAGAGATCCGGTTAGGGTTCCGATTGGACCTAGGGTTCGGGTTCTGTTGAGGCTTAGGGTTAGAGAACCGGTTAGGGTTCCGATAGGACCTAGGGTTAGGGTTATGTTGAGGGCGAGGGTTAGAGATCCGGTTAGGGTTCCGATTGGAACTAGGGTTACCGTTATGTTGAGGGACAGGTTTAGATATCCGTTTAGGGTTCTGATTGGAACTAGGGTTAGTGATATGTTGAGGACTAGGGTTAGAGGTCCGGTTAGGGTTCCGATTGGACCTAGGGTTAGGGTTATGTTGAGGGCTAGGGTTAGAGATCCGGTTAGGGTTCCGGTTGGACCTAGGGTTAGGGTTATGTTGAGGGCTAAGATTAGAGATCCGGTTAAGGTTCCGGTTGGACCTAGGGTTAGGGTTATGTTGAGGGCTAGGGATAGATATCCTCTTAGGGTTCCGATTGGACCTAGGGTTAGGGTTATGTTGAGGGCGAGGGTTAGAGATCCGGTTAGGGTTCCGATTGAACCTCGGGTTAGGGTTATGTTGAGGGCTAGGGTTAGAGTCGGGTTAGGGTTCCGAATGAACCTAGGGTTAGGGTTATGTTGAGGGCTAGGGTTAGAGATCTAGTTAGGGTTCCGATTGGACCTAGGGTTACGGTTATGTTGAGGGCTAGGGTTAGAGATCCGTTTAGGTTTCCGATTGGACCTAGGGTTAGGGTTATGTTAAGGGCTAGGGTTAGAGATCCGGTTAGGGTTCCGATTGAACCTCGGGTTAGGGTTATGTTGAGGGCTAGGGTTAGAGATCCGGTTAGGGTTCCGATTGGACCTAGGGTTAGGGTTATGTTGAGGGCTAGGGTTAGAGATCCGGTTAGGGTTCCGATTGGACCCAGGGTTAGGGTTATGTTGAGGGCTAGGGTTAGAGATCCGGTTAGGGTACCGATTGGACCCAGGGTTAGGGTTATGTTGAGGGCTAGGGTTAGAGATCCGGTTAGGGTTCCGATTGGACCTAGGGTTAGGGTTATGTTGAGGGCTAGGGTTAGACATCCGGTTAGGGTTCCGATTGGACCCAGGGTTAGGGTTATGTTGAGGGCTAGGGTTAGAGATCCGGTTAGGGTACCGATTGGACCCAGGGTTAGGGTTATGTTGAGGGCTAGGGTTAGAGATCCGTTTAGGTTTCCGATTGGACCTAGGGTTAGGGTTATGTTGAGGGCTAGGGTTAGAGATCCGGTTAGCGTACCGATTGTACCTAGGGTTAGGGTTATGTTAAGGGCTAGGTATACAGACCGGTTAGGGTTCCGATTGGACCTAGGGTTAGGGTTATGTTGAGGGCTACGGTTAGAGATCCTGTTAGGGTTCCGATTGAACCTAGGGTTAGGGTTATGTTGAGGGCTAGGGATAGAGATCCGGTTAGGGTTCCGATTGGACCTAGGGTTAGGGTTATGTTGAGGCTTAGGGTTAGAGAACCGGTTAGGGTTCCGATTGGACCTAGGGTTAGGGTTATGTTGAGGGCGAGGGTTAGAGATCCGGTTAGGGTTCCGATTGAACCTAGGGTTAGGGTTATGTTGAGGGCTAGGGTTCGAGATCCGGTTAGGGTTCCGATTGGACCTAGGGTTAGGGTTATGTTGAGGGCTAGGGTTAGAGATCCGGTTAGGGACCGATTGGACCTAGGGTTAGGGTTCTGTTGAGGCTTAGGGTTAGAGAACCGGTTAGGGTTCCGATTGGACCTAGGGTTAGGGTTATGTTGAGGGCGAGGGTTAGAGATCCGGTTAGGGTTCCGATTGAACCTAGGGTTAGGGTTATGTTGACGGCTAGGGTTCGAGATCCGGTTAGGGTTCCGATTGGACCTAGGGTTAGGGTTATGTTGAGGGCTAGGGTTAGAGATCCGGTTAGGGTTCCGATTGGACCTAGGGTTAGGGTTCTGTTGAGGCTTAGGGTTAGAGAACCGGTTAGGGTTCCGATTGGACCTCGGGTTAGGTTCATGTTGAGCGCTAGGTTTAGAGATCCGGTTAGGGTTCCGATTGGACCTAGGGTTAGGGTTATGTTGAGGGCTAGGATTAGAGATCCGGTTAGGGTTCCGATTGGACCTAGGGTTAGGGTAATGTTGAGGGCGAGGGGTAGAGATCCTGTTAGGGTTCCGATTGGACATAGGGTTAGGGTTTTGTTGAAGGTTAGGGTTAGATATCCAGTTAGGGTTCCGATTGGACCTAGGGTTAGGGTTATGTTGAGGGCTAGGGTTAGATATCCGGTTAGGGTTCCGATTGGACCTCGGGTTAGGTTCATGTTGAGCGCTAGGTTTAGAGATCCGGTTAGGGTACCGATTGGACCTAGGGTTAGGGTTATGTTGAGGGCTAGGTATACAGATCCGGTTAGGGTTCCGATTGGACCTAGGGTTAGGGTTATGTTGAGGGCTAGGGTTAGAGATCCGGTTAGGGTTCCGAATGAACCTAGGGTTAGGGTTATGTTGATGGCTAGGGTCAGAGATCCGGTTAGGGTTCCGATTGGACCTAGGGTTAGGGTTATGTTGAGGGCTAGGGTTAGAGATCCGGTTAGGGTTCCGATTGGACCCAGGGTTAGAGTTATGTTGAGGGCTAGGGTTAGAGAACCGGTTAGGGTTCCGATTGGACCTAGGGTTAGGGTTATGTTGAGGGCTAGGGTTAGAGATCCGGTTACGGTTCCGATTGGACCTAGGGTTATGGTTATGTTGAGGGCTAGGGTTAGAGATCCGGTTACTGTTCCGATTGGACCTAGGGTTAGGGTTATGTTGAGGGCTACGGTTAGAGATCCGGTTAGGGTTCCGATTGGACCTAGGGTTACGGTTATGTTGAGGGCTAGGGTTAGAGATCAGTTTAGTTTTCTGATTGGACCTAGGGTTAGGGTTATGTTGAGGGCTAGGGTTAGAGATCCGGTTAGCGTACCGATTGTACCTAGGGTTAGGGTTATGTTAAGGGCTAGGTATACAGACCGGTTAGGGTTCCGATTGGACCTAGGGTTAGGGTTATGTTGAGGGCTAGGGTTAGAGATCCGGTTAGGGTTCCGATTGAACCTAGGGTTAGGGTTATGTTGAGGGCTAGGGTTAGAGATCCGGTTAGGGTTCCGATTGGTCCTAGGGTTAGGGTTATGTTGAGGGCGAGGGGTAGAGATCCGGTTAGGGTACCGATTGGACCTAGGGTTAGGGTTATGTTGAGGGCTAGGGTTAGAGATCCGGTTAGGGTTCCGATTGAACCTAGGGTTAGGGTTATGTTGAGGGCTAGGGTTAGAGATCCGGTTAGGGTTCCGATTGAACCTAGGGTTAGAGTTATGTTGAGGGCTAGGGTTAGAGATCCGGTTAGGGTTCCAATTGAACCTAGGGTTAGGGTTATGTTGAGGGCTAGGGTTAGAGATCCGGTTAGGGTTCCGATTGGACGGAGGGTTAGGGTTCTGTTGAGGGCGAGGGTTAGGCATCCTGTTAGGGTTCCGATTGGACTTAGGGTTAGGGTTATGTTGAGGGCTAGGGTTAGAGATCCGTTTAGGGTTCCGATTGGACCTAGGGTTAGGGTTATGTTGAGGGCTAGGTATACAGATCAGGTTAGGGTTCCGATTGGACCTAGGGTTAGGGTTATGTTGAGGGCTAGGGTTAGAGATCCGGTTAGGGTATCGATTGGACCTAGGGTTAGGGTTATGTTGAGGGCTAGGTATACAGATCAGGTTAGGGTTCCGATTGGACCTAGGGTTAGGGTTATGTTGAGGTCTAGGGTTAGAGATCCGGTTAGGGTTCCGATTGGACCTCAGGTTAGGGTTATGTTTTGCGCTAGGGTTAGAGATCCGGTTAGGGTACCGATTGGACCTAGGGTTAGGGTTATGTTGAGGGCTAGGTATACAGATCCGGTTAGGGTTCCGATTGGACCTAGGGTTAGGGTTATGTTGAGGGCTAGGGTTAGAGATCCGGTTAGGGTTCCGATTGAACCTAGGGTTAGGGTTATGTTGAGGGCTAGGGTTAGAGATCCGGTTAGGGTTCCGATTGGACCTAGGGTTAGGGTCATGTTGAGGGCGAGGGGTAGAGATCCGGTTAGGGTACCGATTGGACGTAGGGTAGGGTTATGTTGAGGGCTAGGGTTAGAGATCCGGTTAGGGTTCCGATTGAACCTAGGGTTAGGGTTATGTTGAGGGCTAGGGTTCGAGATCCGGTTAGGGTTCCGATTGGACCTAGGGTTAGGGTTATGTTGAGGGCTAGGGTTAGAGATCCGGTTAGCGTACCGATTGTACCTAGGGTTAGGGTTATGTTAAGGGCTAGGTATACAGACCGGTTAGGGTTCCGATTGGACCTAGGGTTAGGGTTATGTTGAGGGCTACGGTTAGAGATCCGGTTAGGGTTCCGATTGAACCTAGGGTTAGGGTTATGTTGAGGGCTAGGGATAGAGATCTGGTTAGGGTTCCGATTGGACCTAGGGTTAGGGTTATGTTGAGGGCGAGGGGTAGAGATCCGGTTAGGGTACCGATTGGACCTAGGGTTAGGGTTATGTTGAGGGCTAGGGTTAGAGATCCGGTTAGGGTTCCGATTGGACCTAGGGTTAGGGTTCTGTTGAGGGCGAGGGGTAGAGTTCCTGATAGGGTTCCGATTGGTCCTAGGGTTAAGGTTATGTTGAGGGCTAGGGTTAGATATCCGGTTAGGGTTCCGATTGGAGCTAGGGTTAGGGTTATGTTGAGGGCTAGGGTTAGATATCCTGTTAGGGTTCCGATTGGACCTAGGGTTAGGGTTATGTTGAGGGCTAGCGTTAGAGATCCGGTTAGGGTTCCGATTGGACCTAGGGTTAGGGTTATGTTGAGGGCTAGGGTTAGAGATCTGGTTAGGGTTCCGATTGGACCCAGGGTTAGGGTTATGCTGAGGGCTAGGGTTAGAGATCCGGTTAGGGTTCCGATTGGACCTAGGGTTAGGGTTATGTTGAGGGCTAGGATTAGAGATCCGGTTAGGGTTCCGATTGGACCTAGGGTTAGGGTAATGTTGAGGGCGAGGGGTAGAGATCCTGTTAGGGTTCCGATTGGACATAGGGTTAGGGTTTTGTTGAAGGTTAGGGTTAGATATCCAGTTAGGGTTCCGATTGGACCTAGGGTTAGGGTTATGTTGAGGGCTAGGGTTAGATATCCGGTTAGGGTTCCGATTGGACCTCGGGTTAGGTTCATGTTGAGCGCTAGGTTTAGAGATCCGGTTAGGGTACCGATTGGACCTAGGGTTAGGGTTATGTTGAGGGCTAGGTATACAGATCCGGTTAGGGTTCCGATTGGACCTAGGGTTAGGGTTATGTTGAGGGCTAGGGTTAGAGATCCGGTTAGGGTTCCGAATGAACCTAGGGTTAGGGTTATGTTGATGGCTAGGGTTAGAGATCCGGTTAGGGTTCCGATTGGACCCAGGGTTAGAGTTATGTTGAGGGCTAGGGTTAGAGATCCGGTTAGGGTTCCGATTGGACCTAGGGTTAGGGTTATGTTGAGGGCTAGGGTTAGAGATCCGGTTACGGTTCCGATTGGACCTAGGGTTATGGTTATGTTGAGGGCTAGGGTTAGAGATCCGGTTACTGTTCCGATTGGACCTAGGGTTAGGGTTATGTTGAGGGATACGGTTAGAGATCCGGTTAGGGTTCCGATTGGACCTAGGGTTACGGTTATGTTGAGGGCTAGGGTTAGAGATCCGTTTAGTTTTCTGATTGGACCTAGGGTTAGGGTTATGTTGAGGGCTAGGGTTAGAGATCCGGTTAGCGTACCGATTGTACCTAGGGTTAGGGTTATGTTAAGGGCTAGGTATACAGACCGGTTAGGGTTCCGATTGGACCTAGGGTTAGGGTTATGTTGAGGGCTAGGGTTAGATATCCGGTTAGGGTTCCGATTGAACCTAGGGTTAGGGTTATGTTGAGGGCTAGGGTTAGAGATCCGGTTAGGGTTCCGATTGGTCCTAGGGTTAGGGTTATGTTGAGGGCGAGGGGTAGAGATCCGGTTAGGGTACCGATTGGACCTAGGGTTAGGGTTATGTTGAGGGCTAGGGTTAGAGATCCGGTTAGGGTTCCGATTGAACCTAGGGTTAGGGTTATGTTGAGGGCTAGGGTTAGAGATCCGGTTAGGGTTCCGATTGAACCTAGGGTTAGAGTTATGTTGAGGGCTAGGGTTAGAGATCCGGTTAGGGTTCCAATTGAACCTAGGGTTAGGGTTATGTTGAGGGCTAGGGTTAGAGATCCGGTTAGGGTTCCGATTGGACGGAGGGTTAGGGTTCTGTTGAGGGCGAGGGTTAGGCATCCTGTTAGGGTTCCGATTGGACTTAGGGTTAGGGTTATGTTGAGGGCTAGGGTTAGAGATCCGTTTAGGGTTCCGATTGGACCTAGGGTTAGGGTTATGTTGAGGGCTAGGTATACAGATCAGGTTAGGGTTCCGATTGGACGTAGGGTTAGGGTTATGTTGAGGGCTAGGGTTAGAGATCCGGTTAGGGTATCGATTGGACCTAGGGTTAGGGTTATGTTGAGGGCTAGGTATACAGATCAGGTTAGGGTTCCGATTGGACCTAGGGTTAGGGTTATGTTGAGGTCTAGGGTTAGAGATCCGGTTAGGGTTCCGATTGGACCTCAGGTTAGGGTTATGTTTTGCGCTAGGGTTAGAGATCCGGTTAGGGTACCGATTGGACCTAGGGTTAGGGTTATGTTGAGGGCTAGGTATACAGATCCGGTTAGGGTTCCGATTGGACCTAGGGTTAGGGTTATGTTGAGGGCTAGGGTTAGAGATCCGGTTAGGGTTCCGATTGAACCTAGGGTTAGGGTTATGTTGAGGGCTAGGGTTAGAGATCCGGTTAGGGTTCCGATTGGACCTAGGGTTAGGGTCATGTTGAGGGCGAGGGGTAGAGATCCGGTTAGGGTACCGATTGGACCTAGGGTAGGGTTATGTTGAGGGCTAGGGTTAGAGATCCGGTTAGGGTTCCGATTGAACCTAGGGTTAGGGTTATGTTGAGGGCTAGGGTTCGAGATCCGGTTAGGGTTCCGATTGGACCTAGGGTTAGGGTTATGTTGAGGGCTAGGGTTAGAGATCCGGTTAGGGTTCCGGTTGGACCTAGGGTTAGGGTTATGTTGAGGGCTAGGATTAGAGATCCGGTTAAGGTTCCGGTTGGACCTAGGGTTAGGGTTATGTTGAGGGCTAGGGATGGATATCCTCTTAGGGTTCCTATTGGACCTAGGGTTAGGGTTATGTTGAAGGCGAGGGTTAGAGATCCGGTTAGGGTTCCGATTGAACCTCGGGTTAGGGTTATGTTGAGGGCTAGGGATAGAGATCGGGTTAGGGTTCCGATTGAACCTAGGGTTAGGGTTATGTTGAGGGCTAGGGTTAGAGATCTGGATAGGGTTCCGATTAAACCTAGGGTTACGGTTATGTTGAGGGCTAGGGTTAGAGATCCGTTTAGGTTTCCGATTGGACCTAGGGTTAGGGTTATGTTGAGGGCTAGGGTTAGAGATCCGGTTAGGGTGCCGATTGTACCTAGGGTTAGGGTTATGTTGAGGGCTAGGGTTAGATATCCGTTTAGGGTTCCGATTTGACCTAGGGTTAGGGTTATGTTGAGGGCTAGGGTTAAGGATCCGGTTAGGGTTCCGATTGGACCTAGGGTTAGGGTTATGTTGTGGGCTAGGGTTAGAGATCCGGTTAGGGTACCGATTGGACCTAGGGTTAGGGTTATGTTGAGGGCTAGGTATACAGATCCGGTTAGTGTTCCGATTGGACCTAGGGTTAGGGTTATGTTGAGGGCTAGGGTTAGAGATCCGGTTAGGGTTCCGATTGAACCTAGGGTTAGGGTTATGTTGAGGGCTAGGGTTAGAGATCCGGTTAGGGTTCCGATTGGACCTAGGGTTAGGTTTATGTTGAGGGCGAGGGGTAGAGATCCGGTTAGGGTACCGATTGGACCTAGGGTTAGGGTTATGTTGAGGGCTAGGGTTAGAGATCCGGTTAGGGTTCCGATTGAACCTAGGGTTAGGGTTATGTTGAGGGCTAGGGTTCGAGATCCGGTTAGGGTTCCGATTGGACCTAGGGTTAGGGTTATGTTGAGGGCTAGGGTTAGAGATCCGGTTAGGGTTCCGATTGGACCTAGGGTTAGGGTTATGTTGAGGGCTAGGGTTAGATATCTGGTTAGGGTTCCGATTGGACCTAGGGTTACGGTTAAGTTGAGGGCTATGGTTAGAGATCCGTTTAGGTTTCCGATTGGACCTAGGGTTAGGGTTATGTTGTGGGCTAGGGTTAGAGATCCGGTTAGGGTACCGATTGGACCTAGGGTTAGGGTTATGTTGAGGGCTAGGTATACAGATCCGGTTAGGGTTCCGATTGGACCTAGGGTTAGGGTTATGTTGAGGGCTAGGGTTAGAGATCCGGTTAGGGTTCCGATTGGACCTAGGGTTAGGGTTATGTTAAGGGCTAGGTATACAGACCGGTTAGGGTTCCGATTGGACCTAGGGTTAGGGTTATGTTGAGGGCTAGGGTTAGAGATCCGGTTAGGGTTCCGATTGAACCTAGGGTTAGGGTTATGTTGAGGGCTAGGGTTAGAGATCCGGTTAGGGTTCCGATTGGTCCTAGGGTTAGGGTTATGTTGAGGGCGAGGGGTAGAGATCCGGTTAGGGTACCGATTGGACCTAGGGTTAGGGTTATTTTGAGGGCTAGGGTTAGAGATCCGGTTAGGGTTCCGATTGAACCTAGGGTTAGGGTTATGTTGAGGGCTAGGGTTAGAGATCCGGTTAGGGTTCCGATTGAACCTAGGGTTAGAGTTATGTTGAGGGCTAGGGTTACAGATCCGGTTAGGGTTCCAATTGAACCTAGGGTTAGGGTTATGTTGAGGGCTAGGGTTAGAGATCCGGTTAGGGTTCCGATTGGACGGAGGGTTAGGGTTCTGTTGAGGGCGAGGGTTAGGCATCCTGTTAGGGTTCCGATTGGACTTAGGGTTAGGGTTATGTTGAGGGCTAGGGTTAGAGATCCGTTTAGGGTTCCGATTGGACCTAGGGTTAGGGTTATGTTGAGGGCTAGGTATACAGATCAGGTTAGGGTTCCGATTGGACCTAGGGTTAGGGTTATGTTGAGGGCTAGGGTTAGAGATCCGGTTAGGGTATCGATTGGACCTAGGGTTAGGGTTATGTTGAGGGCTAGGTATACAGATCAGGTTAGGGTTCCGATTGGACCTAGGGTTAGGGTTATGTTGAGGTCTAGGGTTAGAGATCCGGTTAGGGTTCCGATTGGACCTCAGGTTAGGGTTATGTTTTGCGCTAGGGTTAGAGATCCGGTTAGGGTACCGATTGGACCTAGGGTTAGGGTTATGTTGAGGGCTAGGTATACAGATCCGGTTAGGGTTCCGATTGGACCTAGGGTTAGGGTTATGTTGAGGGCTAGGGTTAGAGATCCGGTTAGGGTTCCGATTGAACCTAGGGTTAGGGTTATGTTGAGGGCTAGGGTTAGAGATCCGGTTAGGGTTCCGATTGGACCTAGGGTTAGGGTCATGTTGAGGGCGAGGGGTAGAGATCCGGTTAGGGTACCGATTGGACCTAGGGTAGGGTTATGTTGAGGGCTAGGGTTAGAGATCCGGTTAGGGTTCCGATTGAACCTAGGGTTAGGGTTATGTTGAGGGCTAGGGTTCGAGATCCGGTTAGGGTTCCGATTGGACCTAGGGTTAGGGTTATGTTGAGGGCTAGGGTTAGAGATCCGGTTAGGGTTCCGGTTGGACCTAGGGTTAGGGTTATGTTGAGGGCTAGGATTAGAGATCCGGTTAAGGTTCCGGTTGGACCTAGGGTTAGGGTTATGTTGAGGGCTAGGGATGGATATCCTCTTAGGGTTCCTATTGGACCTAGGGTTAGGGTTATGTTGAAGGCGAGGGTTAGAGATCCGGTTAGGGTTCCGATTGAACCTCGGGTTTGGGTTATGTTGAGGGCTAGGGATAGAGATCGGGTTAGGGTTCCGATTGAACCTAGGGTTAGGGTTATGTTGAGGGCTAGGGTTAGAGATCTGGATAGGGTTCCGATTAAACCTAGGGTTACGGTTATGTTGAGGGCTAGGGTTAGAGATCCGTTTAGGTTTCCGATTGGACCTAGGGTTAGGGTTATGTTGAGGGCTAGGGTTAGAGATCCGGTTAGGGTGCCGATTGTACCTAGGGTTAGGGTTATGTTGAGGGCTAGGGTTAGATATCCGTTTAGGGTTCCGATTTGACCTAGGGTTAGGGTTATGTTGAGGGCTAGGGTTAAGGATTCGGTTAGGGTTCCGATTGGACCTAGGGTTAGGGTTATGTTGTGGGCTAGGGTTAGAGATCCGGTTAGGGTACCGATTGGACCTAGGGTTAGGGTTATGTTGAGGGCTAGGTATACAGATCCGGTTAGTGTTCCGATTGGACCTAGGGTTAGGGTTATGTTGAGGGCTAGGGTTAGAGATCCGGTTAGGGTTCCGATTGAACCTAGGGTTAGGGTTATGTTGAGGGCTAGGGTTAGAGATCCGGTTAGGGTTCCGATTGGACCTAGGGTTAGGTTTATGTTGAGGGCGAGGGGTAGAGATCCGGTTAGGGTACCGATTGGACCTAGGGTTAGGGTTATGTTGAGGGCTAGGGTTAGAGATCCGGTTAGGGTTCCGATTGAACCTAGGGTTAGGGTTATGTTGAGGGCTAGGGTTCGAGATCCGGTTAGGGTTCCGATTGGACCTAGGGTTAGGGTTATTTTGAGGGCTAGGGTTAGAGATCCGGTTAGGGTTCCGATTGGACCTAGGGTTAGGGTTATGTTGAGGGCTAGGGTTAGATATCTGGTTAGGGTTCCGATTGGACCTAGGGTTACGGTTAAGTTGAGGGCTATGGTTAGAGATCCGTTTAGGTTTCCGATTGGACCTAGGGTTAGGGTTATGTTGTGGGCTAGGGTTAGAGATCCGGTTAGGGTACCGATTGGACCTAGGGTTAGGGTTATGTTGAGGGCTAGGTATACAGATCCGGTTAGGGTTCCGATTGGACCTAGGGTTAGGGTTATGTTGAGGGCTAGGGTTAGAGATCCGGTTAGGGTTCCGATTGGACCTAGGGTTAGGGTTATGTTGAGTGCGAGGGGTAGAGATCCGGTTATGGTACCGATTGGACCTAGGGTTTGGGTTATGTTGAGGGCTAGGGTTAGAGATCCGGTTAGGGTTCCGATTGAACCTAGGGTTAGGGTTATGTTGAGGGCTAGGGTTCGAGATCCGGTTAGGGTTCCGATTGGACCTAGGGTTAGGGTTATGTTGAGGGCTAGGGTTAGATATCCGGTTAGGGTTCCGATTGGACCTCGGGTTAGGTTCATGTTGAGCGCTAGGTTTAGAGATCCGGTTAGGGTACCGATTGGACCTAGGGTTAGGGTTATGTTGAGGGCTAGGTATACAGATCCGGTTAGGGTTCCGATTGGACCTAGGGTTAGGGTTATGTTGAGGGCTAGGGTTAGAGATCCGGTTAGGGTTCCGAATGAACCTAGGGTTAGGGTTATGTTGATGGCTAGGGTTAGAGATCCGGTTAGGGTTCCGATTGGACCTAGGGTTAGGGTTATGTTGAGGGCTAGGGTTAGAGATCCGGTTACGGTTCCGATTGGACCTAGGGTTAGGGTTATGTTGAGGGCTAGGGTTAGAGATCCGGTTAGGGTTCCGATTGGACCCAGGGTTAGGGTTATGTTGAGGGCTAGGGTTAGAGATCCGGTTAGGGTTCCGATTGGACCTAGGGTTAGGGTTATGAGGGCTAGGGTTAGAGATCCGGTTACGGTTCCGATTGGACCTAGGGTTAGGGTTATGCTGAGGGCTAGGGTTAGAGATCCGGTTACTGTTCCGATTGGACCTAGGGTTAGGGTTATGTTGAGGGCTACGGTTAGAGATCCGGTTAGGGTTCCGATTGGACCTAGGGTTACGGTTATGTTGAGGGCTAGGGTTAGAGATCCGGTTAGCGTACCGATTGTACCTAGGGTTAGGGTTATGTTAAGGGCTAGGTATACAGACCGGTTAGGGTTCCGATTGGACCTAGGGTTAGGGTTATGTTGAGGGCTAGGGTTAGAGATCCGGTTAGGGTTCCGATTGGTCCTAGGGTTAGGGTTATGTTGAGGGCGAGGGGTAGAGATCCGGTTAGGGTACCGATTGGACCTAGGGTTAGGGTTATGTTGAGGGCTAGGGTTAGAGATCCGGTTAGGGTTCCGATTGTACCTAGGGTTAGGGTTATGTTAAGGGCTAGGTATACAGACCGGTTAGGGTTCCGATTGGACCTAGGGTTAGGGTTATGTTGAGGGCTAGGGTTAGAGATCCGGTTAGGGTTCCGATTGGTCCTAGGGTTAGGGTTATGTTGAGGGCGAGGGGTAGAGATCCGGTTAGGGTACCGATTGGACCTAGGGTTAGGGTTATGTTGAGGGCTAGGGTTAGAGATCCGGTTAGGGTTCCAATTGAACCTAGGGTTAGGGTTATGTTGAGGGCTAGGGTTAGAGATCCGGTTAGGGTTCCGATTGAACCTAGGGTTAGAGTTATGTTGAGGGCTAGGGTTAGAGATCCGGTTAGGGTTCCAATTGAACCTAGGGTTAGGGTTATGTTGAGAGCTAGGGTTAGAGATCCGGTTAGGGTTCCGATTGGACCGAGGGTTAGGGTTCTGTTGAGGGCGAGGGTTAGAGATCCTGTTAGGGTTCCGATTGGAGTTAGGGTTAGGGTTATGTTGAGGGCTACTGTTAGAGATCCGGTTAGGGTTCCGATTGAACCTAGGCTTAGGTTTATGCTGAGGGCTAGGGTTAGAGATCCGGTTAGGGTTCCGGTTGGACCTAGGGTTAGGGTTATGTTGAGTGCGAGGGGTAGAGATCCGGTTAGGGTACCGATTGGACCTAGGGTTTGGGTTATGTTGAGGGCTAGGGTTAGAGATCCGGTTAGGGTTCCGATTGGACCTAGGGTTAGGGTTATGTTGAGTGCGAGGGGTAGAGATCCGGTTAGGGTACCGATTGGACCTAGGGTTTGGGTTATGTTGAGGTCTAGGGTTAGAGATCCGGTTAGGGTTCCGATTGAACCTAGGGTTAGGGTTATGTTGAGGGCTAGGGTTCGAGATCCGGTTAGGGTTCCGATTGGACCTAGGGTTAGGGTTATGTTGAGGGCTAGGGTTAGAGATCCGGTTAGGGTTCCGATTGGACCCAGGGTTAGGGTTATGAGGGCTAGGGTTAGAGATCCGGTTACGGTTCCGATTGGACCTAGGGTTAGGGTTATGTTGAGGGCTACGGTTAGAGATCCGGTTAGGGTTCCGATTGGACCTAGGGTTACGGTTATGTTGAGGGCTAGGGTTAGAGATCCGTTTAGGTTTCCGATTGGACCTAGGGTTAGGGTTATGTTGAGGGCTAGGGTTAGAGATCCGGTTAGCGTACCGATTGTACCTAGGGTTAGGGTTATGTTAAGGGCTAGGTATACAGACCGGTTAGGGTTCCGATTGGACCTAGGGTTAGGGTTATGTTGAGGGCTAGGGTTAGAGATCCGGTTAGGGTTCCAATTGAACCTAGGGTTAGGGTTATGTTGAGGGCTAGGGTTAGAGATCCGGTTAGGGTTCCGATTGGTCCTAGGGTTAGGGTTATGTTGAGGGCGAGGGGTAGAGATCCGGTTAGGGTACCGATTGGACCTAGGGTTACGGTTAAGTTGAGGGCTATGGTTAGAGATCCGTTTAGGTTTCCGATTGGACCTAGGGTTAGGGTTATGTTGTGGGCTAGGGTTAGAGATCCGGTTAGGGTACCGATTGGACCTAGGGTTAGGGTTATGTTGAGGGCTAGGTATACAGATCCGGTTAGGGTTCCGATTGGACCTAGGGTTAGGGTTATGTTGAGGGCTAGGGTTAGAGATCCGGTTAGGGTTCCGATTGAACCTAGGGTTAGGGTTATGTTGAGGGCTAGGGTTAGAGATCCGGTTAGGGTTCCGATTGGACCTAGGGTTAGGGTTATGTTGAGTGCGAGGGGTAGAGATCCGGTTAGGGTACCGATTGGACCTAGGGTTTGGGTTATGTTGAGGGCTAGGGTTAAGATCCGGTTAGGGTTCCGATTGAACCTAGGGTTAGGGTTATGTTGAGGGCTAGGGTTCGAGATCCGGTTAGGGTTCCGATTGGACCTAGGGTTAGGGTTATGTTGAGGCTAGGGTTAGATATCCGGTTAGGGTTCCGATTGGACCTCGGGTTAGGTTCATGTTGAGCGCTAGGTTTAGAGATCCGGTTAGGGTACCGATTGGACCTAGGGTTAGGGTTATGTTGAGGGCTAGGTATACAGATCCGGTTAGGGTTCCGAATGAACCTAGGGTTAGGGTTATGTTGATTGCTAGGGTTAGAGATCCGGTTAGGGTTCCGATTGGACCTAGGGTTAGGGTTATGTTGAGGGCTAGGGTTAGAGATCCGGTTACGGTTCCGATTGGACCTAGGGTTAGGGTTATGTTGAGGGCTAGGGTTAGAGATCCGGTTAGGGTTCCGATTGGACCCAGGGTTAGGGTTATGTTGAGGGCTAGGGTTAGAGGTCCGGTTAGGGTTCCGATTGGACCTAGGGTTAGGGTTATGAGGGCTAGGGTTAGAGATCCGGTTACGGTTCCGATTGGACCTAGGGTTAGGGTTATGTTGAGGGCTAGGGTTAGAGATCCGGTTACTGTTCCGATTGGACCTAGGGTTAGGGTTATGTTGAGGGCTACGGTTCGAGATCCGGTTAGGGTTCCGATTGGACCTAGGGTTACGGTTATGTTGAGGGCTAGGGTTAGAGATCCGTTTAGGTTTCCGATTGGACCTAGGGTTAGGGTTATGTTGAGGGCTAGGGTTAGAGATCCGGTTAGCGTACCGATTGTACCTAGGGTTAGGGTTATGTTAAGGGCTAGGTATACAGACCGGTTAGGGTTCCGATTGGACCTAGGGTTAGGGTTATGTTGAGTGCTAGGGTTAGAGATCCGGTTAGGGTTCCGATTGAACCTAGGGTTAGGGTTATGTTGAGGGCTAGGGTTAGAGATCCGGTTAGGGTTCCGATTGGTCCTAGGGTTAGGGTTATGTTGAGGGCGAGGGGTAGAGATCCGGTTAGGGTACCGATTGGACCTAGGGTTAGGGTTATGTTGAGGGCTAGGGTTAGAGATCCGGTTAGGGTTCCGATTGAACCTAGGGTTAGGGTTATGTTGAGGGCTAGGGTTAGAGATCCGGTTAGGGTTCCGATTGAACCTAGGGTTAGAGTTATGTTGAGGGCTAGGATTAGAGATCCGGTTAGGGTTCCGGTTGGACCTAGGGTTAGGGTTATGTTGAGGGATAGGGATACATATCCTCTTAGGGTTCCGATTGGACCTAGGGTTAGGGTTATGTTGAGGGCTAGGGTTAGAGATTCGTTTAGGGTTCCGATTGGACCTAGGGTTAGGGTTATGTTGAGGGCGAGCGGTAGAGATCCGGTTAGGGTACCGATTGGACCTAGGGTTAGGGTTATGTTGAGGGCTAGGTATACAGATCCGGTTAGGGTTCCGATTGGACCTCCGGTTAGGGTTATGTTGAGGGCTAGGGTTAGAGATCTGGTTAGGGTTCCGATTGAAGCTAGGGTTAGGGTTATGTTGAGGGCTAGGGTTAGATATCTGTTTAGGGTTCCGATTGGACCTAGGGTTACGGTTAAGTTGAGGGCTAGGGTTAGAGATCCGTTTAGGTTTCCGATTGGACCTAGGGTTAGGGTTATGTTGTGGGCTAGGGTTAGAGATCGGGTTAGGGTACCGATTGGACCTAGGGTTAGGGTTATGTTGAGGGCTAGGTATACAGATCCGGTTAGGGTTCCGATTGGACCTAGGGTTAGGGTTATGTTGAGGGCTAGGGTTAGAGATCCGGTTAGGGTTCCGATTGAACCTAGAATTAGGGTTATGTTGAGGGCTAGGGTTAGAGATCCGGTTAGGGTTCCGATTGGACCTAGGGTTAGGGTTATGTTAAGGGCTAGGGTTAGAGATCCGGTTAGGGTTCCGATTGGACCTAGGGTTAGGGTTATGTTGAGGGCTAGGGTTAGAGATCCGGTTACGGTTCCAATTGGACCTAGGGTTAGGGTTCTGTTGAGGGCGAGGGTTAGAGATCCTGTTAGGTTTCCGGTTGGACCTAGGGTTAGGGTTATATTGAGGGCTAGGGTTAGAGATCCGGTTAGGGTTCCGATTGGACCTAGGGTTAGCGTTATGTTGAGGGACAGGGTTAGATATCCGTTTAGGGTTCCGATTGGAACTAGGGTTAGTGATATGTTGAGGGCTAGGTTTAGAGATCCGGTTAGGGTTCCGATTGGACCTAGGGTTAGGGTTATGTTGAGGGCTAGGGTTAGAGATCCGGTTAGGGTTCCGGTTGGACCTAGGGTTAGGGTTATGTTGAGGGCTAGGATTAGAGATCCGGTTAGGATTTTGGTTGGACCTAGGGTTAGGGTTATGTTGAGGGCTAGGGATAGATATCCTCCTAGGGTTCCGATTGGACCTAGGGTAGGGTTATGTTGAGGGCGAGGGTCAGAGATCCGGTTAGGCTTCCGATTGAACCTCGGGTTAGGGTTATGTTGAGGGCTAAGGTTAGAGATCGGGTTAGGGTTCCGATTGAACCTAGGGTTAGGGTTATGTTGAGGGCTAGGGTTAGAGATCTGCTTAGGGTTCCGATTGGACCTAGGGTTACGGTTATGTTGAGGGCTAGGGTTAGAGATCTGTTTAGGTTTCCGATTGGACCTAGGGTTAGGGTTATGTTGAGGGCTAGGGTTAGAGATCCGGTTAGGGTACCGATTGTACCTAGGGTTAGGGTTATGTTGAGGGCTAGGGTTAGAGATCCGGTTAGGGTTCCGATTGGACCTAGGGTTAGGGTTATGTTGAGGGCGAGGGGTAGAGATCCGGTTAGGGTACCGAATGGACCTAGGGTTAGGGTTATGTTGAGGGCTAGGGTTAGAGATCCGGTTAGGGTTCCGATTGTACCTAGGGTTAGGGTTATGTTTAGGGCTACGGTTAGAGATCCGGTTAGGGTTCCGATTGGACCTAGGGTTAGGGTTATGTTGAGGGCTAGGGTTAGAGATCCGGTTAGGGTTCCGATTGAACCTAGGGTTAGGGTTATGTTGAGGGCTAGGGTTAGAGATCCGGTTCGGGTTCCGATTGAACCTAGGGTTAGGGTTATGTTGAGGGCTAGGGTTAGAGATCCGGTTAGGGTTCCGATTGGACCGAAGGTTAGGGTTCTGTTGAGGGCGAGGGTTAGAAATCCTGTTAGGGTTCCGATTGGACCTAGGGTTAGGGTTATTTTGAGGGTTAGGGTTAGAGATCCGTTTAGGGTTCCGATTGGACCTAGGGTTAGGGTTATGTTGAGGGCTAGGTATACAGATCTGGTTAGGGTTCCGATTGGACCTCGGGTTAGGGTTATGTTGAGGGCTAGGGTTCCAGATCCGGTTAGGGTTCCGATTGAACCTAGGGTTAGGGTTATGTTGAGGGCTAGGGTTAGAGATTTGGTTAGGGTTCCGATTGGACCTAGGGTTACGGTTATGTTGAGGGCTAGGGTTAGAGATCCGTTTAGGTTTCCGATTGGACCTAGGGTTAGGGTTATGTTGAGGGTTAGGGTTAGAGTTCCGGTTAGGGTACCGATTGGACCTAGGATTAGGGTTATGTTGAGGGCTAGGTATACAGATCCGGTTAGGGTTCCGATTGGACCTAGGGTTAGGGTTATGTTGAGGGCTAGGGTTAGAGATCCGGTTAGGGTTCTGATTGAACCTAGGGTTACGGTTATGTTGAGGGCTAGGGTTAGAGATCCGGTTAGGGTTCCGATTGGACCTAGGGTTAGGGTTATGTTGAGGGCAAGGGGTAGAGATCCGGTTAGGGGACCGATTGGACCTAGGGTTAGGGTTATGTTGAGGGCTAGGGTTAGGGATCCGGTTAGGGTTTCGATTGGACCTAGGGTTAGGTTTATGTTGAGGGCTAGGGTTAGAGATCCGGTTAGGGTTCCGATTGGACCTAGGGTTAGGGTTCTGTTGAGGGCTAGGGTTAGATATCCGGTTAGGGTTCCGATTGGACCTAGGGTTAGGGTTATGTAGAAGGCTAGGGTTAGAGATCCGGTTAGGGTTCCGATTGGACCTAGGGTTAAGATTATGCTGAGGGCTAGCGTTAGAGATCCAGTTAGGGTTCCGATTGGACCTAGGGTTAGGGTTATGTTGAGGGCTAGGGTTAGACATCTGGTTAGGGTTCCGATTGGACCCAGGGTTAGGGTTATGTTGAGGGCTAGGGTTAGAGATCCGGTTAGGGTTACGATTGGACCTAGGGTTAGGGTTATGTTGAGGGCTAGGGTTAGATATCTGGTTAGGGTTCCGATTGGACCTAGGGTTACAGTTAAGTTGAGGGCTAGGTTTAGAGATCCGTTTAGGTTTCCGATTGGACCTAGGGTTAGCGTTATGTTGTGGGCTAGGGTTAGAGATCCGGTTAGGGTACCGATGGGACCTAGGGTTAGGGTTATGTTGAGGGCTAGGTATACAGATCCGGTTAGGGTTCCGATTGGACCTAGGGTAGGGTTATATTGAGGGCTAGGGTTAGAGATCCGGTTAGGGTTCCGATTGAACCTAGGGTTAGGGTTATGTTGAGGGCTAGGGTTAGAGATCCGGTTAGGGTTCCGATTGGACCTAGGGTTAGGGTTATGTTGAGGGCTAGGGTTAGAAATCTGATTAGGGTTCCGATTGGACCCAGGGTTAGGGTTATGTTGAGGGCTAGGGTTAGAGTTCCGGTTAGGGTACCGATTGGACCTAGGGTTAGGGTTATGTCGAGGGCTAGGGTTAGAGATCCGGTTAGGGTTCCGATTGGACCTAGGGTTAGGGTTATGTTGAGGGCAAGGGGTAGAGATCCGGTTAGGGGACCGATTGGACCTAGGGTTAGGGTTATGTTGAGGGCTAGGTGTAGAGATCCGGTTAGGGGACCGATTGGACCTAGGGTTAGGTTTATGTTGAGGGCTAGGGTTAGAGATCCGGTTAGGGTTCCGATTGGACCTAGGGTTAGGGTTCTGTTGAGGGCTAGGGTTAGATATCCGGTTAGGGTTCCGATTGGACCTAGGGTTAGGGTTATGTTGAGGGCTAGGGTTAGAGATCCGGTTAGGGTTCCGATTGGACCTAGGGTTAAGATTATGTTGAGGGCTAGCGTTAGAGATCCGGTTAGGGTTCCGATTGGACCTAGGGTTAGGGTTATGTTGAGGGCTAGGGTTAGACATCTGGTTAGGGTTCCGATTGGACCCAGGGTTAGGGTTATGTTGAGGGCTAGGGTTAGAGATCCGGTTAGGGTTACGATTGGACCTAGAGTTAGGGTTATGTTGAGGGCTAGGGTTAGAGATCCGGTTAGGGTTCCGATTGGACCTAGGGTTAGGGTTATGTTGAGGGCGAGGGGTAGAGATCCGGTTAGGGGACCGATTGGTCCTAGGGTTAGGGTTATGTTGAGGGCTATGGTTAGAGATCCGGTTATGGTTCCGATTGGACTTAGGGTTAGGGTTATGTTGAGGGCTAGGTTAGATATCTGGTTAGGGTTCCGATTGGACCTAGGGTTACAGTTAAGTTCAGGGCTAGGGTTAGAGATCCGTTTAGGTTTCCGATTGGACCTAGGGTTAGCGTTATGTTGTGGGCTAGGGTTAGAGATCCGGTTAGGGTACCGATGGGACCTAGGGTTAGGGTTATGTTGAGGGCTAGGTATACAGATCCGGTTAGGGTTCCGATTGGACCTAGGGTTAGGGTTATATTGAGGGCTAGGGTTAGAGATCCGGTTAGGGTTCCGATTGAACCTAGGGTTAGGGTTATGTTGAGGGCTAGGGTTAGAGATCCGGTTAGGGTTCCGATTGGACCTAGGGTTAGGGTTATGTTGAGGGCGAGGGGTAGAGATCCGGTTAGGGTACCGATTGGACCTAGGTTTAGGGTTATGTTGAGGGCTAGGGTTAGAGATCCGGTTAGGGTTCCGATTGGACCTAGGGTTAGGGTTCTGTTGAGGGCAAGGGGTAGAGATCCGGTTAGGGGACCGATTGGACCTAGGGTTAGGGTTATGTTGAGGGCTAGGGTTAGGGATCCGGTTAGGGTTTCGATTGGACCTAGGGTTAGGTTTATGTTGAGGGCTAGGGTTAGAGATCCGGTTAGGGTTCCGATTGGACCTAGGGTTAGGGTTCTGTTGAGGGCTAGGGTTAGATATCCGGTTAGGGTTCCGATTGGACCTAGGGTTAGGGTTATGTTGAGGGCTAGGTTTAGAGATCCGGTTAGGGTTCCGATTGGACCTAGGGTTAAGATTATGTTGAGGGCTAGCGTTAGAGATCCGGTTAGGGTTCCGATTGGACCTAGGGTTAGGGTTATGTTGAGGGCTAGGGTTAGAAATCTGATTAGGGTTCCGATTGGACCCAGGGTTAGGGTTATGTTGAGGGCTAGGGTTAGAGTTCCGGTTAGGGTACCGATTGGACCTAGGGTTAGGGTTATGTCGAGGGCTAGGGTTAGAGATCCGGTTAGGGTTCCGATTGAACCTAGGGTAAGGGTTATGTTGAGGGCTAGGGTTAGAGATCCGGTTAGGGTTCCGATTGGACCTAGGGTTAGGGTTATGATGAGGGCAAGGGGTAGAGATCCGGTTAGGGGACCGATTGGACCTAGGGTTAGGGTTATGTTGAGGGCTAGGGTTAGGGATCCGCTTAGGGTTTCGATTGGACCTAGGGTTAGGTTTATGTTGAGGGCTAGGGTTAGAGATCCGGTTAGGGTTCCGATTGGACCTAGGGTTAGGGTTCTGTTGAGGGCTAGGGTTAGATATCCGGTTAGGGTTCCGATTGGACCTAGGGTTAGGGTTATGTTGAGGGCTAGGGTTAGAGATTCGGTTAGGGTTCCGATTGGACCTAGGGTTAAGATTATGTTGAGGGCTAGCGTTAGAGATCCGGTTAGGGGTCCGATTGGACCTAGGGTTAGGGTTATGTTGAGGGCTAGGGTTAGACATCTGGTTAGGGTTCCGATTGGACCCAGGGTTAGGGTTATGTTGAGGGCTAGGGTTAGAGATCCGGTTAGGGTTACGATTGGACCTAGGGTTAGGGTTATGTTGAGGGCTAGGGTTAGAGATCCGGTTAGGGTTCCGATTGGACCTAGGGTTAGGGTTATGTTGAGGGCTAGGATTAGAGATCCGGTTAGGGTTCCGATTGGACCTAGGGTTAGGGTTATGTTGAGGGCGAGGGGTAGAGATCCGGTTAGGGGACCGATTGGACCTAGGGTTAGGGTTATGTTGAGGGCTATGGTTAGAGATCCGGTTAGGGTTCCGATTGGACCTAGGGTTAGGGTTATGTTGAGGGTTAGGGTTAGATATCCAGTTAGGGTTTCGATTGGACCTAGGGTTAGGGTTATGTTGAGGGCTAGGGTTAGATATCCGGTTAGGGTTCCGATTGGACCTCGGGTTAGGTTCATGTTGAGCGCTAGGTTTAGAGATCCGCTTAGGGTACCGATTGGACTTAGGGTTAGGGTTATGTTGAGGGCTAGGTATACAGATCCTGTTAGGGTTCCGATTGGACCTAGGGTTAGGGTTATGTTGAGGGCTAGGGTTAGAGATCCGGTTAGGGTTCCGAATGAACCTAGGGTTAGGGTTATGTTGATGGCTAGGGTTAGAGATCCGGTTATGGTTCCGATTGGACCTAGGGTTAGGGTTATGTTGAGGGCTAGGGTTAGAGATCCGGTTATGGTTCCGATTGGACCCAGGGTTAGGGTTAATTTGAGGGCTAGGGTTAGAGATCCGGTTAGGGTTCCGATTGGACCCAGCGTTAGGGTTATGTTGAGGGCTAGGGTTAGAGATCCGGTTACGGTTCCGATTGGACCTAGGGTTAGGGTTATGTTGAGGGCTAGGGTTAGAGATCCGGTTACTGTTCCGATTGGACCTAGGGTTAGGGTTATGTTGAGGGCTACGGTTAGAGATCCGGTTAGGGTTCCGATTGGACCTAGGGTTACGGTTATGTTGAGGGCTAGGGTTAGAGATCCGTTTAGGTTTCCGGTTGGACCTAGGGTTAGGGTTATGTTGAGGGCTAGGGTTAGAGATCCGGTTAGCGTACCGATTGGACCTAGGGTTAGGGTTATGTTAAGGGCTAGGTATACAGACCGGTTAGGGTTCCGATTGGACCTAGGGTTAGGGTTATGTTGAGGGCTAGGGTTAGAGATCCGGTTAGGGTTCCGATTGAACCTAGGGTTAGGGTTATGTTGAGGGCTAGGGTTAGAGATCCGGTTAGGGTTCCGATTGGACCTAGGGTTAGGGTTATGTTGAGGGCGAGGGGTAGAGATCCGGTTAGGGTACCGATTGGACCTAGGGTTAGGGTTATGTTGAGGGCTAGGGTTAGAGATCCGGTTAGGTTTCCGATTGGACCTAGAGTTAGGGTTCTGTTGAGGGCGAGGGGTAGAGTTCCTGATAGGGTTCCGATTGGTCCTAGGGTTAAGGTTATGTTGAGGGCTAGGGTTAGATATCCGGTTAGGGTTCCGATTGGAGCTAAAGTTAGGGTTATGTTGAGGGCTAGGGTTAGATATCCTGTTAGGGTTCCGATTGGACCTAGGGTTAGGGTTATGTTGAGGGCTAGCGTTAGAGATCCGCTTATGGTTCCGATTGGTCCCAGGGTTAGGGTTATGTTGAGGGCTAGGGTTAGAGATCCGGTTAGGGTTCCGATTGGACCTACGGTTAGGGTTATGTTGAGGGCTAGGATTAGAGATCCGGTTAGGGTTCCGATTGGACCTAGGGTAGGGTAATGTTGAGGGCGAGGGGTAGAAATCCTGTTAGGGTTCCGATTGGACCTAGGGTTAGGGTTTTGTTGAGGGTTAGGGTTAGATATCCAGTTAGGGTTCCGATTGGACCTAGGGTTAGGGTTATGTTGAGGGCTAGGGTTAGATATCCGATTAGGGTTCCGATTGGACCTCGGGTTAGGTTCATGTTGAGCGCTAGGTTTAGAGATCCGGTTAGGGTACCGATTGGACCTAGGGTTAGGGTTATGTTGAGGGCTAGGTATACAGATCCTGTTAGGGTTCCGATTGGACCTAGGGTTAGGGTTATGTTGAGGGCTAGGGTTAGAGATCCGGTTAGGGTTCCGATTGGACCTAGGGTTAGGGTTATGTTGAGGGCTAGGATTAGAGATCCGGTTAGGTTTCCGATTGGACCTAGGGTTAGGGTTATGTTGAGGGCGAGGGGTAGAGATCCGGTTAGGGGACCGATTGGACCTAGGGTTAGGGTTATGTTGAGGGCTATGGTTAGAGATCCGGTTAGGGTTCCGATTGGACCTAGGGTTAGGGTTATGTTGAGGGCTAGGGTTAGATATCTGGTTAGGGTTCCGATTGGACCTAGGGTTACGGTTAAGTTGAGGGCTAGGGTTAGAGATCCGTTCAGGTTTCCGATTGGACCTAGGGTTAGCGTTATGTTGTGGGCTAGGGTTAGAGATCCGGTTAGGGTACCGATTGAACCTACGGTTAGGGTTATGTTGAGGGCTAGGTATACAGATCCGGTTAGGGTTCCAATTGGACCTAGGGTTAGGGTTATATTGAGGGCTAGGGTTAGAGATCCGGTTAGGGTTCCGATTGAACCTAGGGTTAGGGTTATGTTGAGGGCTAGGGTTAGAGATCCGGTTAGGGTTCCGATTGGACCTAGGGTTAGGGTTATGTTGAGGGCTAGGGTTAGAGATCCGGTTAGGGTTCCGATTGGACCTAGGGTTAAGATTATGTTGAGGGCTAGCGTTAGAGATCCGGTTAGGGTTCCGATTGGACCTAGGGTTAGGGTTATGTTGAGGGCTAGGGTTAGACATCTGGTTAGGGTTCCGATTGGACCCAGGGTTAGGGTTATGTTGAGGGCTAGGGTTAGAGATCCGGTTAGGGTTACGATTGGACCTAGAGTTAGGGTTATGTTGAGGGCTAGGGTTAGAGATCCGGTTAGGGTTCCGATTGGACCTAGGGTTAGGGTTATGTTGAGGGCGAGGGGTAGAGATCCGGTTAGGGGACCGATTGGTCCTAGGGTTAGGGTTATGTTGAGGGCTATGGTTAGAGATCCGGTTATGGTTCCGATTGGACTTAGGGTTAGGGTTATGTTGAGGGCTAGGTTAGATATCTGGTTAGGGTTCCGATTGGACCTAGGGTTACAGTTAAGTTCAGGGCTAGGGTTAGAGATCCGTTTAGGTTTCCGATTGGACCTAGGGTTAGCGTTATGTTGTGGGCTAGGGTTAGAGATCCGGTTAGGGTACCGATGGGACCTAGGGTTAGGGTTATGTTGAGGGCTAGGTATACAGATCCGGTTAGGGTTCCGATTGGACCTAGGGTTAGGGTTATATTGAGGGCTAGGGTTAGAGATCCGGTTAGGGTTCCGATTGAACCTAGGGTTAGGGTTATGTTGAGGGCTAGGGTTAGAGATCCGGTTAGGGTTCCGATTGGACCTAGGGTTAGGGTTATGTTGAGGGCGAGGGGTAGAGATCCGGTTAGGGTACCGATTGGACCTAGGTTTAGGGTTATGTTGAGGGCTAGGGTTAGAGATCCGGTTAGGGTTCCGATTGGACCTAGGGTTAGGGTTCTGTTGAGGGCAAGGGGTAGAGATCCGGTTAGGGGACCGATTGGACCTAGGGTTAGGGTTATGTTGAGGGCTAGGGTTAGGGATCCGGTTAGGGTTTCGATTGGACCTAGGGTTAGGTTTATGTTGAGGGCTAGGGTTAGAGATCCGGTTAGGGTTCCGATTGGACCTAGGGTTAGGGTTCTGTTGAGGGCTAGGGTTAGATATCCGGTTAGGGTTCCGATTGGACCTAGGGTTAGGGTTATGTTGAGGGCTAGGTTTAGAGATCCGGTTAGGGTTCCGATTGGACCTAGGGTTAAGATTATGTTGAGGGCTAGCGTTAGAGATCCGGTTAGGGTTCCGATTGGACCTAGGGTTAGGGTTATGTTGAGGGCTAGGGTTAGAAATCTGATTAGGGTTCCGATTGGACCCAGGGTTAGGGTTATGTTGAGGGCTAGGGTTAGAGTTCCGGTTAGGGTACCGATTGGACCTAGGGTTAGGGTTATGTCGAGGGCTAGGGTTAGAGATCCGGTTAGGGTTCCGATTGAACCTAGGGTAAGGGTTATGTTGAGGGCTAGGGTTAGAGATCCGGTTAGGGTTCCGATTGGACCTAGGGTTAGGGTTATGATGAGGGCAAGGGGTAGAGATCCGGTTAGGGGACCGATTGGACCTAGGGTTAGGGTTATGTTGAGGGCTAGGGTTAGGGATCCGCTTAGGGTTTCGATTGGACCTAGGGTTAGGTTTATGTTGAGGGCTAGGGTTAGAGATCCGGTTAGGGTTCCGATTGGACCTAGGGTTAGGGTTCTGTTGAGGGCTAGGGTTAGATATCCGGTTAGGGTTCCGATTGGACCTAGGGTTAGGGTTATGTTGAGGGCTAGGGTTAGAGATTCGGTTAGGGTTCCGATTGGACCTAGGGTTAAGATTATGTTGAGGGCTAGCGTTAGAGATCCGGTTAGGGGTCCGATTGGACCTAGGGTTAGGGTTATGTTGAGGGCTAGGGTTAGACATCTGGTTAGGGTTCCGATTGGACCCAGGGTTAGGGTTATGTTGAGGGCTAGGGTTAGAGATCCGGTTAGGGTTACGATTGGACCTAGGGTTAGGGTTATGTTGAGGGCTAGGGTTAGAGATCCGGTTAGGGTTCCGATTGGACCTAGGGTTAGGGTTATGTTGAGGGCTAGGATTAGAGATCCGGTTAGGGTTCCGATTGGACCTAGGGTTAGGGTTATGTTGAGGGCGAGGGGTAGAGATCCGGTTAGGGGACCGATTGGACCTAGGGTTAGGGTTATGTTGAGGGCTATGGTTAGAGATCCGGTTAGGGTTCCGATTGGACCTAGGGTTAGGGTTATGTTGAGGGTTAGGGTTAGATATCCAGTTAGGGTTTCGATTGGACCTAGGGTTAGGGTTATGTTGAGGGCTAGGGTTAGATATCCGGTTAGGGTTCCGATTGGACCTCGGGTTAGGTTCATGTTGAGCGCTAGGTTTAGAGATCCGCTTAGGGTACCGATTGGACTTAGGGTTAGGGTTATGTTGAGGGCTAGGTATACAGATCCTGTTAGGGTTCCGTTTGGACCTAGGGTTAGGGTTATGTTGAGGGCTAGGGTTAGAGATCCGGTTAGGGTTCCGAATGAACCTAGGGTTAGGGTTATGTTGATGGCTAGGGTTAGAGATCCGGTTATGGTTCCGATTGGACCTAGGGTTAGGGTTATGTTGAGGGCTAGGGTTAGAGATCCGGTTATGGTTCCGATTGGACCCAGGGTTAGGGTTAATTTGAGGGCTAGGGTTAGAGATCCGGTTAGGGTTCCGATTGGACCCAGCGTTAGGGTTATGTTGAGGGCTAGGGTTAGAGATCCGGTTACGGTTCCGATTGGACCTAGGGTTAGGGTTATGTTGAGGGCTAGGGTTAGAGATCCGGTTACTGTTCCGATTGGACCTAGGGTTAGGGTTATGTTGAGGGCTACGGTTAGAGATCCGGTTAGGGTTCCGATTGGACCTAGGGTTACGGTTATGTTGAGGGCTAGGGTTAGAGATCCGTTTAGGTTTCCGGTTGGACCTAGGGTTAGGGTTATGTTGAGGGCTAGGGTTAGAGATCCGGTTAGCGTACCGATTGTACCTAGGGTTAGGGTTATGTTAAGGGCTAGGTATACAGACCGGTTAGGGTTCCGATTGGACCTAGGGTTAGGGTTATGTTGAGGGCTAGGGTTAGAGATCCGGTTAGGGTTCCGATTGAACCTAGGGTTAGGGTTATGTTGAGGGCTAGGGTTAGAGATCCGGTTAGGGTTCCGATTGGACCTAGGGTTAGGGTTATGTTGAGGGCGAGGGGTAGAGATCCGGTTAGGGTACCGATTGGACCTAGGGTTAGGGTTATGTTGAGGGCTAGGGTTAGAGATCCGGTTAGGTTTCCGATTGGACCTAGAGTTAGGGTTCTGTTGAGGGCGAGGGGTAGAGTTCCTGATAGGGTTCCGATTGGTCCTAGGGTTAAGGTTATGTTGAGGGCTAGGGTTAGATATCCGGTTAGGGTTCCGATTGGAGCTAAAGTTAGGGTTATGTTGAGGGCTAGGGTTAGATATCCTGTTAGGGTTCCGATTGGACCTAGGGTAAGGGTTATGTTGAGGGCTAGCGTTAGAGATCCGCTTATGGTTCCGATTGGTCCCAGGGTTAGGGTTATGTTGAGGGCTAGGGTTAGAGATCCGGTTAGGGTTCCGATTGGACCTACGGTTAGGGTTATGTTGAGGGCTAGGATTAGAGATCCGGTTAGGGTTCCGATTGGACCTAGGGTAGGGTAATGTTGAGGGCGAGGGGTAGAAATCCTGTTAGGGTTCCGATTGGACCTAGGGTTAGGGTTTTGTTGAGGGTTAGGGTTAGATATCCAGTTAGGGTTCCGATTGGACCTAGGGTTAGGGTTATGTTGAGGGCTAGGGTTAGATATCCGATTAGGGTTCCGATTGGACCTCGGGTTAGGTTCATGTTGAGCGCTAGGTTTAGAGATCCGGTTAGGGTACCGATTGGACCTAGGGTTAGGGTTATGTTGAGGGCTAGGTATACAGATCCTGTTAGGGTTCCGATTGGACCTAGGGTTAGGGTTATGTTGAGGGCTAGGGTTAGAGATCCGGTTAGGGTTCCGATTGGACCTAGGGTTAGGGTTATGTTGAGGGCTAGGATTAGAGATCCGGTTAGGTTTCCGATTGGACCTAGGGTTAGGGTTATGTTGAGGGCGAGGGGTAGAGATCCGGTTAGGGGACCGATTGGACCTAGGGTTAGGGTTATGTTGAGGGCTATGGTTAGAGATCCGGTTAGGGTTCCGATTGGACCTAGGGTTAGGGTTATGTTGAGGGCTAGGGTTAGATATCTGGTTAGGGTTCCGATTGGACCTAGGGTTACGGTTAAGTTGAGGGCTAGGGTTAGAGATCCGTTCAGGTTTCCGATTGGACCTAGGGTTAGCGTTATGTTGTGGGCTAGGGTTAGAGATCCGGTTAGGGTACCGATTGAACCTACGGTTAGGGTTATGTTGAGGGCTAGGTATACAGATCCGGTTAGGGTTCCAATTGGACCTAGGGTTAGGGTTATATTGAGGGCTAGGGTTAGAGATCCGGTTAGGGTTCCGATTGAACCTAGGGTTAGGGTTATGTTGAGGGCTAGGGTTAGAGATCCGGTTAGGGTTCCGATTGGACCTAGGGTCAGGGTTAAGTTGAGGGCGAGGGGTAGAGATCCGGTTAGGGTACCGATTGGACCTAGGGTTAGGGTTATGTTGAGGGCTAGGGTTAGAGATCCGGTTAGGGTTCCGATTGGACCTAGGGTTAGGGTTCTGTTGAGGGCGAGGAGTAGAGTTCCTGATAGGGTTCCGATTGGTCCTAGGGTTAAGGTTATGTTGAGGGCTAGGGTTAGATATCCGGTTAGGGTTCCGATTGGAGCTAGGGTTAGGGTTATGTTGAGGGCTAGGGTTAGATATCCTGTTAGGGTTCCGATTGGACTTAGGGTTAAGGTTATGTTGAGGGCTAGGGTTAGAGATCTGGTTAGGGTTCCGATTGGACCCAGGGTTAGGGTTATGTTGAGGGCTAGGGTGAGAGATCCGGTTAGGGTTCCGATTGGACCTAGGGTTAGGGTTATGTTGAGGGCTAGGATTAGAGATCCGGTTAGGGTTCCGATTGGACCTAGGGTTAGGGTAATGTTGAGGGCGAGGGGTAGAGATCCTGTTAGGATTCCGATTGGACCTAGGGTTAGGGTTTTGTTGAGGGTTAGGGTTAGATATCCAGTTAGGGTTCCGATTGGACCTAGGGTTAGGGTTATGTTGAGGGCTAGGGTTAGATATCTGGTTAGGGTTCCGATTGGACCTCGGGTTAGGTTCATGTTGAGCGCTAGGTTTAGAGATCCGGTTAGGGTACCGATTGGACTTAGGGTTAGGGTTATGATGAGGGCTAGGTATACCGATCCTGTTAGGGTTCCGATTGGACCTAGGGTTAGGGTCATGTTGAGGGCTAGGGTTGGAGATCCGGTTAGGGTTCCGAATGAACCTAGGGTTAGGGTTATGTTGATGGCTAGGGTTAGAGATCCGGTTAGGGTTCCGATTGAACCTAGGGTTAGGGTTATGTTGAGGGCTAGGGTTAGAGATCCGGTTAGGGTTCCGATTGAACCTAGGGTTAGGGTTATGTTGAGGGCTAGGGTTAGAGATCCGGTTAGGGTTCCGATTGGACCTAGGGTTAGGGTTATGTTGAGGGCGAGGGGTAGAGATCCGGTTAGGGTACCGATTGGACCTAGGGTTAGGGTTATGTTGAGGGCTAGGGTTAGAGATCCGGTTAGGTTTCCGATTGGACCTAGAGTTAGGGTTCTGTTGAGGGCGAGGGGTAGAGTTCCTGATAGGGTTCCGATTGGTCCTAGGGTTAAGGTTATGTTGAGGGCTAGGGTTAGATATCCGGTTAGGGTTCCGATTGGAGCTAAAGTTAGGGTTATGTTGAGGGCTAGGGTTAGATATCCTGTTAGGGTTCCGATTGGACCTAGGGTTAGGGTTATGTTGAGGGCTAGCGTTAGAGATCCGCTTAGGGTTCCGATTGGTCCCAGGGTTAGGGTTATGTTGAGGGCTAGGGTTAGAGATCCGGTTAGGGTTCCGATTGGACCTAGGGTTAGGGTTATGTTGAGGGCTAGGATTAGAGATCCGGTTAGGGTTCCGATTGGACCTAGGGTAGGGTAATGTTGAGGGCGAGGGGTAGAGATCCTGTTAGGGTTCCGATTGGACCTAGGGTTAGGGTTTTGTTGAGGGTTAGGGTTAGATATCCAGTTAGGGTTCCGATTGGACCTAGGGTTAGGGTTATGTTGAGGGCTAGGGTTAGATATCCGGTTAGGGTTCCGATTGGACCTCGGGTTAGGTTTATGTTGAGCGCTAGGTTTAGAGATCCGGTTAGGGTACCGATTGGACCTAGGGTTAGGGTTATGTTGAGGGCTAGGTATACAGATCCTGTTAGGGTTCCGATTGGACCTAGGGTTAGGGTTATGTTGAGGGCTAGGGTTAGAGATCCGGTTAGGGTTCCGATTGGACCTAGGGTTAGGGTTATGTTGAGGGCTAGGATTAGAGATCCGGTTAGGTTTCCGATTGGACCTAGGGTTAGGGTTATGTTGAGGGCGAGGGGTAGAGGTCCGGTTAGGGGACCGATTGGACCTAGGGTTAGGTTTATGTTGAGGGCTATGGTTAGAGATCCGGTTAGGGTTCCGATTGGACCTAGGGTTAGGGTTATGTTGAGGGCTAGGGTTAGATATCTGGTTAGGGTTCCGATTGGACCTAGGGTTAAGGTTAAGTTGAGGGCTAGGGTTAGAGATCCGTTCAGGTTTCCGATTGGACCTAGGGTTAGCGTTATGTTGTGGGCTAGGGTTAGAGATCCGGTTAGGGTACCGATTGAACCTACGGTTAGGGTTATGTTGAGGGCTAGGTATACAGATCCGGTTAGGGTTCCAATTGGACCTAGGGTTAGGGTTATATTGAGGGCTAGGGTTAGAGATCCGGTTAGGGTTCCGATTGAACCTAGGGTTAGGGTTATGTTGAGGGCTAGGGTTAGAGATCCGGTTAGGGTTCCGATTGGACCTAGGGTCAGGGTTAAGTTGAGGGCGAGGGGTAGAGATCCGGTTAGGGTACCGATTGGACCTAGGGTTAGGGTTATGTTGAGGGCTAGGGTTAGAGATCCGGTTAGGGTTCCGATTGGACCTAGGGTTAGGGTTCTGTTGAGGGCGAGGAGTAGAGTTCCTGATAGGGTTCCGATTGGTCCTAGGGTTAAGGTTATGTTGAGGGCTAGGGTTAGATATCCGGTTAGGGTTCCGATTGGAGCTAGGGTTAGGGTTATGTTGAGGGCTAGGGTTAGATATCCTGTTAGGGTTCCGATTGGACTTAGGGTTAAGGTTATGTTGAGGGCTAGGGTTAGAGATCTGGTTAGGGTTCCGATTGGACCCAGGGTTAGGGTTATGTTGAGGGCTAGGGTGAGAGATCCGGTTAGGGTTCCGATTGGACCTAGGGTTAGGGTTATGTTGAGGGCTAGGATTAGAGATCCGGTTAGGGTTCCGATTGGACCTAGGGTTAGGGTAATGTTGAGGGCGAGGGGTAGAGATCCTGTTAGGATTCCGATTGGACCTAGGGTTAGGGTTTTGTTGAGGGTTAGGGTTAGATATCCAGTTAGGGTTCCGATTGGACCTAGGGTTAGGGTTATGTTGAGGGCTAGGGTTAGATATCCGGTTAGGGTTCCGATTGGACCTCGGGTTAGGTTCATGTTGAGCGCTAGGTTTAGAGATCCGGTTAGGGTACCGATTGGACTTAGGGTTAGGGTTATGATGAGGGCTAGGTATACCGATCCTGTTAGGGTTCCGATTGGACCTAGGGTTAGGGTTATGTTGAGGGCTAGGGTTAGAGATCCGGTTAGGGTTCCGAATGAACCTAGGGTTAGGGTTATGTTGATGGCTAGGGTTAGAGATCCGGTTAGGGTTCCGATTGGACCCAGGGTTAGGGTTAATTTGAGGGCTAGGTTTAGAGATCCGGTTAGGGTTCCGATTGGACCCAGGGTTAGGGTTATGTTGAGGGCTAGGGTTAGAGATCCGGTTAGGGTTCCGATTGGACCCAGGGTTAGGGTTAATTTGAGGGCTAGGTTTAGAGATCCGGTTAGGGTTCCGATTGGACCCAGGGTTAGGGTTATGTTGAGGGCTAGGGTTAGAGATCCGGTTACGGTTCCGATTGGACCTAGGCTTAGGGTTATGTTGAGGGCTAGGGTTAGAGATCCGGTTACTGTTCCGATTGGACCTAGGGTTAGGGTTATGTTGAGGGCTACGGTTAGAGATCCGTTTAGGTTTCCGATTGGACCTAGGGTTAGGGTTATGTTGAGGGCTAGGGTTAGAGATCCGGTTAGCGTACCGATTGTACCTAGGGTTAGGGTTATGTTAAGGGCTAGGTATACAGACCGGTTAGGGTTCCGATTGGACCTAGGGTTAGGGTTATGTTGAGGGCTAGGGTTAGAGATCCGGTTAGGGTTCCGATTGGACCTAGAGTTAGGGTTCTGTTGAGGGCGAGGGGTAGAGTTCCTGATAGGGTTCCGATTGGTCCTAGGGTTAAGGTTATGTTGACGGCTAGGGTTAGATATCCGGTTAGGGTTCCGATTGGAGCTAGGGTTAGGGTTATGTTGAGGGCTAGGGTTAGATATCCTGTTAGGGTTCCGATTGGACCTAGGGTTAGGGTTATGTTGAGGGCTAGCGTTAGAGATCCGCTTAGGGTTCCAATTGGACCTAGGGTTAGGGTTATGTTGAGGGCTAGGGTTAGAGATCTGGTTAGGGTTCCGATTGGACCCAGGGTTAGGGTTATGTTGAGGGCTAGGGTTAGAGATCCGGTTAGGGTTCCGATTGGACCTAGGGTAGGGTAATGTTGAGGGCGAGGGGTAGAGATCCTGTTAGGGTTCCGATTGGACCTAGGGTTAGGGTTTTGTTGAGGGTTAGGGTTAGATATCCAGTTAGGTTTCCGATTGGACCTAGGGTTAGGGTTATGTTGAGGGCTAGGGTTAGATATCCGGTTAGGGTTCCGATTGGACCTCGGGTTAGGTTCATGTTGAGCGCTAGGTTTAGAGATCCGGTTAGGGTACCGATTGGACCTAGGGTTAGGGTTATGTTGAGGGCTAGGGTTAGGGATCCGGTTAGGGTTTCGATTGGACCTAGGGTTAGGTTTATGTTGAGGGCTAGGGTTAGAGATCCGGTTAGGGTTCCGATTGGACCTAGGGTTAGGGTTCTGTTGAGGGCTAGGGTTAGATATCCGGTTAGGGTTCCGATTGGACCTAGGGTTAGGGTTATGTTGAGGGCTAGGGTTCGAGATCCGGTTAGGGTTCCGATTGGACCTAGGGTTAAGATTATGTTGAGGGCTAGCGTTAGAGATCCGGTTAGGGTTCCGATTGGACCTAGGGTTAGGGTTATGTTGAGGGCTAGGGTTAGACATCTGGTTAGGGTTCCGATTGGACCCAGGGTTAGGGTTATGTTGAGAGCTAGGGTTAGAGATCCGGTTAGGGTTACGATTGGACCTAGGGTTAGGGTTATGTTGAGGGCTAGGGTTAGAGATCCGGTTAGGGTTCCGATTGGACCTAGGGTTAGGGTTTTGTTGAGGGTTAGGGTTAGATATCCAGTTAGGGTTCCGATTGGACCTAGGGTTAGGGTTATGTTGAGGGCTAGGGTTAGATATCCGGTTAGGGTTCCGATTGGACCTCGGGTTAGGTTCATGTTGAGCGCTAGGTTTAGAGATCCGGTTAGGGTACCGATTGGACCTAGGGTTAGGGTTATGTTGAGGGCTAGGTATACAGATCCTGTTAGGGTTCCGATTGGACCTAGGGTTAGGGTTATGTTGAGGGCTAGGGTTAGAGATCCGGTTAGGGTTCCGAATGAACCTAGGGTTAGGGTTATGTTGATGGCTAGGGTTAGAGATCCGGTTAGGGTTCCGATTGGACCTAGGGTTAGGGTTATGTTGAGGGCTAGGGTTAGAGATCCGGTTAGGGTTCCGATTGGACCCAGGGTTAGGGTTAATTTGAGGGCTAGGGTTAGAGATCCGGTTAGGGTTCCGATTGGACCCAGGGTTAGGGTTATGTTGAGGGCTAGGGTTAGAGATACGGTTAGGGTTCCGATTGGACCTAGGGTTAGGGTTATGTTGAGGGCTAGGGTTAGAGATTCGTTTAGGGTTCCGATTGGACCTAGGGTTAGGGTTATGTTGAGGGCGAGCGGTAGAGATCCGGTTAGGGTACCGATTGGACCTAGGGTTTGGGTTATGTTGAGGGCTAGGTATACAGATCCGGTTAGGGTTCCGATTGGACCTCCGGTTAGGGTTATGTTGAGGGCTAGGGTTAGAGATCCGGTTAGGGTTCCGATTGAAGCTAGGGTTAGGGTTATGTTGAGGGCTAGGGTTAGATATCTGGTTAGGGTTCCGATTGGACCTAGGGTTACGGTTAAGTTGAGGGCTAGGGTTAGAGATCCGTTTAGGTTTCCGATTGGACCTAGGGTTATGGTTATGTTGTGGGCTAGGGTTAGAGATCGGGTTAGGGTACCGATTGGACCTAGGGTTAGGGTTATGTTGAGGGCTAGGTATACAGATCCGGTTAGGGTTCCGATTGGACCTAGGGTTAGGGTTATGTTGAGGGCTAGGGTTAGAGATCCGGTTAGGGTTCCGATTGAACCTAGGGTTAGGGTTATGTTGAGGGCTAGGGTTAGAGATCCGGTTAGGGTTCCGATTGGACCTAGGGTTAGGGTTATGTTGAGGGCGAGCGGTAGAGATCCGGTTAGGGTACCGATTGGACCTAGGGTAGGGTTATGTTGAGGGCTAGGGTTAGAGATCCGGTTAGGGTTCCGATTGAACCTAGGGTTAGGGTTATGTTGAGGGCTAGGGTTCGAGATCCGGTTAGGGTTCCGATTGGACCTAGGGTTAGGGTTATGTTGAGGGCTAGGGTTAGAGATCCGGTTAGGGTTCCGATTGGACCTAGGGTTAGGGTTATGTTGAGGGCTAGGATTAGAGATACGGTTAAGGTTCCGGTTGGACCTAGGGTTAGGGTTATGTTGAGGGCTAGGGATAGATATCCTCTTAGGGTTCCGATTGGACCTAGGGTTAGGGTTATGTTGAAGGCGAGGGTTAGAGATCCGGTTAGGGTTCCGATTGAACCTCGGGTTAGGGTTATGTTGAGGGCTAGGGTTAGAGATCGGGTTAGGGTTCCGATTGAACCTAGGGTTAGGGTTATGTTGAGGGCTAGGTTTAGAGATCTGGTTAGGGTTCCGATTGGACCTAGGGTTACGGTTATGTTGAGGGCTAGGGTTAGAGATCCGTTTAGGTTTCCGAATGGACCTAGGGTTAGGGTTATGTTGAGGGCTAGGGTTAGAGATCCGGTTAGGGTACCGATTGTACCTAGGGTTAGGGTTATGTTGAGGGAAAGGGTTAGATATCCGTTTAGGGTTCCGATTTGACCTAGGGTTAGGGTTATGTTGTGGGCTAGGGTTAGAGATCCGGTTAGGGTACCGATTGGACCTAGGGTTAGGGTTATGTTGAGGGCTAGGTATACAGATCCGGTTAGTGTTCCGATTGGACCTAGGGTTAGGGTTATGTTGAGGGCTAGGTATACAGATCCGGTTAGGGTTCCGATTGGACCTAGGGTTAGGGTTATGTTGAGGGCTAGGGTTAGAGATCCGGTTAGGGTTCCGGTTGGACCTAGGGTTAGGGTTATGTTGAGGGCTAGGATTAGAGATCCGGTTAAGGTTCCGGTTGGACTTAGGGTTAGGGTTATGTTGAGGGCTAGGTTTAGAGATCCGGTTAGGGTTCCGATTGGACCTAGGGTTAAGATTATGTTGAGGGCTAGCGTTAGAGATCCAGTTAGGGTTCCGATTGGACCTAGGGTTAGGGTTATGTTGAGGGCTAGGGTTAGACATCTGGTTAGGGTTCCGATTGGACCCAGGGTTAGGGTTATGTTGAGGGCTAGGGTTAGAGATCCGCTTACTGTTACGATTGGACCTAGGGTTAGGGTTATGTTGAGGGCTAGGGTTAGAGATCCGGTTAGGGTTCCGATTGAAGCTAGGGTTAGGGTTATGTTGAGGGCTAGGGTTAGATATCTGGTTAGGGTTCCGATTGGACCTAGGGTTACGGTTAAGTTGAGGGCTAGGGTTAGAGATCCGTTTAGGTTTCCGATTGGACCTAGGGTTATGGTTATGTTGTGGGCTAGGGTTAGAGATCGGGTTAGGGTACCGATTGGACCTAGGGTTAGGGTTATGTTGAGGGCTAGGTATACAGATCCGGTTAGGGTTCCGATTGGACCTAGGGTTAGGGTTATGTTGAGGGCTAGGGTTAGAGATCCGGTTAGGGTTCCGATTGAACCTAGGGTTAGGGTTATGTTGAGGGCTAGGGTTAGAGATCCGGTTAGGGTTCCGATTGGACCTAGGGTTAGGGTTATGTTGAGGGCGAGCGGTAGAGATCCGGTTAGGGTACCGATTGGACCTAGGGTAGGGTTATGTTGAGGGCTAGGGTTAGAGATCCGGTTAGGGTTCCGATTGAACCTAGGGTTAGGGTTATGTTGAGGGCTAGGGTTCGAGATCCGGTTAGGGTTCCGATTGGACCTAGGGTTAGGGTTATGTTGAGGGCTAGGGTTAGAGATCCGGTTAGGGTTCCGATTGGACCTAGGGTTAGGGTTATGTTGAGGGCTAGGATTAGAGATACGGTTAAGGTTCCGGTTGGACCTAGGGTTAGGGTTATGTTGAGGGCTAGGGATAGATATCCTCTTAGGGTTCCGATTGGACCTAGGGTTAGGGTTATGTTGAAGGCGAGGGTTAGAGATCCGGTTAGGGTTCCGATTGAACCTCGGGTTAGGGTTATGTTGAGGGCTAGGGTTAGAGATCGGGTTAGGGTTCCGATTGAACCTAGGGTTAGGGTTATGTTGAGGGCTAGGTTTAGAGATCTGGTTAGGGTTCCGATTGGACCTAGGGTTACGGTTATGTTGAGGGCTAGGGTTAGAGATCCGTTTAGGTTTCCGAATGGACCTAGGGTTAGGGTTATGTTGAGGGCTAGGGTTAGAGATCCGGTTAGGGTACCGATTGTACCTAGGGTTAGGGTTATGTTGAGGGTTAGGGTTAGATATCCGTTTAGGGTTCCGATTTGACCTAGGGTTAGGGTTATGTTGTGGGCTAGGGTTAGAGATCCGGTTAGGGTACCGATTGGACCTAGGGTTAGGGTTATGTTGAGGGCTAGGTATACAGATCCGGTTAGTGTTCCGATTGGACCTAGGGTTAGGGTTATGTTGAGGGCTAGGTATACAGATCCGGTTAGGGTTCCGATTGGACCTAGGGTTAGGGTTATGTTGAGGGCTAGGGTTAGAGATCCGGTTAGGGTTCCGGTTGGACCTAGGGTTAGGGTTATGTTGAGGGCTAGGATTAGAGATCCGGTTAAGGTTCCGGTTGGACTTAGGGTTAGGGTTATGTTGAGGGCTAGGTTTAGAGATCCGGTTAGGGTTCCGATTGGACCTAGGGTTAAGATTATGTTGAGGGCTAGCGTTAGAGATCCAGTTAGGGTTCCGATTGGACCTAGGGTTAGGGTTATGTTGAGGGCTAGGGTTAGACATCTGGTTAGGGTTCCGATTGGACCCAGGGTTAGGGTTATGTTGAGGGCTAGGGTTAGAGATCCGCTTACTGTTACGATTGGACCTAGGGTTAGGGTTATGTTGAGGGCTAGGGTTAGAGATCCGGTTAGGGTTCCGATTGGACCTAGGGTTAGGGTTATGTTGAGGGCGAGGGGTAGAGATCCGGTTAGGGGACCGATTGGTCCTAGGGTTAGGGTTATGTTGAGGGCTATGGTTAGAGATCCGGTTAGGGTTCCGATTGGACTTAGGGTTAGGGTTATGTTGAGGGCTAGGGTTAGATATCTGGTTAGGGTTCCGATTGGACCTAGGGTTACAGTTAAGTTGAGGGCTAGGGTTAGAGATCCGTTTAGGTTTCCGATTGGACCTAGGGTTAGCGTTATGTTGTGGGCTAGGGTTAGAGATCCGGTTAGGGTACCGATTGGACCTAGGGTTAGGGTTATGTTGAGGACTAGGTATACAGATCCGGTTAGGGTTCCGATTGGACCTAGGGTTAGGGTTATATTGAGGGCTAGGGTTAGAGATCCGGTTAGGGTTACGATTGAACCTAGGGTTAGGGTTATGTTGAGGGCTAGGGTTAGAGATCCGGTTAGGGTTCCGATTGGACCTAGGGTTAGGGTTCTGTTGAGGGCGAGGGGTAGAGTTCCTGATAGGGTTCCGATTGGTCCTAGGGTTAAGGTTTTGTTGAGGGCTAGGGTTAGATATCCGGTTAGGGTTCCGATTGGAGCTAGGGTTAGGGTTATGTTGAGGGCTAGGGTTAGATATCCTGTTAGGGTTCCGATTGGACCTAGGGTTAGGGTTATGTTGAGGGCTAGTGTTAGAGATCCGGTTAGGGTTCCGATTGGACCTAGGGTTAGGGTTATGTTGAGGGCTAGGGTTAGAGATCTGGTTAGGGTTCCGATTGGACCCAGGGTTAGGGTTATGTTGAGGGCTAGGGTTAGAGATCCGGTTAGGGTTCCGATTGGACCTAGGGTTAGGGTTATGTTGAGGGCTAGGATTAGAGATTCGGTTAGGGTTCCGATTGGACCTAGGGTTAGGGTAATGTTGAGGGCGAGGGGTAGAGATCCTGTTAGGGTTCCGATTGGACCTAGGGTTAGGGTTTTGTTGAGGGTTAGGGTTAGATATCCAGTTAGGGTTCCGATTGGACCTAGGGTTAGGGTTATGTTGAGGGCTTGGGTTAGATATCCGGGTAGGGTTCCGATTGGACCTCGGGTTAGGTTCATGTTGAGCGCTAGGTTTAGAGATCCGGTTAGGGTACCGATTGGACCTAGGGTTAGGGTTATGTTGAGGGCTAGGTATACAGATCCTGTTAGGGTTCCGATTGGACCTAGGGTTAGGGTTATGTTGAGGGCTAGGGTTAGAGATCCGGTTAGGGTTCCGAATGAACCTAGGGTTAGGGTTATGTTGATGGCTAGGGTTAGAGATCCGGTTAGGGTTCCGATTGGACCTAGGGTTAGGGTTATGTTGAGGGCTAGGGTTAGAGATCCGGTTAGGGTTCCGATTGTACCCAGGGTTAGGGTTAATTTGAGGGCTAGGGTTAGAGATCCGGTTAGGGTTCCGATTGGACCCAGGGTTAGGGTTATGTTGAGGGCTAGGATTAGAGATCCGGTTACGGTTCCGATTGGACCTAGGGTTAGGGTTAGGTTGAGGGCTAGGGTTAGAGATCCGGTTACTGTTCCGATTGGACCTAGGGTTAGGGTTATGTTGAGGGCTACGGTTAGAGATCCGGTTAGGGTTCCGATTGGACCTAGGGTTACGGTGATGTTGAGGGCTAGTTTTAGAGATCCGTTTAGGTTTCCGATTGGACCTAGGGTTAGGGTTATGTTGAGGGCTAGGGTTAGAGATCCGGTTAGCGTACCGATTGTACCTAGGGTTAGGGTTATGTTGAGGGCTAGGGTTAGAGATCCGGTTAGGGTTCCGATTGAACCTAGGGTTAGGGTTATGTTGAGGGCTAGGGTTAGAGATCCGGTTAGGGTTCCGATTGGACCTAGGGTTAGGGTTATGTTGAGGGCGAGGGGTAGAGATCCGGTTAGGGTACCGATTGGACCTAGGGTTAGGGTTATGTTGAGGGCTAGGTTTAGAGATCCGGTTAGGGTTCCGATTGGACCTAGGGTTAGGGTTCTGTTGAGGGCGAGGGGTAGAGTTCCTGATAGGGTTCCGATTGGTCCTAGGGTTAAGGTTATGTTGAGGGCTAGGGTTAGATATCCGGTTAGGGTTCCGATTGGAGCTAGGGTTAGGGTTATGTTGAGGGCTAGGGTTAGATATCCTGTTAGGGTTCCGATTGGACCTAGGGTTAGGGTTATGTTGAGGGCTAGCGTTAGAGATCCGGTTAGGGTTCCGATTGGACCTAGGGTTAGGGTTATGTTGAGGGCTAGGGTTAGAGTTCCGGTTAGGGTTCCGATTGGACCCAGGGTTAGGGTTATGTTGAGGGCGAGGGTTAGAGATCCGGTTAGGGTTCCGATTGGACCTAGGGTTAGGGTTATGTTGAGGGCTAGGATTAGAGATCCGGTTAGGGTTCCGATTGGACCTAGGGTAGGGTAATGTTGAGGGCGAGGGGTAGAGATCCTGTTAGGGTTCCGATTGGACCTAGGGTTAGGGTTTTGTTGAGGGTTAGGGTTAGATATCCAGTTAGGGTTCCGATTGGACCTAGGGTTAGGGTTATGTTGAGGGCTAGGGTTAGATATCCGGTTAGGGTTCCAATTGGACCTCGGGTTAGGTTCATGTTGAGCGCTAGGTTTAGAGATCCGGTTAGGGTACCGATTGGACCTAGGGTTAGGGTTATGTTGAGGGCTAGGTATACAGATCCGGTTAGGGTTCCGATTGGACCTAGGGTTACGGTTATGTTGAGGGCTAGGGTTAGAGATCCGGTTAGGGTTCCGATTGAACCTAGGGTTAGGGTTATGTTGAGGGCTAGGGTTAGAGATCCGGTTAGGGTTCCGATTGGACCTAGGGTTAGGGTTATGTTGAGGGCGAGGGGTAGAGATCCGGTTAGGGTACCGATTGGACCTAGGGTTAGGGTTATGTTGAGGGCTAGGTTTAGAGATCCGGTTAGGGTTCCGATTGGACCTAGGGTTAGGGTTCTGTTGAGGGCGAGGGGTAGAGTTCCTGATAGGGTTCCGATTGGTCCTAGGGTTAAGGTTATGTTGAGGGCTAGGGTTAGATATCCGGTTAGGGTTCCGATTGGAGCTAGGGTTAGGGTTATGTTGAGGGCTAGGGTTAGATATCCTGTTAGGGTTCCGATTGGACCTAGGGTTAGGGTTATGTTGAGGGCTAGCGTTAGAGATCCGGTTAGGGTTCCGATTGGACCTAGGGTTAGGGTTATGTTGAGGGCTAGGGTTAGAGTTCCGGTTAGGGTTCCGATTGGACCCAGGGTTAGGGTTATGTTGAGGGCGAGGGTTAGAGATCCGGTTAGGGTTCCGATTGGACCTAGGGTTAGGGTTATGTTGAGGGCTAGGATTAGAGATCCGGTTAGGGTTCCGATTGGACCTAGGGTAGGGTAATGTTGAGGGCGAGGGGTAGAGATCCTGTTAGGGTTCCGATTGGACCTAGGGTTAGGGTTTTGTTGAGGGTTAGGGTTAGATATCCAGTTAGGGTTCCGATTGGACCTAGGGTTAGGGTTATGTTGAGGGCTAGGGTTAGATATCCGGTTAGGGTTCCAATTGGACCTCGGGTTAGGTTCATGTTGAGCGCTAGGTTTAGAGATCCGGTTAGGGTACCGATTGGACCTAGGGTTAGGGTTATGTTGAGGGCTAGGTATACAGATCCGGTTAGGGTTCCGATTGGACCTAGGGTTACGGTTATGTTGAGGGCTAGGGTTAGAGATCCGTTTAGGTTTCCGATTGGACCTAGGGTTAGGGTTATGTTGAGGGCTAGGGTTAGAGATCCGGTTAGAGTACCGATTGTACCTAGGGTTAGGGTTATGTTAAGGGCTAGGTATACAGACCGGTTAGGGTTCCGATTGGACCTAGGGTTAGGGTTATGTTGAGGGCTAGGGTTAGAGATCCGGTTAGGGTTCCGTTTGAACCTATGGTTAGGGTTATGTTGAGGGCTAGGGTTAGAGATCCGGTTAGGGTTCCGATTGGTCCTAGGGTTAGGGTTATACTGAGGGCGAGGGGTAGAGATCCGGTTAGGGTACCGATTGGACCTAGGGTTAGGGTTATGTTGAGGGCTAGGGTTAGAGATCCGGTTAGGGTTCCGATTGAACCTAGGGTTAGGGTTATGTTGAGGGCTAGGGTTAGAGATCCGGTTAGGGTTCCGATTGAACCTAGGGTTAGAGTTATGTTGAGGGCTAGGGTTAGAGATCCGGTTAGGGTTCCAATTGAACCTAGGGTTAGGGTTATGTTGAGGGCTAGGGTTAGAGATCCGGTTAGGGTTCCGATTGGACCGAGGGTTAGGGTTCTGTTGAGGGCGAGGGTTAGAGATCCTGTTAGGGTTCCGATTGGACTTAGGGTTAGGGTTATGTTGAGGGCTAGGGTTAAAGATCCGTTTAGGGTTCCGATTGGACCTAGGGTTTGGGTTATGTTGAGGGCTAGGTATACAGATCCGGTTAGGGTTCCGATTTGACCTCGGGTTAGGGTTATGTTGAGGGCTAGGTTTCGAGATCCGGTTAGGTTTCCGATTGAACCTAGGGTTAGGGTTATGTTGAGAGCTAGGGTTAGAGATCCGGTTAGGGTTCCGATTGGACCTAGGATTAGGGTTATGTTGAGGGCTAGGTATACAGATCAGGTTAGGGTTCCGATTGGACCTAGGGTTAGGGTTATGTTGAGGGCTAGGGTTAGAGATCCGGTTAGGGTACCGATTGGACCTAGGGTTAGGGTTATGTTGAGGGCTAGGTATACAGATCAGGTTAGGGTTCCGATTGGACCTAGGGTTAGGGTTATGTTGAGGGCTAGGGTTAGAGATCCGGTTAGGGTTCCGATTGGACCTCAGGTTAGGGTTATGTTTTGCGCTAGGGTTAGAGATCCGGTTAGGGTACCGATTGGACCTAGGGATAGGGTTATGTTGAGGGCTAGGTATACAGATCCGGTTAGGGTTCCGATTGGACCTAGTGTAAGGGTTATGTTGAGGGCTACTGTTAGAGATCCGGTTAGGGTTCCGATTGAACCTAGGCTTAGGTTTATGCTGAGGGCTAGGGTTAGAGATCCGGTTAGGGTTCCGATTGGACCTAGGGTTAGGGTAATGTTGAGGGCTAGGATTAGAGATCCGGTTAGGGTTCCGGTTGGACCTAGGGTTAGGTTTATGCTGAGGGCTAGGGTTAGAGATCCGGTTAGGGTTCCGATTGGACCTAGGGTTATGGTTATGTTGTGGGCTAGGGTTAGAGATCGGGTTAGGGTACCGATTGGACCTAGGGTTAGGGTTATGTTGAGGGCTAGGTATACAGATCCGGTTAGGGTTCCGATTTGACCTAGGGTTAGGGTTATGTTGAGGGCTAGGGTTAGAGATCCGGTTAGGGTTCCGATTGAACCTAGGGTTAGGGTATGTTGAGGGCTAGGGTTAGAGATCCGGTTAGGGTTCCGGTTGGACCTAGGGTTAGGGTTATGTTGAGGGCTAGGATTAGAGATCCGGTTAAGGTTCCGGTTGGACCTAGGGTTAGGGTTATGTTGAGGGCTAGGGATATATATCCTCTTAAGGTTCCGATTGGACCTAGGGTTAGGGTTATGTTGAGGGCGAGGGTTAGAGATCCGGTTAGGGTTCCGATTGAACCTCGGGTTAGGGTTATGTTGAGGGCTAGGGTTAGAGATCGGGTTAGGGTTCCGAAAGAACCTAGGGTTAGGGTTATGTTGAGGGCTAGGGTTAGAGATCTAGTTAGGGTTCCGATTGGACCTAGGGTTACGGTTATGTTGAGGGCTAGGGTTAGAGATCCGTTTAGGTTTCCGATTGGACCTAGGGTTAGGGTTATGTTGAGGGCTAGGGTTAGAGATCCGGTTAGGGTTCCGATTGAACCTCGGGTTAGGGTTATGTTGAGGGCTAGGGTTAGAGATCCGGTTAGGGTTCCGATTGGACCTAGGGTTAGGGTTATGTTGAGGGCTAGGGTTAGAGATCCGGTTCGGGTTCCGATTGGACCCAGGGTTAGGGTTATGTTGAGGGCTAGGGTTAGAGATCCGGTTAGGGTTCCGATTGGACCCAGGGTTAGGGTTATGTTGAGGGCTAGGGTTAGAGATCCGGTTACGGTTCCGATTGGACCTAGGGTTAGGGTTATGTTGAGGGCTAGGGTTAGAGATCCGGTTACTGTTCCGATTGGACCTAGGGTTAGGGTTATGTTGAGGGCTACGGTTAGAGATCCGGTTAGGGTTCCGATTGGACCTAGGGTTACGGTTATGTTGAGGGCTAGGGTTAGAGATCCGTTTAGGTTTCCGATTGGACCTAGGGTTAGGGTTATGTTGAGGGCTAGGGTTAGAGATCCGGTTAGCGTACCGATTGTACCTAGGGTTAGGGCTATGTTAAGGGCTAGGTATACAGACCAGTTAGGGTTCCGATTGGACCTAGGGTTAGGGTTATGTTGAGGGCTAGGGTTAGAGATCCGGTTAGGGTTCCGATTGAACCTAGGGTTAGGGTTATGTTGAGGGCTAGGGTTAGAGATCCGGTTAGGGTTCCGATTGGACCTAGGGTTAGGGTTATATTGAGGGCGAGGGGTAGAGATCCGGTTAGGGTACCGATTGGACCTAGGGTTAGGGTTATGTTGAGGGCTAGGATTAGAGATCCGGTTAGGGTTCCGGTTGGACCTAGGGTTAGGGTTATGGTGAGGGCTAAGGATAGATATCCTCTTAGGGTTACGATTGGACCTAGGGTTAGGGTTATGTTGAGGGCTAGGGTTAGAGATCGGGTTAGGGTTCCGATTGAACCTACGGTTAGGGTTATGTTAAGGGCTAGGGTTAGAGATCTGGTTAGGATTTCCGATTGAACCTCGGGGTTAGGGTTATGTTGAGGGTTAGGGTTAGAGATCGGGTTAGGGTTCCGATTGAACCTAGGGTTAGGGTTATGTTAAGGGCTAAGGTTAGAGATCTGGTTAGGGTTCCGATTGGACCTAGGGTTACGGTTATGTTGAGGGCTAGGGTTAGAGATCCGTTTAGGTTTCCGATTGGACCTAGGGTTAGGGTTATCTTGAGGGCTAGGGTTAGAGATCCGAATAGGGTACCGATTGTACCTAGGGTTAGGGTTATGTTGAGGGCTAGGTACACAGATCCGGTTACGGTTTCGATTGGACCTAGGGTTAGGGTTATGTTGAGGGCTAGTGTTAGAGATCCGGTTAGGGTTCCGATGGACCTAGGGTTAGGGTAATGTTGAGGGCGAGGGGTAGAGATCCTGTTAGGGTTCCGATTGGACCTAGGGTTAGGGTTTTGTTGAGGGTTAGGGTTACATATCCAGTTAGGGTTCCGATTGGACCTAGGGTTAGGGTTATGTTGAGGGCTAGGGTTAGATATCCGGTTAGGGTTCCGATTGTACCTCGGGTTAGGTTCATGTTGAGCGCTAGGTTTAGAGATCCGGTTAGGGTACCGATTGGACCTAGGGTTAGGGTTATGTTGAGGGCTAGGTATACAGATCCTGTTAGGGTTCCGATTGGACCTAGGGTTAGGGTTATGTTGAGGGCTAGGGTTAGAGATCCGGTTAGGGTTCCGAATGAACCTAGGGTTAGGGTTATGTTGATGGCTAGGGTTAGAGATCCGGTTAGGGTTCCGATTGGACCTAGGGTTAGGGTTATGTTGAGGGCTAGGGTTAGAGATCCGGTTAGGGTTCCGATTGGACCCAGGGATTAGGGTTATGTTGAGGGCTAGGGTTAGAGATCCGGTTAGGGTTCCGATTGGACCCAGGGTTAGGGTTATGTTGAGGGCTAGTGTTAGAGATCCGGTTACGGTTCCGATTGGACCTAGGGTTAGGGTTATGTTGAGGGCTAGGGTTAGAGATCCGGTTACTGTTCCGATTGGACCTAGGGTTAGGGTTATGTTGAGGGCTACGGTTAGAGATCCGGTTAGGGTTCCGATTGGACCTAGGGTTACGGTTATGTTGGGGGCTAGGGTTAGAGATCCATTTAGGTTTCCGATTGGACCTAGGGTTAGGGTTATGTTGAGGGCTAGGGTTAGAGATCCGGTTAGCGTACCGATTGTACCTAGGGTTAGGGTTATGTTAAGGGCTAGGTATACAGACCGGTTAGGGTTCCGATTGGACCTAGGGTTAGGGTTATGTTGAGGGCTAGGGTTAGAGATCCGGTTAGGGTTCCGATTGTACCTAGGGTTAGGGTTATGTTAAGGGCTAGGTATACAGACCGGTTAGGGTTCCGATTGGACCTAGGGTTAGGGTTATGTTGAGGGCGAGGGGTAGAGATCCGGTTAGGGTTCCGATTGAACCTAGGGTTAGGGTTATGTTGAGGGCTAGGGTTAGAGATCCGGTTAGGGTTCCGATTGGACCCAGGGTTAGGGTTATGTTGAGGGCTAGGGTTAGAGATCCGGTTACGGTTCCGATTGGACCTAGGGTTAGGGTTATGTTGAGGGCTAGGGTTAGAGATCCGGTTACTGTTCCGATTGGACCTAGGGTTAGGGTTATGTTGAGGGCTACGGTTAGAGATCCGGTTAGGGTTCCGATTGGACCTAGGGTTACGGTTATGTTGGGGGCTAGGGTTAGAGATCCATTTAGGTTTCCGATTGGACCTAGGGTTAGGGTTATGTTGAGGGCTAGGGTTAGAGATCCGGTTAGCGTACCGATTGTACCTAGGGTTAGGGTTATGTTAAGGGCTAGGTATACAGACCGGTTAGGGTTCCGATTGGACCTAGGGTTAGGGTTATGTTGAGGGCTAGGGTTAGAGATCCGGTTAGGGTTCCGATTGTACCTAGGGTTAGGGTTATGTTAAGGGCTAGGTATACAGACCGGTTAGGGTTCCGATTGGACCTAGGGTTAGGGTTATGTTGAGGGCGAGGGGTAGAGATCCGGTTAGGGTTCCGATTGGTCCTAGGGTTAGGGTTATGTTGAGGGCGAGGGGTAGAGATCCGGTTAGGGTACCGATTGGACCTAGGGTTAGGGTTATGTTGAGGGCTAGGGTTAGAGATCCGGTTAGGGTTCCGATTGAACCTAGGGTTAGGGTTATGTTGAGGGCTAGGGTTAGAGATCCGGTTAGGGTTCCGATTGAACCTAGGGTTAGAGTTATGTTGAGGGCTAGGGTTAGAGATCCGGTTAGGGTTCCAATTGAACCTAGGGTTAGGGTTATGTTGAGGGCTAGGGTTAGAGATCCGGTTAGGGCTCCGATTGGACCGAGGGTTAGGGTTCTGTTGAGGGCGAGGGTTAGAGATCCTGTTAGGGTTCCGATTGGACTTAGGGTTAGGGTTATGTTGAGGGCTAGGGTTAGAGATCCGTTTAGGGTTCCGATTGGACCTAGGGTTAGGGTTATGTTGAGGGCTAGGTATACAGATCCGGTTAGGGTTCCGATTTGACCTCGGGTTAGGGTTATGTTGAGGGCTAGGGTTCGAGATCCGGTTAGGTTTCCGATTGAACCTAGGGTTAGGGTTATGTTGAGAGCTAGTGTTAGAGATCCGGTTAGGGTTCCGATTGGACCTAGGATTAGGGTTATGTTGAGGGCTAGGTATACAGATCAGGTTAGGGTTCCGATTGGACCTAGGGTTAGGGTTATGTTGAGGGCTAGGGTTAGAGATCCGGTTAGGGTACCGATTGGACCTAGGGTTAGGGTTATGTTGAGGGCTAGGTATACAGATCAGGTTAGGGTTCCGATTGGACCTAGGGTTAGGGTTATGTTGAGGGCTAGGGTTAGAGATCCGGTTAGGGTACCGATTGGACCTAGGGATAGGGTTATGTTGAGGGCTAGGTATACAGATCCGGTTAGGGTTCCGATTGGACCTAGTGTAAGGGTTATGTTGAGGGCTACTGTTAGAGATCCGGTTAGGGTTCCGATTGAACCTAGGCTTAGGTTTATGCTGAGGGCTAGGGTTAGAGATCCGGTTAGGGTTCCGGTTGGACCTAGGGTTAGGGTAATGTTGAGGGCTAGGATGAGAGATCCGGTTAGGGTTCCGGTTGGACCTAGGGTTAGGGTTATGCTGAGGGATAGGGATAGATATCCTCTTAGGGTTCCGATTGGACCTAGGGTTAGGGTTATGTTGAGGGCTAGGGTTAGAGATTCGTTTAGGGTTCCGATTGGACCTAGGGTTAGGGTTATGTTGAGGGCGAGCGGTAGAGATCCGGTTAGGGTACCGATTGGACCTAGGGTTAGGGTTATGTTGAGGGCTAGGTATACAGATCCGGTTAGGGTTCCGATTGGACCTCCGGTTAGGGTTATGTTGAGGGCTAGGGTTAGAGATCCGGTTAGGGTTCCGATTGAAGCTAGGGTTAGGGTTATGTTGAGGGCTAGGGTTAGATATCTGGTTAGGGTTCCGATTGGACCTAGGGTTACGGTTAAGTTGACGGCTAGGGTTAGAGATCCGTCTAGGTTTCCGATTGGACCTCGGGTTAGGGTTATGTTGTGGGCTAGGGTTAGAGATCGGGTTAGGGTACCGATTGGACCTAGGGTTTGGGTTATGTTGAGGGCTAGGTATACAGATCCGGTTAGGGTTCCGATTGGACCTAGGGTTAGGGTTATGTTGAGGGCTAGGGTTAGAGATCCGGTTAGGGTTCCGATTGAACCTAGGGTTAGGGTTATGTTGAGGGCTAGGGTTAGAGATCCGGTTAGGGTTCCGATTGGTCCTAAGGTTAGGGTTATGTTGAGGGCGAGGGGTAGAGATCCGGTTAGGGTACCGATTGGACCTAGGGTAGGGTTATGTTGAGGGCTAGGGTTAGAGATCCGGTTAGGGTTCCGATTGAACCTAGGGTTAGGGTTATGTTGAGGGCTAGGGTTCGAGATCCGGTTAGGGTTCCGATTGGACCTAGGGTTAGGGTTATGTTGAGGGCTAGGGTTAGAGATCCGGTTAGGGTTCCGGTTGGACCTAGGGTTAGGGTTATGTTGAGGGCTAGTTTTAGAGATCCGTTTAGGTTTCCGATTGGACCTAGGGTTAGGGTTATGTTGAGGGCTAGGGTTAGAGATCCGGTTAGCGTAGCGATTGTACCTAGGGTTAGGGTTATGTTAAGGGCTAGGTATACAGACCGGTTAGGGTTCCGATTGGACCTAGGGTTAGGGTTATGTTGAGGGCTAGGGTTAGAGATCCGGTTAGGGTTCCGATTGAACCTAGGGTTAGGGTTATGTTGAGGGCTAGGGTTAGAGATCCGGTTAGGGTTCCGATTGGACCTAGGGTTAGGGTTATGTTGAGGGCGAGGGGTAGAGATCCGGTTAGGGTACCGATTGGACCTAGGGTTAGGGTTATGTTGAGGGCTAGGTTTAGAGATCCGGTTAGGGTTCCGATTGGACCTAGGGTTAGGGTTCTGTTGAGGGCGAGGGGTAGAGTTCCTGATAGGGTTCCGATTGGTCCTAGGGTTAAGGTTATGTTGAGGGCTAGGGTTAGATATCCGGTTAGGGTTCCGATTGGAGCTAGGGTTAGGGTTATGTTGAGGGCTAGGGTTAGATATCCTGTTAGGGTTCCGATTGGACCTAGGGTTAGGGTTATGTTGAGGGCTAGCGTTAGAGATCCGGTTAGGGTTCCGATTGGACCTAGGGTTAGGGTTATGTTGAGGGCTATTGTTAGAGATCCGGTTAGGGTTCCGATTGGACCCAGGGTTAGGGTTATGTTGAGGGCGAGGGTTAGAGATCCGGTTAGGGTTCCGATTGGACCTAGGGTTAGGGTTATGTTGAGGGCTAGGATTAGAGATCCGGTTAGGGTTCCGATTGGACCTAGGGTAGGGTAATGTTGAGGGCGAGGGGTAGAGATCCTGTTAGGGTTCCGATTGGACCTAGGGTTAGGGTTTTGTTGAGGGTTAGGGTTAGATATCCAGTTAGGGTTCCGATTGGACCTAGGGTTAGGGTTATGTTGAGGGCTAGGGTTAGATATCCGGTTAGGGTTCCGATTGGACCTCGGGTTAGGTTCATGTTGAGCGCTAGGTTTAGAGATCCGGTTAGGGTACCGATTGGACCTAGGGTTAGGGTTATGTTGAGGGCTAGGTATACAGATCCGGTTAGGGTTCCGATTGGACCTAGGGTTACGGTTATGTTGAGGGCTAGGGTTAGAGATCCGTTTAGGTTTCCAATTGGACCTAGGGTTAGGGTTATGTTGAGGGCTAGGGTTAGAGATCCGGTTAGAGTACCGATTGTACCTAGGGTTAGGGTTATGTTAAGGGCTAGGTATACAGACCGGTTAGGGTTCCGATTGGACCTAGGGTTAGGGTTATGTTGAGGGCTAGGGTTAGAGATACGGTTAGGGTTCCGTTTGAACCTATGGTTAGGGTTATGTTGAGGGCTAGGGTTAGAGATCCGGTTAGGGTTCCGATTGGTCCTAGGGTTAGGGTTATACTGAGGGCGAGGGGTAGAGATCCGGTTAGGGTACCGATTGGACCTAGGGTTAGGGTTATGTTGAGGGCTAGGGTTAGAGATCCGGTTAGGGTTCCGATTGAACCTAGGGTTAGGGTTATGTTGAGGGCTAGGGTTAGAGATCCGGTTAGGGTTCCGATTGAACCTAGGGTTAGAGTTATGTTGAGGGCTAGGGTTAGAGATCCGGTTAGGGTTCCAATTGAACCTAGGGTTAGGGTTATGTTGAGGGCTAAGGTTAGAGATCCGGTTAGGGTTCCGATTGGACCGAGGGTTAGGGTTCTGTTGAGGGCGAGGGTTAGAGATCCTGTTAGGGTTCCGATTGGACTTAGGGTTAGGGTTATGTTGAGGGCTAGGGTTAAAGATCCGTTTAGGGTTCCGATTGGACCTAGGGTTAGGGTTATGTTGAGGGCTAGGTATACAGATCCGGTTAGGGTTCCGATTTGACCTCGGGTTAGGGTTATGTTGAGGGCTAGGTTTCGAGATCCGGTTAGGTTTCCGATTGAACCTAGGGTTAGGGTTATGTTGAGAGCTAGGGTTAGAGATCCGGTTAGGGTTCCGATTGGACCTAGGATTAGGGTTATGTTGAGGGCTAGGTATACAGATCAGGTTAGGGTTCCGATTGGACCTAGGGTTAGGGTTATGTTGAGGGCTAGGGTTAGAGATCCGGTTAGGGTACCGATTGGACCTAGGGTTAGGGTTATGTTGAGGGCTAGGTATACAGATCAGGTTAGGGTTCCGATTGGACCTAGGGTTAGGGTTATGTTGAGGGCTAGGGTTAGAGATCCGGTTAGGGTTCCGATTGGACCTCAGGTTAGGGTTATGTTTTGCGCTAGGGTTAGAGATCCGGTTAGGGTACCGATTGGACCTAGGGATAGGGTTATGTTGAGGGCTAGGTATACAGATCCGGTTAGGGTTCCGATTGGACCTAGTGTAAGGGTTATGTTGAGGGCTACTGTTAGAGATCCGGTTAGGGTTCCGATTGAACCTAGGCTTAGGTTTATGCTGAGGGCTAGGGTTAGAGATCCGGTTAGGGTTCCGATTGGACCTAGGGTTAGGGTAATGTTGAGGGCTAGGATTAGAGATCCGGTTAGGGTTCCGGTTGGACCTAGGGTTAGGTTTATGCTGAGGGCTAGGGTTAGAGATCCGGTTAGGGTTCCGATTGGACCTAGGGTTATGGTTATGTTGTGGGCTAGGGTTAGAGATCGGGTTAGGGTACCGATTGGACCTAGGGTTAGGGTTATGTTGAGGGCTAGGTATACAGATCCGGTTAGGGTTCCGATTTGACCTAGGGTTAGGGTTATGTTGAGGGCTAGGGTTAGAGATCCGGTTAGGGTTCCGATTGAACCTAGGGTTAGGGTATGTTGAGGGCTAGGGTTAGAGATCCGGTTAAGGTTCCGGTTGGACCTAGGGTTAGGGTTATGTTGAGGGCTAGGGATATATATCCTCTTAAGGTTCCGATTGGACCTAGGGTTAGGGTTATGTTGAGGGCGAGGGTTAGAGATCCGGTTAGGGTTTCGATTGAACCTCGGGTTAGGGTTATGTTGAGGGCTAGGGTTAGAGATCGGGTTAGGGTTCCGAAAGAACCTAGGGTTAGGGTTATGTTGAGGGCTAGGGTTAGAGATCTAGTTAGGGTTCCGATTGGACCTAGGGTTACGGTTATGTTGAGGGCTAGGGTTAGAGATCCGTTTAGGTTTCCGATTGGACCTAGGGTTAGGGTTATGTTGAGGGCTAGGGTTAGAGATCCGGTTAGGGTTCCGATTGAACCTCGGGTTAGGGTTATGTTGAGGGCTAGGGTTAGAGATCCGGTTAGGGTTCCGATTGGACCTAGGGTTAGGGTTATGTTGAGGGCTAGGGTTAGAGATCCGGTTCGGGTTCCGATTGGACCCAGGGTTAGGGTTATGTTGAGGGCTAGGGTTAGAGATCCGGTTAGGGTTCCGATTGGACCCAGGGTTAGGGTTATGTTGAGGGCTAGGGTTAGAGATCCGGTTACGGTTCCGATTGGACCTAGGGTTAGGGTTATGTTGAGGGCTAGGGTTAGAGATCCGGTTACTGTTCCGATTGGACCTAGGGTTAGGGTTATGTTGAGGGCTACGGTTAGAGATCCGGTTAGGGTTCCGATTGGACCTAGGGTTACGGTTATGTTGAGGGCTAGGGTTAGAGATCCGTTTAGGTTTCCGATTGGACCTAGGGTTAGGGTTATGTTGAGGGCTAGGGTTAGAGATCCGGTTAGCGTACCGATTGTACCTAGGGTTAGGGCTATGTTAAGGGCTAGGTATACAGACCAGTTAGGGTTCCGATTGGACCTAGGGTTAGGGTTATGTTGAGGGCTAGGGTTAGAGATCCGGTTAGGGTTCCGATTGAACCTAGGGTTAGGGTTATGTTGAGGGCTAGGGTTAGAGATCCGGTTAGGGTTCCGATTGGACCTAGGGTTAGGGTTATATTGAGGGCGAGGGGTAGAGATCCGGTTAGGGTACCGATTGGACCTAGGGTTAGGGTTATGTTGAGGGCTAGGATTAGAGATCCGGTTAGGGTTCCGGTTGGACCTAGGGTTAGGGTTATGGTGAGGGCTAAGGATAGATATCCTCTTAGGGTTACGATTGGACCTAGGGTTAGGGTTATGTTGAGGGCTAGGGTTAGAGATCGGGTTAGGGTTCCGATTGAACCTACGGTTAGGGTTATGTTAAGGGCTAGGGTTAGAGATCTGGTTAGGATTTCCGATTGAACCTCGGGGTTAGGGTTATGTTGAGGGTTAGGGTTAGAGATCGGGTTAGGGTTCCGATTGAACCTAGGGTTAGGGTTATGTTAAGGGCTAAGGTTAGAGATCTGGTTAGGGTTCCGATTGGACCTAGGGTTACGGTTATGTTGAGGGCTAGGGTTAGAGATCCGTTTAGGTTTCCGATTGGACCTAGGGTTAGGGTTATCTTGAGGGCTAGGGTTAGAGATCCGAATAGGGTACCGATTGTACCTAGGGTTAGGGTTATGTTGAGGGCTAGGTACACAGATCCGGTTAGGGTTTCGATTGGACCTAGGGTTAGGGTTATGTTGAGGGCTAGTGTTAGAGATCCGGTTAGGGTTCCGATGGACCTAGGGTTAGGGTAATGTTGAGGGCGAGGGGTAGAGATCCTGTTAGGGTTCCGATTGGACCTAGGGTTAGGGTTTTGTTGAGGGTTAGGGTTACATATCCAGTTAGGGTTCCGATTGGACCTAGGGTTAGGGTTATGTTGAGGGCTAGGGTTAGATATCCGGTTAGGGTTCCGATTGTACCTCGGGTTAGGTTCATGTTGAGCGCTAGGTTTAGAGATCCGGTTAGGGTACCGATTGGACCTAGGGTTAGGGTTATGTTGAGGGCTAGGTATACAGATCCTGTTAGGGTTCCGATTGGACCTAGGGTTAGGGTTATGTTGAGGGCTAGGGTTAGAGATCCGGTTAGGGTTCCGAATGAACCTAGGGTTAGGGTTATGTTGATGGCTAGGGTTAGAGATCCGGTTAGGGTTCCGATTGGACCTAGGGTTAGGGTTATGTTGAGGGCTAGGGTTAGAGATCCGGTTAGGGTTCCGATTGGACCCAGGGATTAGGGTTATGTTGAGGGCTAGGGTTAGAGATCCGGTTAGGGTTCCGATTGGACCCAGGGTTAGGGTTATGTTGAGGGCTAGGGTTAGAGATCCGGTTACGGTTCCGATTGGACCTAGGGTTAGGGTTATGTTGAGGGCTAGGGTTAGAGATCCGGTTACTGTTCCGATTGGACCTAGGGTTAGGGTTATGTTGAGGGCTACGGTTAGAGATCCGGTTAGGGTTCCGATTGAACCTAGGGTTACGGTTATGTTGGGGGCTAGGGTTAGAGATCCATTTAGGTTTCCGATTGGACCTAGGGTTAGGGTTATGTTGAGGGCTAGGGTTAGAGATCCGGTTAGCGTACCGATTGTACGTAGGGTTAGGGTTATGTTAAGGGCTAGGTATACAGACCGGTTAGGGTTCCGATTGGACCTAGGGTTAGGGTTATGTTGAGGGCTAGGGTTAGAGATCCGGTTAGGGTTCCGATTGTACCTAGGGTTAGGGTTATGTTAAGGGCTAGGTATACAGACCGGTTAGGGTTCCGATTGGACCTAAGGTTAGGGTTATGTTGAGGGCGAGGGGTAGAGATCCGGTTAGGGTTCCGATTGAACCTAGGGTTAGGGTTATGTTGAGGGCTAGGGTTAGAGATCCGGTTAGGGTTCCGATTGGTCCTAGGGTTAGGGTTATGTTGAGGGCGAGGGGTAGAGATCCGGTTAGGGTACCGATTGGACCTAGGGTTAGGGTTATGTTGAGGGCTAGGGTTAGAGATCCGGTTAGGGTTCCGATTGAACCTAGGGTTAGGGTTATGTTGAGGGCTAGGGTTAGAGATCCGGTTAGGGTTCCGATTGAACCTAGGGTTAGAGTTATGTTGAGGGCTAGGGTTAGAGATCCGGTTAGGGTTCCAATTGAACCTAGGGTTAGGGTTATGTTGAGGGCTAGGGTTAGAGATCCGGTTAGGGCTCCGATTGGACCGAGGGTTAGGGTTCTGTTGAGGGCGAGGTTTAGAGATCCTGTTAGGGTTCCGATTGGACTTAGGGTTAGGGTTATGTTGAGGGCTAGGGTTAGAGATCCGTTTAGGGTTCCGATTGGACCTAGGGTTAGGGTTATGTTGAGGGCTAGGTATACAGATCCGGTTAGGGTTCCGATTTGACCTCGGGTTAGGGTTATGTTGAGGGCTAGGGTTCGAGATCCGGTTAGGTTTCCGATTGAACCTAGGGTTAGGGTTATGTTGAGAGCTAGTGTTAGAGATCCGGTTAGGGTTCCGATTGGACCTAGGATTAGGGTTATGTTGAGGGCTAGGTATACAGATCAGGTTAGGGTTCCGATTGGACCTAGGGTTAGGGTTATGTTGAGGGCTAGGGTTAGAGATCCGGTTAGGGTACCGATTGGACCTAGGGTTAGGGTTATGTTGAGGGCTAGGTATACAGATCAGGTTAGGGTTCCGATTGGACCTAGGGTTAGGGTTATGTTGAGGGCTAGGGTTAGAGATCCGGTTAGGGTACCGATTGGACCTAGGGATAGGGTTATGTTGAGGGCTAGGTATACAGATCCGGTTAGGGTTCCGATTGGACCTAGTGTAAGGGTTATGTTGAGGGCTACTGTTAGAGATCCGGTTAGGGTTCCGATTGAACCTAGGCTTAGGTTTATGCTGAGGGCTAGGGTTAGAGATCCGGTTAGGGTTCCGGTTGGACCTAGGGTTAGGGTAATGTTGAGGGCTAGGATGAGAGATCCGGTTAGGGTTCCGGTTGGACCTAGGGTTAGGGTTATGCTGAGGGATAGGGATAGATATCCTCTTAGGGTTCCGATTGGACCTAGGGTTAGGATTATGTTGAGGGCTAGGGTTAGAGATTCGTTTAGGGTTCCGATTGGACCTAGGGTTAGGGTTATGTTGAGGGCGAGCGGTAGAGATCCGGTTAGGGTACCGATTGGACCTAGGGTTAGGGTTATGTTGAGGGCTAGGTATACAGATCCGGTTAGGGTTCCGATTGGACCTCCGGTTAGGGTTATGTTGAGGGCTAGGGTTAGAGATCCGGTTAGGGTTCCGATTGAAGCTAGGGTTAGGGTTATGTTGAGGGCTAGGGTTAGATATCTGGTTAGGGTTCCGATTGGACCTAGGGTTACGGTTAAGTTGACGGCTAGGGTTAGAGATCCGTTTAGGTTTCCGATTGGACCTCGGGTTAGGGTTATGTTGTGGGCTAGGGTTAGAGATCGGGTTAGGGTACCGATTGGACCTAGGGTTTGGGTTATGTTGAGGGCTAGGTATACAGATCCGGTTAGGGTTCCGATTGGACCTAGGGTTAGGGTTATGTTGAGGGCTAGGGTTAGAGATCCGGTTAGGGTTCCGATTGAACCTAGGGTTAGGGTTATGTTGAGGGCTAGGGTTAGAGATCCGGTTAGGGTTCCGATTGGTCCTAAGGTTAGGGTTATGTTGAGGGCGAGGGGTAGAGATCCGGTTAGGGTACCGATTGGACCTAGGGTAGGGTTATGTTGAGGGCTAGGGTTCGAGATCCGGTTAGGGTTCCGATTGGACCTAGGATTAGGGTTATGTTGAGGGCTAGGGTTAGAGATCCGGTTAGGGTTCCGGTTGGACCTAGGGTTAGGGTTATGTTGAGGGCTAGGATTAGAGATCCGGTTAAGGTTCCGGTTGGACCTAGGGTTAGGGTTATGTTGAGGGCTAGGGATAGATATCCTCTTAGGGTTGGGATTGGACCTAGGGTTAGGGTTATGTTGAAGGCGAGGGTTAGAGATCCGGTTAGGGTTCCGATTGAACCTCGGGTTAGGGTTATGTTGAGGGCTAGGGTTAGAGATCGGGTTAGGGTTCCGATTGAACCTAGGGTTAGGGTTATGTTGAGGGCTAGGTTTAGAGATCTGGTTAGGGTTCCGATTGGACCTAGGGTTACGGTTATGTTGAGGGCTAGGGTTAGAGATCCGTTTAGGTTTCCGATTGGACCTAGGGTTAGGGTTATGTTGAGGGCTAGGGTTAGAGATCCGGTTAGGGTACCGATTGTACCTAGGGTTAGGGTTATGTTGAGGGTAGGGTTAGATATCCGTTTAGGGTTCCGATTTGACCTAGGGTTAGGGTTATGTTGAGGGCTAGGGTTAGAGATCCGCTTAGGGTTCCGATTGGACCTAGGGTTAGGGTTATGTTCTGGGCTAGGTTTAGAGATCCGGTTAGGGTACCGATTGGACCTAGGCTTAGGGTTATGTTGAGGGCTAGGTATACAGATCCGGTTAGTGTTCCGATTGGACCTAGGGTTAGGGTTATGTTGAGGGCTAGGGTTAGAGATCCGGTTAGGGTTCCGATTGAACCTAGGGTTAGGGTTATGTTGAGGGCTAGGGTTAGAGATCCGGTTAGGGTTCCGATTGGACCTAGGGTTAGGTTTATGTTGAGGGCGAGGGGTAGAGATCCGGTTAGGGTACCGATTGGACCTAGGGTTAGGGTTATGTTGAGGGCTAGGGTTAGAGATCCGGTTAGGGTTCCGATTGGACCTAGGGTTACGGTTAAGTTGAGGGCTATGGTTAGAGATCCGTTTAGGTTTCCGATTGGACCTAGGGTTAGGGTTATGTTGTGGGCTAGGGTTAGAGATCCGGTTAGGGTACCGTTTGGACCTAGGGTTAGGGTTATGTTGAGGGCTAGGTATACAGATCCGGTTAGGGTTCCGATTGGACCTAGGGTTAGGGTTATGTTGAGGGCTAGGGTTAGAGATCCGGTTAGGGTTCCGATTGAACCTAGGGTTAGGGTTATGTTGAGGGCTAGGGTTCTAGATCCGGTTAGGGTTCCGATTGGACCTAGGGTTAGGGTTATGTTGAGGGTTAGGGTTAGAGATCCGGTTAGGGTTCCGATTGGACCTAGGGTTAGGGTTCTGTTGAGGCTTAGGGTTAGAGATCCGGTTAGGGTTCCGATTGGACCTAGGGTTAGGGTTATGTTGAGGGCGAGGGTTAGAGATCCTGTTAGGGTTCCGATTGGACCTAGGGTTAGGGTTATGTTGAGGGCGAGGGTTAGAGATCCGGTTAGGGTTCCGATTGGACCTAGGGTTACCGTTATGTTGAGGGACAGGGTTAGATATCCGTTTAGGGTTCTGATTTGAATTAGGGTTAGTGATATGTTGAGGGCTAGGGTTAGAGATCCGGTTAGGGTTCCGATTGGACCTAGGGTTAGGGTTATGTTGAGGGCTAGGGTTAGAGATCCGGTTAGGGTTCCGGTTGGACCTAGGGTTAGGGTTATGTCGAGGGCTAGGATTAGAGATCCGGTTAAGGTTCCGGTTGGACCTAGGGTTAGGGTTATGTTGAGGGCTAGGGATAGATATCCTCTTAGGGTTCCGATTGGACCTAGGGTTAGGGTTATGTTGAGGGCGAGGGTTAGAGATCCGGTTAGGGTTCCGATTGAACCTCGGGTTAGGGTTATGTTGAGGGCTAGGGTTAGAGATCGGGTTAGGGTTCCGAATGAACCTAGGGTTAGGGTTATGTTGAGGACTAGGGTTAGAGATCTAGTTAGGGTTCCGATTGGACCTAGGGTTACGGTTATGTTGAGGGCTAGGGTTAGAGATCCGTTTAGGTTTCCGATTGGACCTAGGGTTAGGGTTATGTTGAGGGCTAGGGTTAGATATCCGGTTAGGGTACCGATTGTACCTAGGGTTAGGGTTATGTTGAGGGCTAGGGTTAGATATCCGTTTAGGGTTCCGATTTGACCTAGGGTTAGGGTTATGTTGAGGGCTAGGGTTAGAGATCCGGTTAGGGTTCCGATTGGACCTAGGGTTAGGGTTATGTTGTGGGCTAGGGTTAGAGATCCGGTTAGGGTACCGATTGGACCTAGGGTTAGGGTTATGTTGAGGGCTAGGTATACAGATCCGGTTAGTGTTCTGATTGGACCTAGGGTTAGGGTTATGTTGAGGGCTAGGGTTAGAGATCCGGTTAGGGTTCCGATTGAACCTAGGGTTAGGATTATGTTGAGGGCTAGGGTTAGAGATCCGGTTAGGGTTCCGATTGGACCTAGGGTTAGGGTTATGTTGAGGGCGAGGGGTAGAGATCCGGTTAGGGTACCGATTGGACCTAGGGTTAGGGTTATGTTGAGGGCTAGGGTTAGAGATCCGGTTAGGGTTCCGATTGAACCTAGGGTTAGGGTTATGTTGAGGGCTAGGGTTCGAGATCCGGTTAGGGTTCCGAATGAACCTAGGGTTAGGGTTATGTTGATGGCTAGGGTTAGAGATCCGGTTAGGGTTCCGATTGGACCCAGGGTTAGGGTTATGTTGAGGGCTAGGGTTAGAGATCCGGTTAGGTTTCCGATTGGAACCAGGGTTAGGGTTATGTTGAGGGCTAGGGTTAGAGATCCGGTTAGGGTTCCGATTGGACCCAGGGTTAGGGTTATGTTGAGAGCTAGGGTTAGAGATCCGGTTACGGTTCCGATTGGACCTAGGGTTAGGGTTATGTTGAGGGCTAGGGTTAGAGATCCGGTTACTGTTCCGATTGGACCTAGGGTTAGGGTTATGTTGAGGGCTAGGGTTAGAGATCCGGTTAGGGTTCCGATTGGACCTAGGGTTAGGGTTATGTTGAGGACTAGGGTTAGAGATCCGGTTAGGGTTCCGGTTGGACCTAGGGTTTGGGTTATGTTGAGGGCTAGGATTAGAGATCCGGTTAAGGTTCCGGTTGGACCTAGGGTTAGGGTTATGCTGAGGGCTAGGGATAGATATCCTCTTAGGGTTCCGATTGGACCTAGGGTTAGGGTTATGTTGAAGGCGAGGGTTAGAGATCCGGTTAGGGTTCCGATTGAACCTCGGGTTAGGGTTATGTTGAGGGCTAGGGTTAGAGATCGGGTTAGGGTTCCGATTGAACCTAGGGTTAGGGTTATGTTGAGGGCTAGGTTTAGAGATCTGGTTAGGGTTCCGATTGGACCTAGGGTTACGGTTATGTTGAGGGCTAGGGTTAGAGATCCGTTTAGGTTTCCGATTGGACCTAGGGTTAGGGTTATGTTGAGGGCTAGGGTTAGAGATCCGGTTAGGGTACCTATTGTACCTAGGGTTAGGGTTATGTTGAGGGCTAGGGTTAGATATCCGTTTAGGGTTCCGATTTGACCTAGGGTTAGGGTTATGTTGAGGGCTAGGGTTAGAGATCCGGTTAGGGTTCCGATTGGACCTAGGGTTAGGGTTATGTTCTGGGCTAGGGTTAGAGATCCGGTTAGGGTACCGATTGGACCTAGGGTTAGGGTTATGTTGAGGGCTAGGTATACAGATCCGGTTAGTGTTCCGATTGGACCTATGGTTAGGGTTATGTTGAGGGCTAGGGTTAGAGATCCGGTTAGGGTTCCGATTGAACCTAGGGTTAGGGTTATGTTGAGGGCTAGGGTTAGAGATCCGGTAAGGGTTCCGATTGGACCTAGGGTTAGGTTTATGTTGAGGGCGAGGGGTAGAGATCCGGTTAGGGTACCGATTGGACCTAGGGTTAGGGTTATGTTGAGGGCTAGGGTTAGAGATCCGGTTAGGGTTCCGATTGAACCTAGGGTTAGGGTTATGTTGAGGGCTAGGGTTCGAGATCCGGTTAGGGTTCCGATTGAACCTAGGGTTAGGGTTATGTTGAGGGCTAGGGTTCGAGATCCGGTTAGGGTTCCGATTGGACCTAGGGTTAGGGTTATGTTGAGGGCTAGGGTTAGATATCTGGTTAGGGTTCCGATTGGACCTAGGGTTACGGTTAAGTTGAGGGCTATGGTTAGAGATCCGTTTAGGTTTCCGATTGGACCTAGGGTTAGGGTTATGTTGTGGGCTAGGGTTAGAGATCCGGTTAGGGTACCGTTTGGACCTAGGGTTAGGGTTATGTTGAGGGCTAGGTATACAGATCCGGTTAGGGTTCCGATTGGACCTAGGGTTAGGGTTATGTTGAGGGCTAGGGTTAGAGATCCGGTTAGGGTTCCGATTGAACCTAGGGTTAGGGTTATGTTGAGGGCTAGGGTTCTAGATCCGGTTAGGGTTCCGATTGGACCTAGGGTTAGGGTTATGTTGAGGGTTAGGGTTAGAGATCCGGTTAGGGTTCCGATTGGACCTAGGGTTAGGGTTCTGTTGAGGCTTAGGGTTAGAGATCCGGTTAGGGTTCCGATTGGACCTAGGGTTAGGGTTATGTTGAGGGCGAGGGTTAGAGATCCTGTTAGGGTTCCGATTGGACCTAGGGTTAGGGTTATGTTGAGGGCGAGGGTTAGAGATCCGGTTAGGGTTCCGATTGGACCTAGGGTTACCGTTATGTTGAGGGACAGGGTTAGATATCCGTTTAGGGTTCTGATTTGAATTAGGGTTAGTGATATGTTGAGGGCTAGGGTTAGAGATCCGGTTAGGGTTCCGATTGGACCTAGGGTTAGGGTTATGTTGAGGGCTAGGGTTAGAGATCCGGTTAGGGTTCCGGTTGGACCTAGGGTTAGGGTTATGTCGAGGGCTAGGATTAGAGATCCGGTTAAGGTTCCGGTTGGACCTAGGGTTAGGGTTATGTTGAGGGCTAGGGATAGATATCCTCTTAGGGTTCCGATTGGACCTAGGGTTAGGGTTATGTTGAGGGCGAGGGTTAGAGATCCGGTTAGGGTTCCGCTTGAACCTCGGGTTAGGGTTATGTTGAGGGCTAGGGTTAGAGATCGGGTTAGGGTTCCGAATGAACCTAGGGTTAGGGTTATGTTGAGGACTAGGGTTAGAGATCTAGTTAGGGTTCCGATTGGACCTAGGGTTACGGTTATGTTGAGGGCTAGGGTTAGAGATCCGTTTAGGTTTCCGATTGGACCTAGCGTTAGGGTTATGTTGAGGGCTAGGGTTAGATATCCGGTTAGGGTACCGATTGTACCTAGGGTTAGGGTTATGTTGAGGGCTAGGGTTAGATATCCGTTTAGGGTTCCGATTTGACCTAGGGTTAGGGTTATGTTGAGGGCTAGGGTTAGAGATCCGGTTAGGGTTCCGATTGGACCTAGGGTTAGGGTTATGTTGTGGGCTAGGGTTAGAGATCCGGTTAGGGTACCGATTGGACCTAGGGTTAGGGTTATGTTGAGGGCTAGGTATACAGATCCGGTTAGTGTTCTGATTGGACCTAGGGTTAGGGTTATGTTGAGGGCTAGGGTTAGAGATCCGGTTAGGGTTCCGATTGAACCTAGGGTTAGGATTATGTTGAGGGCTAGGGTTAGAGATTCGGTTAGGGTTCCGATTGGACCTAGGGTTAGGGTTATGTTGAGGGCGAGGGGTAGAGATCCGGTTAGGGTACCGATTGGACCTAGGGTTAGGGTTATGTTGAGGGCTAGGGTTAGAGATCCGGTTAGGGTTCCGATTGAACCTAGGGTTAGGGTTATGTTGAGGGCTAGGGTTCGAGATCCGGTTAGGGTTCCGAATGAACCTAGGGTTAGGGTTATGTTGATGGCTAGGGTTAGAGATCCGGTTAGGGTTCCGATTGGACCCAGGGTTAGGGTTATGTTGAGGGCTAGGGTTAGAGATCCGGTTAGGTTTCCGATTGGAACCAGGGTTAGGGTTATGTTGAGGGCTAGGGTTAGAGATCCGGTTAGGGTTCCGATTGGACCCAGGGTTAGGGTTATGTTGAGAGCTAGGGTTAGAGATCCGGTTACGGTTCCGATTGGACCTAGGGTTAGGGTTATGTTGAGGGCTAGGGTTAGAGATCCGGTTACTGTTCCGATTGGACCTAGGGTTAGGGTTATGTTGAGGGCTAGGGTTAGAGATCCGGTTAGGGTTCCGATTGGACCTAGGGTTAGGGTTATGTTGAGGACTAGGGTTAGAGATCCGGTTAGGGTTCCGGTTGGACCTAGGGTTTGGGTTATGTTGAGGGCTAGGATTAGAGATCCGGTTAAGGTTCCGGTTGGACCTAGGGTTAGGGTTATGCTGAGGGCTAGGGATAGATATCCTCTTAGGGTTCCGATTGGACCTAGGGTTAGGGTTATGTTGAAGGCGAGGGTTAGAGATCCGGTTAGGGTTCCGATTGAACCTCGGGTTAGGGTTATGTTGAGGGCTAGGGTTAGATATCGGGTTAGGGTTCCGATTGAACCTAGGGTTAGGGTTATGTTGAGGGCTAGGTTTAGAGATCTGGTTAGGGTTCCGATTGGACCTAGGGTTACGGTTATGTTGAGGGCTAGGGTTAGAGATCCGTTTAGGTTTCCGATTGGACCTAGGGTTAGGGTTATGTTGAGGGCTAGGGTTAGAGATCCGGTTAGGGTACCTATTGTACCTAGGGTTAGGGTTATGTTGAGGGCTAGGGTTAGATATCCGTTTAGGGTTCCGATTTGACCTAGGGTTAGGGTTATGTTGAGGGCTAGGGTTAGAGATCTGGTTAGGGTTCCGATTGGACCTAGGGTTAGGGTTATGTTCTGGGCTAGGGTTAGAGATGCGGTTAGGGTACCGATTGGACCTAGGGTTAGGGTTATGTTGAGGGCTAGGTATACAGATCCGGTTAGTGTTCCGATTGGACCTATGGTTAGGGTTATGTTGAGGGCTAGGGTTAGAGATCCGGTTAGGGTTCCGATTGAACCTAGGGTTAGGGTTATGTTGAGGGCTAGGGTTAGAGATCCGGTAAGGGTTCCGATTGGACCTAGGGTTAGGTTTATGTTGAGGGCGAGGGGTAGAGATCCGGTTAGGGTACCGATTGGACCTAGGGTTAGGGTTATGTTGAGGGCTAGGGTTAGAGATCCGGTTAGGGTTCCGATTGAACCTAGGGTTAGGGTTATGTTGAGGGCTAGGGTTCGAGATCCGGTTAGGGTTCCGATTGAACCTAGGGTTAGGGTTATGTTGAGGGCTAGGGTTCGAGATCCGGTTAGGGTTCCGATTGGACCTAGGGTTAGGGTTATGTTGAGGGCTAGGGTTAGATATCTGGTTAGGGTTCCGATTGGACCTAGGGTTACGGTTAAGTTGAGGGCTATGGTTAGAGATCCGTTTAGGTTTCCGATTGGACCTAGGGTTAGGGTTATGTTGTGGGCTAGGGTTAGAGATCCGGTTAGGGTACCGTTTGGACCTAGGGTTAGGGTTATGTTGAGGGCTAGGTATACAGATCCGGTTAGGGTTCCGATTGGACCTAGGGTTAGGGTTATGTTGAGGGCTAGGGTTAGAGATCCGGTTAGGGTTCCGATTGAACCTAGGGTTAGGGTTATGTTGAGGGCTAGGGTTCTAGATCCGGTTAGGGTTCCGATTGGACCTAGGGTTAGGGTTATGTTGAGGGTTAGGGTTAGAGATCCGGTTAGGGTTCCGATTGGACCTAGGGTTAGGGTTCTGTTGAGGCTTAGGGTTAGAGATCCGGTTAGGGTTCCGATTGGACCTAGGGTTAGGGTTATGTTGAGGGCGAGGGTTAGAGATCCTGTTAGGGTTCCGATTGGACCTAGGGTTAGGGTTATGTTGAGGGCGAGGGTTAGAGATCCGGTTAGGGTTCCGATTGGACCTAGGGTTACCGTTATGTTGAGGGACAGGGTTAGATATCCGTTTAGGGTTCTGATTTGAATTAGGGTTAGTGATATGTTGAGGGCTAGGGTTAGAGATCCGGTTAGGGTTCCGATTGGACCTAGGGTTAGGGTTATGTTGAGGGCTAGGGTTAGAGATCCGGTTAGGGTTCCGGTTGGACCTAGGGTTAGGGTTATGTCGAGGGCTAGGATTAGAGATCCGGTTAAGGTTCCGGTTGGACCTAGGGTTAGGGTTATGTTGAGGGCTAGGGATAGATATCCTCTTAGGGTTCCGATTGGACCTAGGGTTAGGGTTATGTTGAGGGCGAGGGTTAGAGATCCGGTTAGGGTTCCGATTGAACCTCGGGTTAGGGTTATGTTGAGGGCTAGGGTTAGAGATCGGGTTAGGGTTCCGAATGAACCTAGGGTTAGGGTTATGTTGAGGACTAGGGTTAGAGATCTAGTTAGGGTTCCGATTGGACCTAGGGTTACGGTTATGTTGAGGGCTAGGGTTAGAGATCCGTTTAGGTTTCCGATTGGACCTAGGGTTAGGGTTATGTTGAGGGCTAGGGTTAGATATCCGGTTAGGGTACCGATTGTACCTAGGGTTAGGGTTATGTTGAGGGCTAGGGTTAGATATCCGTTTAGGGTTCCGATTTGACCTAGGGTTAGGGTTATGTTGAGGGCTAGGGTTAGAGATCCGGTTAGGGTTCCGATTGGACTTAGGGTTAGGGTTATGTTGTGGGCTAGGGTTAGAGATCCGGTTAGGGTACCGATTGGACCTAGGGTTAGGGTTATGTTGAGGGCTAGGTATACAGATCCGGTTAGTGTTCTGATTGGACCTAGGGTTAGGGTTATGTTGAGGGCTAGGGTTAGAGATCCGGTTAGGGTTCCGATTGAACCTAGGGTTAGGATTATGTTGAGGGCTAGGGTTAGAGATCCGGTTAGGGTTCCGATTGGACCTAGGGTTAGGGTTATGTTGAGGGCGAGGGGTAGAGATCCGGTTAGGGTACCGATTGGACCTAGGGTTAGGGTTATGTTGAGGGCTAGGGTTAGAGATCCGGTTAGGGTTCCGATTGAACCTAGGGTTAGGGTTATGTTGAGGGCTAGGGTTCGAGATCCGGTTAGGGTTCCGAATGAACCTAGGGTTAGGGTTATGTTGATGGCTAGGGTTAGAGATCCGGTTAGGGTTCCGATTGGACCCAGGGTTAGGGTTATGTTGAGGGCTAGGGTTAGAGATCCGGTTAGGTTTCCGATTGGAACCAGGGTTAGGGTTATGTTGAGGGCTAGGGTTAGAGATCCGGTTAGGGTTCCGATTGGACCCAGGGTTAGGGTTATGTTGAGAGCTAGGGTTAGAGATCCGGTTACGGTTCCGATTGGACCTAGGGTTAGGGTTATGTTGAGGGCTAGGGTTAGAGATCCGGTTACTGTTCCGATTGGACCTAGGGTTAGGGTTATGTTGAGGGCTAGGGTTAGAGATCCGGTTAGGGTTCCGATTGGACCTAGGGTTAGGGTTATGTTGAGGACTAGGGTTAGAGATCCGGTTAGGGTTCCGGTTGGACCTAGGGTTTGGGTTATGTTGAGGGCTAGGATTAGAGATCCGGTTAAGGTTCCGGTTGGACCTAGGGTTAGGGTTATGCTGAGGGCTAGGGATAGATATCCTCTTAGGGTTCCGATTGGACCTAGGGTTAGGGTTATGTTGAAGGCGAGGGTTAGAGATCCGGTTAGGGTTCCGATTGAACCTCGGGTTAGGGTTATGTTGAGGGCTAGGGTTAGAGATCGGGTTAGGGTTCCGATTGAACCTAGGGTTAGGGTTATGTTGAGGGCTAGGTTTAGAGATCTGGTTAGGGTTCCGATTGGACCTAGGGTTACGGTTATGTTGAGGGCTAGGGTTAGAGATCCGTTTAGGTTTCCGATTGGACCTAGGGTTAGGGTTATGTTGAGGGCTAGGGTTAGAGATCCGGTTAGGGTACCTATTGTACCTAGGGTTAGGGTTATGTTGAGGGCTAGGGTTAGATATCCGTTTAGGGTTCCGATTTGACCTAGGGTTAGGGTTATGTTGAGGGCTAGGGTTAGAGATCCGGTTAGGGTTCCGATTGGACCTAGGGTTAGGGTTATGTTCTGGGCTAGGGTTAGAGATCCGGTTAGGGTACCGATTGGACCTAGGGTTAGGGTTATGTTGAGGGCTAGGTATACAGATCCGGTTAGTGTTCCGATTGGACCTATGGTTAGGGTTATGTTGAGGGCTAGGGTTAGAGATCCGGTTAGGGTTCCGATTGAACCTAGGGTTAGGGTTATGTTGAGGGCTAGGGTTAGAGATCCGGTAAGGGTTCCGATTGGACCTAGGGTTAGGTTTATGTTGAGGGCGAGGGGTAGAGATCCGGTTAGGGTACCGATTGGACCTAGGGTTAGGGTTATGTTGAGGGCTAGGGTTAGAGATCCGGTTAGGGTTCCGATTGAACCTAGGGTTAGGGTTATGTTGAGGGCTAGGGTTCGAGATCCGGTTAGGGTTCCGATTGAACCTAGGGTTAGGGTTATGTTGAGGGCTAGGGTTCGAGATCCGGTTAGGGTTCCGATTGGACCTAGGGTTAGGGTTATGTTGAGGGCTAGGGTTAGATATCTGGTTAGGGTTCCGATTGGACCTAGGGTTACGGTTAAGTTGAGGGCTATGGTTAGAGATCCGTTTAGGTTTCCGATTGGACCTAGGGTTAGGGTTATGTTGTGGGCTAGGGTTAGAGATCCGGTTAGGGTACCGTTTGGACCTAGGGTTAGGGTTATGTTGAGGGCTAGGTATACAGATCCGGTTAGGGTTCCGATTGGACCTAGGGTTAGGGTTATGTTGAGGGCTAGGGTTAGAGATCCGGTTAGGGTTCCGATTGAACCTAGGGTTAGGGTTATGTTGAGGGCTAGGGTTCTAGATCCGGTTAGGGTTCCGATTGGACCTAGGGTTAGGGTTATGTTGAGGGTTAGGGTTAGAGATCCGGTTAGGGTTCCGATTGGACCTAGGGTTAGGGTTCTGTTGAGGCTTAGGGTTAGAGATCCGGTTAGGGTTCCGATTGGACCTAGGGTTAGGGTTATGTTGAGGGCGAGGGTTAGAGATCCTGTTAGGGTTCCGATTGGACCTAGGGTTAGGGTTATGTTGAGGGCGAGGGTTAGAGATCCGGTTAGGGTTCCGATTGGACCTAGGGTTACCGTTATGTTGAGGGACAGGGTTAGATATCCGTTTAGGGTTCTGATTTGAATTAGGGTTAGTGATATGTTGAGGGCTAGGGTTAGAGATCCGGTTAGGGTTCCGATTGGACCTAGGGTTAGGGTTATGTTGAGGGCTAGGGTTAGAGATCCGGTTAGGGTTCCGGTTGGACCTAGGGTTAGGGTTATGTCGAGGGCTAGGATTAGAGATCCGGTTAAGGTTCCGGTTGGACCTAGGGTTAGGGTTATGTTGAGGGCTAGGGATAGATATCCTCTTAGGGTTCCGATTGGACCTAGGGTTAGGGTTATGTTGAGGGCGAGGGTTAGAGATCCGGTTAGGGTTCCGATTGAACCTCGGGTTAGGGTTATGTTGAGGGCTAGGGTTAGAGATCGGGTTAGGGTTCCGAATGAACCTAGGGTTAGGGTTATGTTGAGGACTAGGGTTAGAGATCTAGTTAGGGTTCCGATTGGACCTAGGGTTACGGTTATGTTGAGGGCTAGGGTTAGAGATCCGTTTAGGTTTCCGATTGGACCTAGGGTTAGGGTTATGTTGAGGGCTAGGGTTAGATATCCGGTTAGGGTACCGATTGTACCTAGGGTTAGGGTTATGTTGAGGGCTAGGGTTAGATATCCGTTTAGGGTTCCGATTTGACCTAGGGTTAGGGTTATGTTGAGGGCTAGGGTTAGAGATCCGGTTAGGGTTCCGATTGGAGGTAGGGTTAGGGTTATGTTGAGGGCTAGGGTTAGATATCCTGTTAGGGTTCCGATTGGACCTAGGGTTAGGGTTATGTTGAGGGCTAGCGTTAGAGATCCGGTTAGGGTTCCGATTGGACCTAGGGTTAGGGTTATGTTGAGGGCTAGGGTTAGAGATCTGGTTAGGGTTCCGATTGGACCCAGGGTTAGGGTTATGTTGAGGGCTAGGGTTAGAGATCCGGTTAGGGTTCCGATTGGACCTAGGGTTAGGGTTATGTTGAGGGAGAGGATTAGAGATCCGGTTAGGCTTCCGATTGGACCTACGGTTAGGGTAATGTTGAGGGCGAGGGGTAGAGATCCTGTTAGGGTTCCGATTGGACCTAGGGTTAGTGTTTTGTTGAGGGTTAGGGTTAGATATCCAGTTAGGGTTCCGATTGGACCTAGGGTTAGGGTTATGTTGAGGGCTAGGGTTCGAGATCCGGTTAGGGTTCCGATTGGACCTCGGGTTAGGTTCATGTTGAGCGCTAGGTTTAGAGATCCGGTTAGGGTACCGATTGGACCTAGGGTTAGGGTTATGTTGAGGGCTAGGTATACAGATCCGGTTAGGGTTCCGATTGGACCTAGGGTTAGGGTTATGTTGAGGGCTAGGGTTAGAGATCCGGTTAGGGTTCCGAATGAACCTAGGGTTAGGGTTATGTTGATGGCTAGGGTTAGAGATCCGGTTAGGGTTCCGATTGGACCTAGGGTTAGGGTTATGTTGAGGGCTAGGGTTAGAGATCCGGTTAGGGTTCCGGTTGGACCTAGGGTTAGGGTTATGTCGAGGGCTAGGATTAGAGATCCGGTTAAGGTTCCGGTTGGACCTAGGGTTAGGGTTATGTTGAGGGCTAGGGATAGATATCCTCTTGTGGTTCCGATTGGACCTAGGGTTAGGGTTATGTTGAGGGCGAGGGTTAGAGATCCGGTTAGGGTTCCGATTGAACCTCGGGTTAGGGTTATGTTGAGGGCTAGGGTTAGAGATCGGGTTAGGGTTCCGAATGAACTTAGGGTTAGGGTTATGTTGAGGACTAGGGTTAGAGATCCGGTTAGGGTACCGATTGGACCTAGGGTTAGGGTTATGTTGAGGGCTAGGTATACAGATCCGGTTAGTGTTCTGATTGGACCTAGGGTTAGGGTTATGTTGAGGGCTAGGGTTAGAGATCCGTTTAGGTTTCCGATTGGACCTAGGGTTAGGGTTATGTTGAGGGCTAGGGTTAGATATCCGGTTAGGGTACCGATTGTACCTAGGGTTAGGGTTATGTTGAGGGCTAGGGTTAGATATCCGTTTAGGGTTCCGATTTGACCTAGGGTTAGGGTTATGTTGAGGGCTAGGGTTAGAGATCCGGTTAGGGTTCCGATTGGACCTAGGGTTAGGGTTATGTTGTGGGCTAGGGTTAGAGATCCGGTTAGGGTACCGATTGGACCTAGGGTTAGGGTTATGTTGAGGGCTAGGTATACAGATCCGGTTAGTGTTCTGATTGGACCTAGGGTTAGGGTTATGTTGAGGGCTAGGGTTAGAGATCCGGTTAGGGTTCCGATTGAACCTAGGGTTAGGGTTATGTTGAGGGCTAGGGTTAGAGATCCGGTTAGGGTTCCGATTGGACCTAGGGTTAGGGTTATGTTGAGGGCGAGGGGTAGAGATCCGGTTAGGGTACCGATTGGACCTAGGGTTAGGGTTATGTTGAGGGCTAGGGTTAGAGATCCGGTTAGGGTTCCGATTGAACCTAGGGTTAGGGTTATGTTGAGGGCTAGGGTTCGAGATCCGGTTAGGGTTCCGAATGAACCTAGGGTTAGGGTTATGTTGATGGCTAGGGTTAGAGATCCGGTTAGGGTTCCGATTGGACCCAGGGTTAGGGTTATGTTGAGGGCTAGGGTTAGAGATCCGGTTAGGGTTCCGATTGGACCCAGGGTTAGGGTTATGTTGAGGGCTAGGGTTAGAGATCCGGTTAGGGTTCCGATTGCACCCAGGGTTAGGGTCATGTTGAGAGCTAGGGTTAGAGATCCGGTTACGGTTCCGATTGGACCTAGGGTTAGGGTTATGTTGAGGGCTAGGGTTAGAGATCCGGTTACTGTTCCGATTGGACCTAGGGTTAGGGTTATGTTGAGGGCTAGGGTTAGAGATCCGGTTAGGGTTCCGATTGGACCTAGGGTTAGGGTTATGTTGAGGACTAGGGTTAGAGATCCGGTTAGGGTTCCGGTTGGACCTAGGGTTAGGGTTATGTTGAGGGCTAGGATTAGAGATCCGGTTAAGGTTCCGGTTGGACCTAGGGTTAGGGTTATGCTGAGGGCTAGGGATAGATATCCTCTTAGGGTTCCGATTGGACCTAGGGTTAGGGTTATGTTGAAGGCGAGGGTTAGAGATCCGGTTAGGGTTCCGATTGAACCTCGGGTTAGGGTTATGTTGAGGGCTAGGGTTAGAGATCGGGTTAGGGTTCCGATTGAACCTAGGGTTAGGGTTATGTTGAGGGCTAGGTTTAGAGATCTGGTTAGGGTTCCGATTGGACCTAGGGTTACGGTTATGTTGAGGGCTAGGGTTAGAGATCCGTTTAGGTTTCCGATTGGACCTAGGGTTAGGGTTATGTTGAGGGCTAGGGTTAGAGATCCGGTTAGGGTACCGATTGTACCTAGGGTTAGGGTTATGTTGAGGGCTAGGGTTAGATATCCGTTTAGGGTTCCGATTTGACCTAGGGTTAGGGTTATGTTGAGGGCTAGGGTTAGAGATCCGGTTAGGGTTCCGATTGGACCTAGGGTTAGGGTTATGTTCTGGGCTAGGGTTAGAGATCCGGTTAGGGTACCGATTGGACCTAGGGTTAGGGTTATGTTGAGGGCTAGGTATACAGATCCGGTTAGTGTTCCGATTGGACCTAGGGTTAGGGTTATGTTGAGGGCTAGGGTTAGAGATCCGGTTAGGGTTCCGATTGAACCTAGGGTTAGGGTTATGTTGAGGGCTAGGGTTAGAGATCCGGTTAGGGTTCCGATTGGACCTAGGGTTAGGTTTATGTTGAGGGCGAGGGGTAGAGATCCGGTTAGGGTACCGATTGGACCTAGGGTTAGGGTTATGTTGAGGGCTAGGGTTAGAGATCCGGTTAGGGTTCCGATTGAACCTAGGGTTAGGGTTATGTTGAGGGCTAGGGTTCGAGATCCGGTTAGGGTTCCGATTGGACCTAGGGTTAGGGTTATGTTGAGGGCTAGGGTTCGAGATCCAGTTAGGGTTCCGATTGGACCTAGGGTTAGGGTTATGTTGAGGGCTAGGGTTAGATATCTGGTTAGGGTTCCGATTGGACCTAGGGTTACGGTTAAGTTGAGGGCTATGGTTAGAGATCCGTTTAGGTTTCCGATTGGACCTAGGGTTAGGGTTATGTTGAGGGCTAGGGTTCGAGATCCGGTTAGGGTTCCGATTGAACCTAGGGTTAGGGTTATGTTGAGGGCTAGGGTTTGAGATCCGGTTAGGGTTCCGATTGGACCTAGGGTTAGGGTTATGTTGAGGGTTAGGGTTAGAGATCCGGTTAGGGTTCCGATTGGACCTAGGGTTAGGGTTCTGTTGAGGCTTAGGGTTAGAGATCCGGTTAGGGTTCCGATTGGACCTAGGGTTAGGGTTATGTTGAGGGCGAGGGTTAGAGATCCTGTTAGGGTTCCGATTGGACCTAGGGTTAGGGTTATGTTGAGGGCGAGGGTTAGAGATGCGGTTAGGGTTCCGATTGGACCTAGGGTTACCGTTATGTTGAGGGACAGGGTTAGATATCCGTTTAGGGTTCTGATTGGAACTAGGGTTAGTGATATGTTGAGGGCTAGGGTTAGAGATCCGGTTAGGGTTCCGATTGGACCTAGGGTTAGGGTTATGTTGAGGGCTAGGGTTAGAGATCCGGTTAGGGTTCCGGTTGGACCTAGGGTTAGGGTTATGTCGAGGGCTAGGATTAGAGATCCGGTTAAGGTTCCGGTTGGACCTAGGGTTAGGGTTATGTTGAGGGCTAGGGATAGATATCCTCTTAGTGTTCCGATTGGACCTAGGGTTAGGGTTATGTTGAGGGCGAGGGTTAGAGATCCGGTTAGGGTTCCGATTGAACCTCGGGTTAGGGTTATGTTGAGGGCTAGGGTTAGAGATCGGGTTAGGGTTCCGAATGAACCTAGGGTTAGGGTTATGTTGAGGGCTAGGGTTAGAGATCCGTTTAGGTTTCCGATTGGACCTAGGGTTAGGGTTATGTTGAGGGCTAGGATTAGATATCCGGTTAGGGTACCGATTGTACCTAGGGTTAGGGTTATGTTGAGGGCTAGGGTTAGATATCCGTTTAGGGTTCCGATTTGACCTAGGGTTAGGGTTATGTTGAGGGCTAGGGTTAGAGATCCGGTTAGGGTTCCGATTGGACCTAGGGTTAGGCTTATGTTGTGGGCTAGGGTTAGAGATCCGGTTAGGGTACCGATTGGACCTAGGGTTAGGGTTATGTTGAGGGCTAGGTATACAGATCCGGTTAGTGTTCTGATTGGACCTAGGGTTAGGGTTTTGTTGAGGGCTAGGGTTAGAGATCCGGTTAGGGTTCCGATTGAACCTAGGGTTAGGGTTATGTTGAGGGCTAGGGTTAGAGATCCGGTTAGGGTTCCGATTGGACCTAGGGTTAGGGTTATGTTGAGGGCGAGGGGTAGAGATCCGGTTAGGGTACCGATTGGACCTAGGGTTAGGGTTATGTTGAGGGCTAGGGTTAGAGATCCGGTTAGGGTTCCGATTGGACCCAGGGTTAGGGTTATGTTGAGGGCTAGGGATAGATATCCTCTTGTGGTTCCGATTGGACCTAGGGTTAGGGTTATGTTGAGGGCGAGGGTTAGAGATCCGGTTAGGGTTCCGATTGAACCTCGGGTTAGGGTTATGTTGAGGGCTAGGGTTAGAGATCGGGTTAGGGTTCCGAATGAACTTAGGGTTAGGGTTATGTTGAGGACTAGGGTTAGAGATCCGGTTAGGGTACCGATTGGACCTAGGGTTAGGGTTATGTTGAGGGCTAGGTATACAGATCCGGTTAGTGTTCTGATTGGACCTAGGGTTAGGGTTATGTTGAGGGCTAGGGTTAGAGATCCGTTTAGGTTTCCGATTGGACCTAGGGTTAGGGTTATGTTGAGGGCTAGGGTTAGATATCCGGTTAGGGTACCGATTGTACCTAGGGTTAGGGTTATGTTGAGGGCTAGGGTTAGATATCCGTTTAGGGTTCCGATTTGACCTAGGGTTAGGGTTATGTTGAGGGCTAGGGTTAGAGATCCGGTTAGGGTTCCGATTGGACCTAGGGTTAGGGTTATGTTGTGGGCTAGGGTTAGAGATCCGGTTAGGGTACCGATTGGACCTAGGGTTAGGGTTATGTTGAGGGCTAGGTATACAGATCCGGTTAGTGTTCTGATTGGACCTAGGGTTAGGGTTATGTTGAGGGCTAGGGTTAGAGATCCGGTTAGGGTTCCGATTGAACCTAGGGTTAGGGTTATGTTGAGGGCTAGGGTTAGAGATCCGGTTAGGGTTCCGATTGGACCTAGGGTTAGGGTTATGTTGAGGGCGAGGGGTAGAGATCCGGTTAGGGTACCGATTGGACCTAGGGTTAGGGTTATGTTGAGGGCTAGGGTTAGAGATCCGGTTAGGGTTCCGATTGAACCTAGGGTTAGGGTTATGTTGAGGGCTAGGGTTCGAGATCCGGTTAGGGTTCCGAATGAACCTAGGGTTAGGGTTATGTTGATGGCTAGGGTTAGAGATCCGGTTAGGGTTCCGATTGGACCCAGGGTTAGGGTTATGTTGAGGGCTAGGGTTAGAGATCCGGTTAGGGTTCCGATTGGACCCAGGGTTAGGGTTATGTTGAGGGCTAGGGTTAGAGATCCGGTTAGGGTTCCGATTGCACCCAGGGTTAGGGTTATGTTGAGAGCTAGGGTTAGAGATCCGGTTACGGTTCCGATTGGACCTAGGGTTAGGGTTATGTTGAGGGCTAGGGTTAGAGATCCGGTTACTGTTCCGATTGGACCTAGGGTTAGGGTTATGTTGAGGGCTAGGGTTAGAGATCCGGTTAGGGTTCCGATTGGACCTAGGGTTAGGGTTATGTTGAGGACTAGGGTTAGAGATCCGGTTAGGGTTCCGGTTGGACCTAGGGTTAGGGTTATGTTGAGGGCTAGGATTAGAGATCCGGTTAAGGTTCCGGTTGGACCTAGGGTTAGGGTTATGCTGAGGGCTAGGGATAGATATCCTCTTAGGGTTCCGATTGGACCTAGGGTTAGGGTTATGTTGAAGGCGAGGGTTAGAGATCCGGTTAGGGTTCCGATTGAACCTCGGGTTAGGGTTATGTTGAGGGCTAGGGTTAGAGATCGGGTTAGGGTTCCGATTGAACCTAGGGTTAGGGTTATGTTGAGGGCTAGGTTTAGAGATCTGGTTAGGGTTCCGATTGGACCTAGGGTTACGGTTATGTTGAGGGCTAGGGTTAGAGATCCGTTTAGGTTTCCGATTGGACCTAGGGTTAGGGTTATGTTGAGGGCTAGGGTTAGAGATCCGGTTAGGGTACCGATTGTACCTAGGGTTAGGGTTATGTTGAGGGCTAGGGTTAGATATCCGTTTAGGGTTCCGATTTGACCTAGGGTTAGGGTTATGTTGAGGGCTAGGGTTAGAGATCCGGTTAGGGTTCCGATTGGACCTAGGGTTAGGGTTATGTTCTGGGCTAGGGTTAGAGATCCGGTTAGGGTACCGATTGGACCTAGGGTTAGGGTTATGTTGAGGGCTAGGTATACAGATCCGGTTAGTGTTCCGATTGGACCTAGGGTTAGGGTTATGTTGAGGGCTAGGGTTAGAGATCCGGTTAGGGTTCCGATTGAACCTAGGGTTAGGGTTATGTTGAGGGCTAGGGTTAGAGATCCGGTTAGGGTTCCGATTGGACCTAGGGTTAGGTTTATGTTGAGGGCGAGGGGTAGAGATCCGGTTAGGGTACCGATTGGACCTAGGGTTAGGGTTATGTTGAGGGCTAGGGTTAGAGATCCGGTTAGGGTTCCGATTGAACCTAGGGTTAGGGTTATGTTGAGGGCTAGGGTTCGAGATCCGGTTAGGGTTCCGATTGGACCTAGGGTTAGGGTTATGTTGAGGGCTAGGGTTCGAGATCCAGTTAGGGTTCCGATTGGACCTAGGGTTAGGGTTATGTTGAGGGCTAGGGTTAGATATCTGGTTAGGGTTCCGATTGGACCTAGGGTTACGGTTAAGTTGAGGGCTATGGTTAGAGATCCGTTTAGGTTTCCGATTGGACCTAGGGTTAGGGTTATGTTGAGGGCTAGGGTTCGAGATCCGGTTAGGGTTCCGATTGAACCTAGGGTTAGGGTTATGTTGAGGGCTAGGGTTTGAGATCCGGTTAGGGTTCCGATTGGACCTAGGGTTAGGGTTATGTTGAGGGTTAGGGTTAGAGATCCGGTTAGGGTTCCGATTGGACCTAGGGTTAGGGTTCTGTTGAGGCTTAGGGTTAGAGATCCGGTTAGGGTTCCGATTGGACCTAGGGTTAGGGTTATGTTGAGGGCGAGGGTTAGAGATCCTGTTAGGGTTCCGATTGGACCTAGGGTTAGGGTTATGTTGAGGGCGAGGGTTAGAGATGCGGTTAGGGTTCCGATTGGACCTAGGGTTACCGTTATGTTGAGGGACAGGGTTAGATATCCGTTTAGGGTTCTGATTGGAACTAGGGTTAGTGATATGTTGAGGGCTAGGGTTAGAGATCCGGTTAGGGTTCCGATTGGACCTAGGGTTAGGGTTATGTTGAGGGCTAGGGTTAGAGATCCGGTTAGGGTTCCGGTTGGACCTAGGGTTAGGGTTATGTCGAGGGCTAGGATTAGAGATCCGGTTAAGGTTCCGGTTGGACCTAGGGTTAGGGTTATGTTGAGGGCTAGGGATAGATATCCTCTTAGTGTTCCGATTGGACCTAGGGTTAGGGTTATGTTGAGGGCGAGGGTTAGAGATCCGGTTAGGGTTCCGATTGAACCTCGGGTTAGGGTTATGTTGAGGGCTAGGGTTAGAGATCGGGTTAGGGTTCCGAATGAACCTAGGGTTAGGGTTATGTTGAGGGCTAGGGTTAGAGATCCGTTTAGGTTTCCGATTGGACCTAGGGTTAGGGTTATGTTGAGGGCTAGGATTAGATATCCGGTTAGGGTACCGATTGTACCTAGGGTTAGGGTTATGTTGAGGGCTAGGGTTAGATATCCGTTTAGGGTTCCGATTTGACCTAGGGTTAGGGTTATGTTGAGGGCTAGGGTTAGAGATCCGGTTAGGGTTCCGATTGGACCTAGGGTTAGGCTTATGTTGTGGGCTAGGGTTAGAGATCCGGTTAGGGTACCGATTGGACCTAGGGTTAGGGTTATGTTGAGGGCTAGGTATACAGATCCGGTTAGTGTTCTGATTGGACCTAGGGTTAGGGTTTTGTTGAGGGCTAGGGTTAGAGATCCGGTTAGGGTTCCGATTGAACCTAGGGTTAGGGTTATGTTGAGGGCTAGGGTTAGAGATCCGGTTAGGGTTCCGATTGGACCTAGGGTTAGGGTTATGTTGAGGGCGAGGGGTAGAGATCCGGTTAGGGTACCGATTGGACCTAGGGTTAGGGTTATGTTGAGGGCTAGGGTTAGAGATCCGGTTAGGGTTCCGATTGGACCCAGGGTTAGGGTTATGTTGAGGGCTAGGGTTAGAGATCCGGTTAGGGTTCCGATTGGACCCAGGGTTAGGGTTATGTTGAGGGCTAGGGTTAGAGATCCGGTTAGGGTTCCGATTGGACCCAGGGTTAGGGTTATGTTGAGGGCTAGGGTTAGAGATCCGGTTACGGTTCCGATTGGACCTAGGGTTAGGGTTATGTTGAGGGCTAGGGTTAGAGATCCGGTTACTGTTCCGATTGGACCTAGGGTTAGGGTTATGTTGAGGGCTACGGTTAGAGATCCGGTTAGGGTTCCGATTGGACCTAGGGTTACGGTTAAGTTGAGGGCTAAGGTTAGAGATCCGTTTAGGTTTCCGATTGGACCTAGGGTTAGGGTTATGTTGAGGGCTAGGGTTAGAGATCCGGTTAGCGTACCGATTGCACCTAGGGTTAGGGTTATGTTAAGGGCTAGGTCTACAGACCGGTTAGGGTTCCGATTGGACCTAGGGTTAGGGTTATGTTAAGGGCTAGGGTTAGAGATCCGGTTAGGGTTTCGATTGAACCTAGGGTTAGGGTTATGTTGAGGGCTAGCGTTAGAGATCCGGTTAGGGTTCCGATTGGACCTAGGGTTAGGGTTATGTTGAGGGTGAGGGGTAGAGATCCGGTTAGGGTACCGATTGGACCTAGGGTTAGGGTTATGTTGAGGGCTAGGGTTAGAGATCCGGTTAGGGTTCCGATTGGACCTAGGGTTAGGGTTATGTTGAGGGCTACGGTTAGAGATCCGGTTAGGGTTCCGATTGGACCTAGGGTTACGGTTATGTTGAGGGCTAGGGTTAGTGATCCGGTTAGCGTACCGATTGCACCTAGGGTTAGGGTTATGTTAAGGGCTAGGTCTACAGACCGGTTAGGGTTCCGATTGGACCTAGGGTTAGGGTTATGTTAAGGGCTAGGGTTAGAGATCCGGTTAGGGTTTCGATTGAACCTAGGGTTAGGGTTATGTTGAGGCTAGGGTTAGAGATCCGGTTACGGTTCCGATTGGACCTAGGGTTAGGGTTATGTTGAGGGTGAGGGGTAGAGATCCGGTTAGGGTACCGATTGGACCTAGGGTTAGGGTTATGTTGAGGGCTAGGGTTAGAGATCCGGTTAGGGTTCCGATTGGACCTAGGGTTAGGGTTCTGTTGAGGGCGAGGGGTAGAGTTCCTGATAGGGTTCCGATTGGTCCTAGGGTTAAGGTTATGTTGAGGGCTAGGGTTAGAGATCCGTTTAGGTTTCCGATTGGACCTAGGGTTAGGGTTATGTTGAGGGCTAGGGTTAGATATCCGGTTAGGGTACCGATTGTACCTAGGGTTAGGGTTATGTTGAGGGCTAGGGTTAGATATCCGTTTAGGGTTCCGATTTACCTAGGGTTAGGGTTATGTTGAGGGCTAGGGTTAGAGATCCGGTTAGGGTTCCGATTGGACCTAGGTTTAGGCTTATGTTGTGGGCTAGGGTTAGAGATCCGGTTAGGGTACCGATTGGACCTAGGGTTAGGGTTATGTTGAGGGCTAGGTATACAGATCCGGTTAGTGTTCTGATTGGACCTAGGGTTAGGGTTATGTTGAGGGCTAGGGTTAGAGATCCGGTTAGGGTTCCGATTGAACCTAGGGTTTGGGTTATGTTGAGGGCTAGGGTTAGAGATCCGGTTAGGGTTCCGATTGGACCTAGGGTTAGGGTTATGTTGAGGGCTAGGATTAGATATCCGGTTAGGGTACCGATTGTACCTAGGGTTAGGGTTATGTTGAGGGCTAGGGTTAGATATCCGTTTAGGGTTCCGATTTGACCTAGGGTTAGGGTTATGTTGAGGGCTAGGGTTAGAGATCCGGTTAGGGTTCCGATTGGACCTAGGGTTAGGCTTATGTTGTGGGCTAGGGTTAGAGATCCGGTTAGGGTACCGATTGGACCTAGGGTTAGGGTTATGTTGAGGGCTAGGTATACAGATCCGGTTAGTGTTCTGATTGGACCTAGGGTTAGGGTTTTGTTGAGGGCTAGGGTTAGAGATCCGGTTAGGGTTCCGATTGAACCTAGGGTTAGGGTTATGTTGAGGGCTAGGGTTAGAGATCCGGTTAGGGTTCCGATTGGACCTAGGGTTAGGGTTATGTTGAGGGCGAGGGGTAGAGATCCGGTTAGGGTACCGATTGGACCTAGGGTTAGGGTTATGTTGAGGGCTAGGGTTAGAGATCCGGTTAGGGTTCCGATTGGACCCAGGGTTAGGGTTATGTTGAGGGCTAGGGTTAGAGATCCGGTTAGGGTTCCGATTGGACCCAGGGTTAGGGTTATGTTGAGGGCTAGGGTTAGAGATCCGGTTAGGGTTCCGATTGGACCCAGGGTTAGGGTTATGTTGAGGGCTAGGGTTAGAGATCCGGTTACGGTTCCGATTGGACCTAGGGTTAGGGTTATGTTGAGGGCTAGGGTTAGAGATCCGGTTACTGTTCCGATTGGACCTAGGGTTAGGGTTATGTTGAGGGCTACGGTTAGAGATCCGGTTAGGGTTCCGATTGGACCTAGGGTTACGGTTAAGTTGAGGGCTAAGGTTAGAGATCCGTTTAGGTTTCCGATTGGACCTAGGGTTAGGGTTATGTTGAGGGCTAGGGTTAGAGATCCGGTTAGCGTACCGATTGCACCTAGGGTTAGGGTTATGTTAAGGGCTAGGTCTACAGACCGGTTAGGGTTCCGATTGGACCTAGGGTTAGGGTTATGTTAAGGGCTAGGGTTAGAGATCCGGTTAGGGTTTCGATTGAACCTAGGGTTAGGGTTATGTTGAGGGCTAGCGTTAGAGATCCGGTTAGGGTTCCGATTGGACCTAGGGTTAGGGTTATGTTGAGGGTGAGGGGTAGAGATCCGGTTAGGGTACCGATTGGACCTAGGGTTAGGGTTATGTTGAGGGCTAGGGTTAGAGATCCGGTTAGGGTTCCGATTGGACCTAGGGTTAGGGTTATGTTGAGGGCTACGGTTAGAGATCCGGTTAGGGTTCCGATTGGACCTAGGGTTACGGTTATGTTGAGGGCTAGGGTTAGTGATCCGGTTAGCGTACCGATTGCACCTAGGGTTAGGGTTATGTTAAGGGCTAGGTCTACAGACCGGTTAGGGTTCCGATTGGACCTAGGGTTAGGGTTATGTTAAGGGCTAGGGTTAGAGATCCGGTTAGGGTTTCGATTGAACCTAGGGTTAGGGTTATGTTGAGGCTAGGGTTAGAGATCCGGTTACGGTTCCGATTGGACCTAGGGTTAGGGTTATGTTGAGGGTGAGGGGTAGAGATCCGGTTAGGGTACCGATTGGACCTAGGGTTAGGGTTATGTTGAGGGCTAGGGTTAGAGATCCGGTTAGGGTTCCGATTGGACCTAGGGTTAGGGTTCTGTTGAGGGCGAGGGGTAGAGTTCCTGATAGGGTTCCGATTGGTCCTAGGGTTAAGGTTATGTTGAGGGCTAGGGTTAGAGATCCGTTTAGGTTTCCGATTGGACCTAGGGTTAGGGTTATGTTGAGGGCTAGGGTTAGATATCCGGTTAGGGTACCGATTGTACCTAGGGTTAGGGTTATGTTGAGGGCTAGGGTTAGATATCCGTTTAGGGTTCCGATTTACCTAGGGTTAGGGTTATGTTGAGGGCTAGGGTTAGAGATCCGGTTAGGGTTCCGATTGGACCTAGGTTTAGGCTTATGTTGTGGGCTAGGGTTAGAGATCCGGTTAGGGTACCGATTGGACCTAGGGTTAGGGTTATGTTGAGGGCTAGGTATACAGATCCGGTTAGTGTTCTGATTGGACCTAGGGTTAGGGTTATGTTGAGGGCTAGGGTTAGAGATCCGGTTAGGGTTCCGATTGAACCTAGGGTTTGGGTTATGTTGAGGGCTAGGGTTAGAGATCCGGTTAGGGTTCCGATTGGACCTAGGGTTAGGGTTATGTTGAGGGCTAGGATTAGATATCCGGTTAGGGTACCGATTGTACCTAGGGTTAGGGTTATGTTGAGGGCTAGGGTTAGATATCCGTTTAGGGTTCCGATTTGACCTAGGGTTAGGGTTATGTTGAGGGCTAGGGTTAGAGATCCGGTTAGGGTTCCGATTGGACCTAGGGTTAGGCTTATGTTGTGGGCTAGGGTTAGAGATCCGGTTAGGGTACCGATTGGACCTAGGGTTAGGGTTATGTTGAGGGCTAGGTATACAGATCCGGTTAGTGTTCTGATTGGACCTAGGGTTAGGGTTTTGTTGAGGGCTAGGGTTAGAGATCCGGTTAGGGTTCCGATTGAACCTAGGGTTAGGGTTATGTTGAGGGCTAGGGTTAGAGATCCGGTTAGGGTTCCGATTGGACCTAGGGTTAGGGTTATGTTGAGGGCGAGGGGTAGAGATCCGGTTAGGGTACCGATTGGACCTAGGGTTAGGGTTATGTTGAGGGCTAGGGTTAGAGATCCGGTTAGGGTTCCGATTGGACCCAGGGTTAGGGTTATGTTGAGGGCTAGGGTTAGAGATCCGGTTAGGGTTCCGATTGGACCCAGGGTTAGGGTTATGTTGAGGGCTAGGGTTAGAGATCCGGTTAGGGTTCCGATTGGACCCAGGGTTAGGGTTATGTTGAGGGCTAGGGTTAGAGATCCGGTTACGGTTCCGATTGGACCTAGGGTTAGGGTTATGTTGAGGGCTAGGGTTAGAGATCCGGTTACTGTTCCGATTGGACCTAGGGTTAGGGTTATGTTGAGGGCTACGGTTAGAGATCCGGTTAGGGTTCCGATTGGACCTAGGGTTACGGTTAAGTTGAGGGCTAAGGTTAGAGATCCGTTTAGGTTTCCGATTGGACCTAGGGTTAGGGTTATGTTGAGGGCTAGGGTTAGAGATCCGGTTAGCGTACCGATTGCACCTAGGGTTAGGGTTATGTTAAGGGCTAGGTCTACAGACCGGTTAGGGTTCCGATTGGACCTAGGGTTAGGGTTATGTTAAGGGCTAGGGTTAGAGATCCGGTTAGGGTTTCGATTGAACCTAGGGTTAGGGTTATGTTGAGGGCTAGCGTTAGAGATCCGGTTAGGGTTCCGATTGGACCTAGGGTTAGGGTTATGTTGAGGGTGAGGGGTAGAGATCCGGTTAGGGTACCGATTGGACCTAGGGTTAGGGTTATGTTGAGGGCTAGGGTTAGAGATCCGGTTAGGGTTCCGATTGGACCTAGGGTTAGGGTTATGTTGAGGGCTACGGTTAGAGATCCGGTTAGGGTTCCGATTGGACCTAGGGTTACGGTTATGTTGAGGGCTAGGGTTAGTGATCCGGTTAGCGTACCGATTGCACCTAGGGTTAGGGTTATGTTAAGGGCTAGGTCTACAGACCGGTTAGGGTTCCGATTGGACCTAGGGTTAGGGTTATGTTAAGGGCTAGGGTTAGAGATCCGGTTAGGGTTTCGATTGAACCTAGGGTTAGGGTTATGTTGAGGCTAGGGTTAGAGATCCGGTTACGGTTCCGATTGGACCTAGGGTTAGGGTTATGTTGAGGGTGAGGGGTAGAGATCCGGTTAGGGTACCGATTGGACCTAGGGTTAGGGTTATGTTGAGGGCTAGGGTTAGAGATCCGGTTAGGGTTCCGATTGGACCTAGGGTTAGGGTTCTGTTGAGGGCGAGGGGTAGAGTTCCTGATAGGGTTCCGATTGGTCCTAGGGTTAAGGTTATGTTGAGGGCTAGGGTTAGAGATCCGTTTAGGTTTCCGATTGGACCTAGGGTTAGGGTTATGTTGAGGGCTAGGGTTAGATATCCGGTTAGGGTACCGATTGTACCTAGGGTTAGGGTTATGTTGAGGGCTAGGGTTAGATATCCGTTTAGGGTTCCGATTTACCTAGGGTTAGGGTTATGTTGAGGGCTAGGGTTAGAGATCCGGTTAGGGTTCCGATTGGACCTAGGTTTAGGCTTATGTTGTGGGCTAGGGTTAGAGATCCGGTTAGGGTACCGATTGGACCTAGGGTTAGGGTTATGTTGAGGGCTAGGTATACAGATCCGGTTAGTGTTCTGATTGGACCTAGGGTTAGGGTTATGTTGAGGGCTAGGGTTAGAGATCCGGTTAGGGTTCCGATTGAACCTAGGGTTTGGGTTATGTTGAGGGCTAGGGTTAGAGATCCGGTTAGGGTTCCGATTGGACCTAGGGTTAGGGTTATGTTGAGGGCGAGGGGTAGAGATCCGGTTAGGGTACCGATTGGACCTAGGGTTAGGGTTATGTTGAGGGCTAGGGTTAGAGATCCGGTTAGGGTTCCGATTGAACCTAGGGTTAGGGTTATGTTGATGGCTAGGGTTCGAGATCCGGTTAGGGTTCCGAATGAACCTAGGGTTAGGGTTATGTTGATGGCTAGGGTTAGAGATCCGGTTAGGGTTCCGATTGGACCCAGGGTTAGTGTTATGTTGAGGGCTAGGGTTAGAGATCCGGTTAGGGTTCCGATTGGACCCAGGGTTAGGGTTATGTTGAGGGCTAGGGTTAGAGATCCGGTTAGGGTTCCGATTGGACCCAGGGTTAGGGTTATGTTGAGGGCTAGGGTTAGAGATCCGGTTAGGGTTCTGATTGGACCCAGGGTTAGGGTTATGTTGAGGGCTAGGGTTAGAGATCCGGTTACGGTTCCGATTGGACCTAGGGTTAGGGTTATGTTGAGGGCTAGGGTTAGAGATCCGGTTACTGTTCCGATTGGACCTAGGGTTAGGGTTATGTTGAGGGCTACGGTTAGAGATCCGGTTAGGGTTCCGATTGGACCTAGGGTTACGGTTATGTTGAGGGCTAAGGTTAGAGATCCGTTTAGGTTTCCGATTGGACCTAGGGTTAGGGTTATGTTGAGGGCTAGGGTTAGAGATCCGGTTAGCGTACCGATTGTACCTAGGGTTAGGATTATGTTAAGGGCTAGGTCTACAGACCGGTTAGGGTTCCGATTGGACCTAGGGTTAGGGTTATGTTAAGGGCTAGGGTTAGAGATCCGGTTAGGGTTTCGATTGAACCTAGGGTTAGGGTTATGTTGAGGGCTAGGGTTAGAGATCCGGTTAGGGTTCCGGTTGGACCTAGGGTTAGGGTTATGTTGAGGGTGAGGGGTAGAGATCCAGTTAGGGTACCGATTGGACCTAGGGTTAGGGTTATGTTGAGGGCTAGGGTTAGAGATCCGGTTAGGGTTCCGATTGGACCTAGGGTTAGGGTTCTGTTGAGGGCGAGGGGTAGAGTTCCTGATAGGGTTCCGATTGGTCCTAGGGTTAAGGTTATGTTGAGGGCTAGGGTTAGATATCCGGTTAGGGTTCCGATTGGAGGTAGGGTTAGGGTTATGTTGAGGGCTAGTGTTAGAGATCTAGTTAGGGTTCCGATTGGACCTAGGGTTACGGTTATGTTGAGGGCTAGGGTTAGAGATCCGTTTAGGTTTCCGATTGGACCTAGGGTTAAGGTTATGTTGAGGGCTAGTGTTAGAGATCGGGTTAGGGTACCGATTGGACCTAGGGTTAGGGTTATGTTGAGGGCGAGGGGTAGAGATCCGGTTAGGGTACCGATTGGACCTAGGGTTAGGGTTATGTTGAGGGCTAGGGTTAGAGATCCGGTTAGGGTTCCGATTGGATCTAGGGTTAGGGTTATGTTGAGGGCTAGGGTTAGAGATCCGGTTAGGGTTCCGATTGGACCTAGGGTTAGGGTTATGTTGACGGCGAGGGGTAGAGATCCGGTTAGGGTACCGATTGGACCTAGGGTTAGGGTTATGTTGAGGGCTAGGGTTAGAGATCCGGTTAGGGTTCCGATTGAACCTAGGGTTAGGGTTATGTTGAGGGCTAGGGTTCGAGATCCTGTTAGGGTTCCGATTGGACCTAGGGTTAGGGTTATGTTGAGGGCTAGGGTTAGAGGTCCTGTTAGGGTTCCGATTGGACCTAGGGTTACCGTTATGTTGAGGGACAGGGTTAGATATCCGTTTAGGGTTCTGATTGGAACTAGGGTTAGTGATATGTTGAGGGCTAGGGTTAGAGATCCGGTTAGCGTTCCGATTGGACCTAGGGTTAGGGTTATGTTGAGGGCTACTGTTAGAGATCCGGTTAGGGTTCCGATTGGACCTCCGGTTAGGGTTATGTTGAGGGCTAGGGTTAGAGATCCGGTTAGGGTTACGATTGAAGCTAGGGTTAGGGTTATGTTGAGGGCTAGGGTTAGATATCTGGTTAGGGTTCCGATTGGACCTAGGGTTACGGTTAAGTTGAGGGCTAGGGTTAGAGATCCGTTTAGGTTTCCGATTGGACCTAGGGTTAGGGTTATGTTGTGGGCTAGGGTTAGAGATCGGGTTAGGGTACCGATTGGACCTAGGGTTAGGGTTATGTTGAGGGCTAGGTATACAGATCCGGTTAGGGTTCCGATTGGACCTAGGGTTAGGGTTATGTTGAGGGCTAGGGTTAGAGATCCGGTTAGGGTTCCGATTGAACCTAGGGTTAGGGTTATGTTGAGGGCTAGGGTTAGAGATCCGGTTAGGGTTCCGATTGGACCTAGGGTTAGGATCATGTTGAGGGCGAGGGGTAGAGATCCGGTTAGGGTACCGATTGGACCTAGGTTTAGGGTTATGTTGAGGGCTAGGGTTAGAGATCCGGTTAGGGTTCCGATTGAACCTAGGGTTAGGGTTCTGTTGAGGGCTAGGGTTCGAGATCCGGTTAGGGTTCCGATTGGACCTAGGGTTAGGGTTATGTTGAGGGCTAGGGTTAGAGATCCTGTTAGGGTTCCGATTGGACCTAGGGTTAGGGTTATGTTGAGAGCGAGGGTTAGAGATCCGGTTAGGGTTCCGATTGGACCTAGGGTTACCGTTATGTTGAGGGACAGGGTTAGATATCCGTTTAGGGTTCTGATTGGAACTAGGTTTAGTGATATGTTGAGGGCTAGGGTTAGAGATCCGGTTAGCGTTCCGATTGGACCTAGGGTTAGGGTTATGTTGAGGGCTAGGGTTAGAGATCCGGTTAGGGTTCCGGTTGGACCTGGGGTTAGGGTTATGTTGAGGGCTAGGGATAGATATCCTCTTAGGGTTCCGATTGGACCTAGGGTTAGGGTTATGTTGAGGGCGAGGGTTAGAGATCCGGTTAGGGTTCCGATTGAACCTCGGGTTAGGGTTATGTTGAGGGCTAGGGTTACAGATCGGGTTAGGGTTCCGATTGAACCTAGGGTTAGGGTTATGTTGAGGGCTAGGGTTAGAGATCTCGTTAGGGTTCCGATTGGACCTAGGGTTACGGTTATGTTGAGGGCTAGGGTTAGAGATCCGTTTAGATTTCCGATTGGACCTAGGGTTAGGGTTATCTTGAGGGCTAGGGTTAGAGATCCGGTTAGGGTACCGATTGTACCTAGGGTTAGGGTTATGTTGAGGGCTAGGGTTAGAGATCCGTTTAGGGTTCCGATTTGACGTAGGGTTAGGGTTATGTTGAGGGCTAGGTTTAGAGATCCGGTTAGGGTTCCGATTGGACCTAGGGTTATGGTTATGTTGAGCGCTAGGGTTAGAAATCCGCTTACGGTACCGATTGGACCTAGGGATAGGGTTATGTTGAGGGCTAGGTATACAGATCCGGTTAGGGTTCCGATTGGACCTAGGGTTACTGTTATGTTGAGGGCTAGGGTTAGAGATCCGTTTAGGGTTCCGATTGGACCTAGGGTTAGGGTTATGTTGAGGGCTAGGGTTAGAGATCCGGTTAGGGTTCCGATTGGACCTAGGGTTAGGGTTATGTTGAGGGCTAGGGTTAGAGATCCGGTTAGGGTTCCGATTGGACCTAGGGTTAGGGTTATGTTGAGAGCTAGGGTTAGAGATCCGGTTACGGTTCCGATTGGACCTAGGGTTAGGGTTCTGTTGAGGGCGAGGGTTAGAGATCCTGTTAGGTTTCCGGTTGGACCTAGGGTTAGGGTTATATTGAGGGCTAGGGTTAGAGATCCGGTTAGGGTTCCGATTGGACCTAGGGTTAGCGTTATGTTGAGGGACAGGGTTAGATATCCGTTTAGGGTTCCGATTGGAACTAGGGTTAGTGATATGTTGAGGGCTAGGTTTAGAGATCCGGTTAGGGTTCCGATTGGACCTAGGGTTAGGGTTCTGTTGAGGGCGAGGGTTAGAGATCCTGTTAGGTTTCCGGTTGGACCTAGGGTTAGGGTTATGTTGAGGGCTAGGATTAGAGATCCGGTTAGGATTCCGGTTGGACCTAGGGTTAGGGTTATGTTGAGGGCTAGGGATAGATATCCTCTTAGGGTTCCGATTGGACCTAGGGTTAGGGTTATTTGAGGGCGAGGGTCAGAGATCCGGTTAGGGTTCCGATTGAACCTCGGGTTAGGGTTATGTTGAGGGCTAAGGTTAGAGATCGGGTTAGGGTTCCGATTAAACCTAGGGTTAGGGTTATGTTGAGGGCTAGGGTTAGAGATCTGCTTAGGGTTCCGATTGGACCTAGGGTTACGGTTATGTTGAGGGCTAGGGTTAGAGATCTGTTTAGGTTTCCGATTGGACCTAGGGTTAGGGTTATGTTGAGGGCTAGGGTTAGAGATCCGGTTAGGGTACCGATTGTACCTAGGGTTAGGGTTATGTTGAGGGCTAGGTATACAGATCCGGTTAGGGTTCCGATTGGACCTAGGGTTAGGGTTATGTTGAGGGCTAGGGTTAGAGATCGGGTTAGGGTTCCGATTGGACCTAGGGTTAGGGTTATGTTGAGTGCGAGGGGTAGAGATCCGGTTAGGGTACCGATTGGACCTAGGGTTAGGGTTATGTTGAGGGCTAGGGTTAGAGTTCCGGTTAGGGTTCCGATTGTACCTAGGGTTAGGGTTATGTTTAGGGCTAGGGTTAGAGATCCGGTTACGGTTCCGATTGGACCTAGGGTTAGGGTTATGTTGAGGGCTAGGGTTAGAGATCCGGTTAGGGTTCCGATTGACCCTAGGGTTAGGGTTATGTTGAGGGCTAGGGTTAGAGATCCGGTTAGGGTTCCGATTGACCCTAGGGTTAGGGTTATGTTGAGGGCTAGGGTTAGAGATCCGGTTCGGGTTCCGATTGAACCTAGGGTTAGGGTTATGTTGAGGGCTAGGGTTAGAGATCCGGTTCGGGTTCCGATTGGACCGAGGGTTAGGGTTCTGTTGAGGGCGAGGGTTAGAAATCCTGTTAGGGTTCCGATTGGACCTAGGTTTAGGGTTATTTTGAGGGTTAGGGTTAGAGATCCGTTTAGGGTTCCGATTGGACCTAGGGTTAGGGTTATGTTGAGGGCTAGGTATACAGATCTGGTTAGGGTTCCGATTGGACCTAGGGTTAGGGTTCTGTTGAGGGCTAGGGTTAGAGATCCGGTTAGGGTTCCGATTGGACCTAGGGTTAGGGTTCTGTTGAGGGCTAGGGTTAGATATCCGGTTAGGGTTCCGATTGGACCTAGGCTTAGGGTTATGTTGAGGGCTACTGTTAGATATCCGGTTAGGGTTCCGATTGCACCTAGGGTTAGGGTTATGTTGAGGGCTAGGGTTAGAGATCTGGTTAGGGTTCCGATTGAACCTAGGGTTAGGGTTATCCTGAGGTCTAGGGTTAGAGATCCGGTTAGGGTTCCGATTGGACCTAGGGTTAGGGTTATGTTGAGGGCTAGGGTTAGAGATCCGGTTAGGGTTCCGATTGAACCTAGGGTTAGGATTATGTTGAGGGCTAGGGTTCGAGATCCGGTTAGGGTTCCGATTGGGCCTAGGGTTAGGGTCATGTTGAGGGCTAGGGTTAGAGATCCGGTTAGGGTTCCGATTGGACCTAGGGTTAGGGTTCTGTTGAGGGTTAGGGTTAGAGATCCTGTTAGGGTTCCGATTGGACCTAGGGTTAGGGTTATGTTGAGGGCGAGGGTTAGAGATCCTGTTAGGGTTCCGATTGGACCTAGGGTTAGGGTTATGTTGAGGGCGAGGGTTAGAGATCCGGTTAGGGTTCCGATTGGAACTAGGGTTAGCGTTATGTTGAGGGACAGGGTTAGATATCCGTTTAGGGTTCTGATTGGAACTAGGGTTAGTGATATGTTGAGGGCTAGGGTTAGAGATTCGGTTAGGGTTCCGATTGGACCTAGGGTTAGGGTTATGTTGAGGGCTAGGGTTAGAGATCCGGTTAGGGTTCCGGTTGGACCTAGGGTTAGGGTTATGTTGAGGGCTAGGATTAGAGATCCGGTTAGGGTTCCGGTTGGACCTAGGGTTAGGGTTATGGTGAGGGCTAGGGATAGATATCCTCTTAGGGTTCAGATTGGACCTAGGGTTAGGGTTATGTTGAGGGCGAGGGTTAGAGATCCGGTTTGGGTTCCGATTGAACCTCGGGGTTAGGGTTATGTTGAGGGCTAGGGTTAGAGATCGGGTTAGGGTTCCGATTGAACCTAGGGTTAGGGTTATGTTAAGGGCTAGGGTTAGAGATCTGGTTAGGGTTCCGATTGGACCTAGGGTTAGGGTTATGTTGAGGGCTAGGGTTAGAGATCCGGATAGGGTACCGATTTTACCTAGGGTTAGGGTTATGTTGAGGGCTAGGTACACAGATCCGGTTAGGGTTTCGATTGGACCTAGGGTTAGGGTTATGTTGAGGGCTAGGGTTAGAGATCCGATTAGGGTTCCGATGGACCTAGGGTTAGGGTTATGTTGAGGGGTAGGGTTAGAGATCCGGTTAGGGTTCCGATTGGACCTAGGGTTAGGGTTATGTTGAGGGCGAGGGGTAGAGTTCCGGTTAGGGTACCGATTGGACCTAGGGTTAGGGTTATGTTGAGGGCTAGGGTTCGAGATCCGGTTAGGGTTCCGATTGGACCTAGGGTTAGGTTTATGTTGAGGGCTAGGGTTAGAGATCCGGTTAGGGTTCCGATTGGACCTAGGGTTAGGGTTCTGTTGAGGGCTAGGGTTAGAGATCCGGTTAGGGTTCCGATTGGACCTAGGGTTAGTGTTCTGTTGAGGGCTAGGGTTAGATATCCGGTTAGGGTTCCGATTGGACCTAGGGTTAGGGTTATGTTGAGGGCTAGTGTTAGATATCCGGTTAGGGTTCCGATTGCACCTAGGGTTAGGGCTATGTTGAGGGCTAGGGTTAGAGATCCGGTTAGGGTTCCGATTGAACCTAGGGTTAGGGTTATCCAGAGGGCTAGGGTTAGAGATCCGGTTAGGGTTCCGATTGGACCTAGGGTTAGGGTTATGTTGAGGGCTAGGGTTAGAGATCCGGTTAGGGTTCCGATTGAACCTAGGGTTACGGTTATGTTGAGGGCTAGGGTTAGAGATCCGGTTAGGGTTCCGATTGGACCTAGGGTTAGGGTCATGTTGAGGGCGAGGGGTAGAGATCCGGTTAGGGTACCGATTGGACCTAGGGTAGGGTTATGTTGAGGGCTAGGGTTAGAGATCCGGTTAGGGTTCCGATTGAACCTAGGGTTAGGGTTATGTTGAGGGCTAGGGTTCGAGATCCGGTTAGGGTTCCGATTGGACCTAGGGTTAGGGTTATGTTGAGGGCTAGGGTTAGAGATCCTGTTAGGGTTCCGATTGGACCTAGGGTTAGGGTTATGTTGAGGGCGAGGGTTAGAGATCCGGTTAGGGTTCCGATTGGACCTAGGGTTACCGTTATGTTGAGGGACAGGGTTAGATATCCGTTTAGGGTTCTGATTGGAACTAGGGTTAGTGATATGTTGAGGGCTAGGGTTAGAGATCCGGTTAGCGTTCCGATTGGACCTAGGGTTAGGGTTATGTTGAGGGCTAGGGTTAGAGATCCGGTTAGGGTTCCGGTTGGACCTGGGGTTAGGGTTATCTTGAGGGCTAGGGATAGATATCCTCTTAGGGTTCCGATTGGACCTAGGGTTAGGGTTATGTTGAGGGCTAGGTATACAGATCCGGTTAGGGTTCCGATTGGACCTAGGGTTACGGTTATGTTGAGGGCTAGGGTTAGAGATCCGGTTAGGGTTCCGATTGGACCTAGGGTTAGGGTTATGTTGAGGGCTAGGGTTAGAGATCCGGTTAGGGTTCCGATTGGACCTAGGGTTAGGGTTATGTTGAGGGGTAGTGTTAGAAATCCGGTTAGGGTTCCGATTGGACCTAGGGTTAGGGTTATGTTGAGAGCTAGGGTTAGAGATCCGGTTACGGTTCCGATTGGACCTAGGGTTAGGGTTCTGTTGAGGGCGAGGGTTAGAGATCCTGTTAGGTTTCCGGTTGGACCTAGGGTTAGGGTTATATTGAGGGCTAGGGTTAGAGATCCGGTTAGGGTTCCGATTGGACCTAGGGTTAGCGTTATGTTGAGGGACAGGGTTAGATATCCGTTTAGGGTTCCGATTGGAACTAGGGTTAGTGATATGTTGAGGGCTAGGTTTAGAGATCCGGTTAGGGTTCCGATTGGACCTAGGGTTAGGGTTATGTTGAGGACTAGGGTTAGAGATCCGGTTAGGGTTCCGGTTGGACCTAGGGTTAGGGTTATGTTGAGGGCTAGGATTAGAGATCTGGTTAGGATTCCGGTTGGACCTAGGGTTAGGGTTATGTTGAGGGCTAGGGATAGATATCCTCTTAGGGTTCCGATTGAACCTCGGGTTAGCGTTATGTTGAGGGCTAAGGTTAGAGATCGGGTTAGGGTTCCGATTGAACCTAGGGTTAGGGTTATGTTGAGGGCTAGGGTTAGAGATCTGCTTAGGGTTCCGATTGGACCTAGGGTTACGGTTATGTTGAGGGCTAGGGTTAGAGATCTGTTTAGGTTTCCGATTGGACCTAGGGTTAGGGTTATGTTGAGGGCTAGGGTTTAGTGATCCGGTTAGGGTACCGATTGTACCTAGGGTTAGGGTTATGTTGAGGGCTAGGTATACAGATCCGGTTAGGGTTCCGATTGGACCTAGGGTTAGGGTTATGTTGAGGGCTAGGGTTAGAGATCGGGTTAGGGTTCCGATTGGACCTAGGGTTAGGGTTATGTTGAGTGCGAGGGGTAGAGATCCGGTTAGGGTACCGATTGGACCTAGGGTTAGGGTTATGTTGAGGGCTAGGGTTAGAGTTCCGGTTAGGGTTCCGATTGTACCTAGGGTTAGGGTTATGTTTAGGGCTAGGGTTAGAGATCCGGTTACGGTTCCGATTGGACCTAGGGTTAGGGTTATGTTGAGGGCTAGGGTTAGAGATCCGGTTAGGGTTCCGATTGACCCTAGGGTTAGGGTTATGTTGAGGGCTAGGGTTAGAGATCCGGTTCGGGTTCCGATTGAACCTAGGGTTAGGGTTATGTTGAGGGCTAGGGTTAGAGATCCGGTTAGGGTTCCGATTGGACCGAGGGTTAGGGTTCTGTTGAGGGCGAGGGTTAGAAATCCTGTTAGGGTTCCGATTGGACCTAGGTTTAGGGTTATTTTGAGGGTTAGGGTTAGAGATCCGTTTAGGGTTCCGATTGGACCTAGGGTTAGGGTTATGTTGAGGGCTAGGTATACAGATCTGGTTAGGGTTCCGATTGGACCTCGGGTTAGGGTTATGTTGAGGGCTAGGGTTCGAGATCCGGTTAGGGTTCCGATTGAACCTAGGGTTAGGGTTATGTTGAGGGCTAGGGTTAGAGATCCGGTTAGGGTTCCGATTGGACCTAGGGTTACGGTTATGTTGAGGGCTAGGGTTAGAGATCCGTTTAGGTTTCCGATTGGACCTAGGGTTAGGGTTATGTTGAGGGTTAGGGTTAGAGTTCCGGTTAGGGTACCTATTGGACCTAGGATTAGGGTTATGTTGAGGGCTAGGTATACAGATCCGGTTAGGGTTCCGATTGGACCTAGGGTTAGGGTAATGTTGAGGGCTAGGGTTAGAGATCCGGTTAGGGTTCCGATTGAACCTAGGGTTACGGTTATGTTGAGGGCTAGGGTTAGAGATCCGGTTAGGGTTCCGATTGGACCTAGGGTTAGGGTTATGTTGAGGGCGAGGGGTAGAGATCCGGTTAGTGGACCGATTGGACCTAAGGTTAGGGTTATGTTGAGGGCTAGCGTTAGAGATCCGGTTAGGGTTCCGATTGAACCTAGGGTTAGGGTTATGTTGAGGGCTAGGGTTAGAGATCCGGTTAGGGTTCCGATTGGAGCTAGGGTTAGGTTTATGTTGAGGGCTAGGTTTAGAGATCCGGTTAGGGTTCCGATTGGACCTAGGGTTAGGGTTCTGTTGAGGGCTAGGGTTAGAGATCCGGTTAGGGTTCCGATTGAACCTAGGGTTAGGGTTATGTTGAGGGCTAGGGTTCGAGATCCGGTTAGGGTTCCGATTGGACCTAGGGTTAGGGTTATGTTGAGGGCTAGGGTTAGAGATCCGGTTAGGGTTCCGATTGGACCTAGGGTTAGGGTTCTGTTGAGGGTTAGGGTTAGAGATCCTGTTAGGGTTCCGATTGGACCTAGGGTTAGGGTTATGTTGAGGGCGAGGGTTAGAGATCCTGTTAGGGTTCCGATTGGACCTAGGGTTAGGGTTATGTTGAGGGCGAGGGTTAGAGATCCGGTTAGGGTTCCGATTGGAACTAGGGTTAGCGTTATGTTGAGGGACAGGGTTAGATATCCGTTTAGGGTTCTGATTGGAACTAGGGTTAGTGATATGTTGAGGGCTAGGGTTAGAGATTCGGTTAGGGTTCCGATTGGACCTAGGGTTAGGGTTATGTTGAGGGCTAGGGTTAGAGATCCGGTTAGGGTTCCGGTTGGGCCTAGGGTTAGGGTTATGTTGAGGGCTAGGATTAGAGATCCGGTTAGGGTTCCGGTTGGACCTAGGGTTAGGGTTATGTTGAGGGCTAGGGATAGATATCCTCTTAGGGTTCCGATTGGACCTAGGGTTAGGGTTATGTTGAGGGCGAGGGTTAGAGATCCGGTTTGGGTTCCGATTGAACCTCGGGGTTAGGGTTATGTTGAGGGCTAGGGTTAGAGATCGGGTTAGGGTTCCGATTGAACCTAGGGTTAGGGTTATGTTAAGGGCTAGGGTTAGAGATCTGGTTAGGGTTCCGATTGGACCTAGGGTTACGGTTATGTTGAGGGCTAGGGTTAGAGATCCGTTTAGGTTTCCGATTGGACCTAGGGTTAGGGTTATGTTGAGGGCTAGGGTTAGAGATCCGGATAGGGTACCGATTGTACCTAGGGTTAGGGTTATGTTGAGGGCTAGGTACACAGATCCGGTTAGGGTTTCGATTGGACCTAGGGTTAGGGTTATGTTGAGGGCTAGGGTTAGAGATCCGGTTAGGGTTCCGATGGACCTAGGGTTAGGGTTATGTTGAGGGCTAGGGTTAGAGATCCGGTTAGGGTTCCGATTGGACCTAGGGTTAGGGTTATGTTGAGGGCGAGGGGTAGAGTTCCGGTTAGGGTACCGATTGGACCTAGGGTTAGGGTTATGTTGAGGGCTAGGGTTCGAGATCCGGTTAGGGTTCCGATTGGACCTAGGGTTAGGTTTATGTTGAGGGCTAGGGTTAGAGATCCGGTTAGGGTTCCGATTGGACCTAGGGTTAGGGTTCTGTTGAGGGCTAGGGTTAGAGATCCGGTTAGGGTTCCGATTGGACCTAGGGTTAGGGTTCTGTTGAGGGCTAGGGTTAGATATCCGGTTAGGGTTCCGATTGGACCTAGGGTTAGGGTTATGTTGAGGGCGAGGGTTAGAGATCCTGTTAGGGTTCCGATTGGACCTAGGGTTAGGGTTATGTTGAGGGCGAGGGTTAGAGATCCGGTTAGGGTTCCGATTGGAACTAGGGTTAGCGTTATGTTGAGGGACAGGGTTAGATATCCGTTTAGGGTTCTGATTGGAACTAGGGTTAGTGATATGTTGAGGGCTAGGGTTAGAGATTCGGTTAGGGTTCCGATTGGACCTAGGGTTAGGGTTATGTTGAGGGCTAGGGTTAGAGATCCGGTTAGGGTTCCGGTTGGACCTAGGGTTAGGGTTATGTTGAGGGCTAGGATTAGAGATCCGGTTAGGGTTCCGGTTGGACCTAGGGTTAGGGTTATGTTGAGGGCTAGGGATAGATATCCTCTTAGGGTTCCGATTGGACCTAGGGTTAGGGTTATGTTGAGGGCGAGGGTTAGAGATCCGGTTTGGGTTCCGATTGAACCTCGGGGTTAGGGTTATGTTGAGGGCTAGGGTTAGAGATCGGGTTAGGGTTCCGATTGAACCTAGGGTTAGGGTTATGTTAAGGGCTAGGGTTAGAGATCTGGTTAGGGTTCCGATTGGACCTAGGGTTACGGTTATGTTGAGGGCTAGGGTTAGAGATCCGTTTAGGTTTCCGATTGGACCTAGGGTTAGGGTTATGTTGAGGGCTAGGGTTAGAGATCCGGATAGGGTACCGATTGTACCTAGGGTTAGGGTTATGTTGAGGGCTAGGTACACAGATCCGGTTAGGGTTTCGATTGGACCTAGGGTTAGGGTTATGTTGAGGGCTAGGGTTAGAGATCCGGTTAGGGTTCCGATGGACCTAGGGTTAGGGTTATGTTGAGGGCTAGGGTTAGAGATCCGGTTAGGGTTCCGATTGGACCTAGGGTTAGGGTTATGTTGAGGGCGAGGGGTAGAGTTCCGGTTAGGGTACCGATTGGACCTAGGGTTAGGGTTATGTTGAGGGCTAGGGTTCGAGATCCGGTTAGGGTTCCGATTGGACCTAGGGTTAGGTTTATGTTGAGGGCTAGGGTTAGAGATCCGGTTAGGGTTCCGATTGGACCTAGGGTTAGGGTTCTGTTGAGGGCTAGGGTTAGAGATCCGGTTAGGGTTCCGATTGGACCTAGGGTTAGGGTTCTGTTGAGGGCTAGGGTTAGATATCCGGTTAGGGTTCCGATTGGACCTAGGGTTAGGGTTATGTTGAGGGCTAGTGTTAGATATCCGGTTAGGGTTCCGATTGCACCTAGGGTTAGGGTTATGTTGAGGGCTAGGGTTAGAGATCCGGTTAGGGTTCCGATTGAACCTAGGGTTAGGGTTATCCTGAGGGCTAGGGTTCGAGATCCGGTTAGGGTTCCGATTGGACCTAGGGTTAGGGTTATGTTGAGGGCTAGGGTTAGAGATACGGTTAGGGTTCCGATTGGACCTAGGGTTAGGGTTCTGTTGAGGGTTAGGGTTAGAGATCCCGTTAGGGTTCCGATTGGACCTAGTGTTAGGGTTATGTTGAGGGCGAGGGTTAGAGATCCTGTTAGGGTTCCGATTGGACCTAGGGTTAGGGTTATGTAGAGGGCGAGGGTTAGAGATCCGGTTAGGGTTCCGATTGGACCTAGGGTTAGCGTTATGTTGAGGGACAGGGTTAGATATCCGTTTAGGGTTCTGATTGCAACTAGGGTTAGTGATATGTTGAGGGCTAGGGTTAGAGATCCGGTTAGGGTTCCGATTGGACCTAGGGTTAGGGTTATGTTGAGGGCTAGGGTTAGAGATCCGGTTAGGGTTCCGATTGACCCTAGGGTTAGGGTTATGTTGAGGGCTAGGGTTAGAGATCCGGTTCGGGTTCCGATTGAACCTAGGGTTAGGGTTATGTTGAGGGCTAGGGTTAGAGATCCGGTTAGGGTTCCGATTGGACCGAGGGTTAGGGTTCTGTTGAGGGCGAGGGTTAGAAATCCTGTTAGGGTTCCGATTGGACCTAGGTTTAGGGTTATTTTGAGGGTTAGGGTTAGAGATCCGTTTAGGGTTCCGATTGGACCTAGGGTTAGGGTTATGTTGAGGGCTAGGTATACAGATCTGGTTAGGGTTCCGATTGGACCTCGGGTTAGGGTTATGTTGAGGGCTAGGGTTCGAGATCCGGTTAGGGTTCCGATTGAACCTAGGGTTAGGGTTATGTTGAGGGCTAGGGTTAGAGATCCGGTTAGGGTTCCGATTGGACCTAGGGTTACGGTTATGTTGAGGGCTAGGGTTAGAGATCCGTTTAGGTTTCCGATTGGACCTAGGGTTAGGGTTATGTTGAGGGTTAGGGTTAGAGTTCCGGTTAGGGTACCTATTGGACCTAGGATTAGGGTTATGTTGAGGGCTAGGTATACAGATCCGGTTAGGGTTCCGATTGGACCTAGGGTTAGGGTTATGTTGAGGGCTAGGGTTAGAGATCCGGTTAGGGTTCCGATTGAACCTAGGGTTACGGTTATGTTGAGGGCTAGGGTTAGAGATCCGGTTAGGGTTCCGATTGGACCTAGGGTTAGGGTTATGTTGAGGGCGAGGGGTAGAGATCCGGTTAGTGGACCGATTGGACCTAAGGTTAGGGTTATGTTGAGGGCTAGCGTTAGAGATCCGGTTAGGGTTCCGATTGAACCTAGGGTTAGGGTTATGTTGAGGGCTAGGGTTAGAGATCCGGTTAGGGTTCCGATTGGACCTAGGGTTAGGTTTATGTTGAGGGCTAGGTTTAGAGATCCGGTTAGGGTTCCGATTGGACCTAGGGTTAGGGTTCTGTTGAGGGCTAGGGTTAGAGATCCGGTTAGGGTTCCGATTGAACCTAGGGTTAGGGTTATGTTGAGGGCTAGGGTTCGAGATCCGGTTAGGGTTCCGATTGGACCTAGGGTTAGGGTTATGTTGAGGGCTAGGGTTAGAGATCCGGTTAGGGTTCCGATTGGACCTAGGGTTAGGGTTCTGTTGAGGGTTAGGGTTAGAGATCCTGTTAGGGTTCCGATTGGACCTAGGGTTAGGGTTATGTTGAGGGCGAGGGTTAGAGATCCTGTTAGGGTTCCGATTGGACCTAGGGTTAAGGTTATGTTGAGGGCGATGGTTAGAGATCCGGTTAGGGTTCCGATTGGAACTAGGGTTAGCGTTATGTTGAGGGACAGGGTTAGATAACCGTTTAGGGTTCTGATTGGAACTAGGGTTAGTGATATGTTGAGGGCTAGGGTTAGAGATTCGGTTAGGGTTCCGATTGGACCTAGGGTTAGGGTTATGTTGAGGGCTAGGGTTAGAGATCCGGTTAGGGTTCCGGTTGGACCTAGGGTTAGGGTTATATTGAGGGCTAGGATTAGAGATCCGGTTAGGGTTCCGGTTGGACCTAGGGTTAGGGTTATGTTTAGGGCTAGGGATAGATATCCTCTTAGGGTTCCGATTGGACCTAGGGTTAGGGTTATGTTGAGGGCGAGGGTTAGAGATCCGGTTTGGGTTCCGATTGAACCTCGGGGTTAGGGTTATGTTGAGGGCTAGGGTTAGAGATCGGGTTAGGGTTCCGATTGAACCTAGGGTTAGGGTTATGTTAAGGGCTAGGGTTAGAGATCTGGTTAGGGTTCCGATTGGACCTAGGGTTACGGTTATGTTGAGGGCTAGGGTTAGAGATCCGTTTAGGTTTCCGATTGGACCTAGGGTTAGGGTTATGTTGAGGGCTAGGGTTAGAGATCCGGATAGGGTACCGATTGTACCTAGGGTTAGGGTTATGTTGAGGGCTAGGTACACAGATCCGGTTAGGGTTTCGATTGGACCTAGGGTTAGGGTTATGTTGAGGGCTAGGGTTAGAGATCCGGTTAGGGTTCCGATGGACCTAGGGTTAGGGTTATGTTGAGGGCTAGGGTTAGGGATCCGGTTAGGGTTCCGATTGGACCTAGGGTTAGGGTTATGTTGAGGGCGAGGGGTAGAGTTCCGGTTAGGGTACCGATTGGACCTAGGGTTAGGGTTATGTTGAGGGCTAGGGTTCGAGATCCGGTTAGGGTTCCGATTGGACCTAGGGTTAGGTTTATGTTGAGGGCTAGGGTTAGAGATCCGGTTAGGGTTCCGATTGGACCTAGGGTTAGGGTTCTGTTGAGGGCTAGGGTTAGAGATCCGGTTAGGGTTCCGATTGGACCTAGGGTTAGGGTTCTGTTGAGGGCTAGGGTTAGATATCCGGTTAGGGTTCCGATTGGACCTAGGGTTAGGTTTATGTTGAGGGCTAGGGTTAGGGATCCGGTTAGGGTTCCGATTGGACCTAGGGTTAGGGTTATGTTGAGGGCTAGGATTAGAGATCCGGTTAGGGTTCCGATTGAACCTAGGGTTAGGGTTATCCTGAGGGCTAGGGTTCGAGATCCGGTTAGGGTTCCGATTGGACCTAGGGTTAGGTTTATGTTGAGGGCTAGGGTTAGAGATCCGGTTAGGGTTCCGATTGGACCTAGGGTTAGGGTTCTGTTGAGGGCTAGGGTTAGAGATCCGGTTAGGGTTCCGATTGGACCTAGGGTTAGGGTTCTGTTGAGGGCTAGGGTTAGATATCCGGTTAGGGTTCCGATTGGACCTAGGGTTAGGGTTATGTTGAGGGCTAGTGTTAGATATCCGGTTAGGGTTCCGATTGCACCTAGGGTTAGGGTTATGTTGAGGGCTAGGGTTAGAGATCCGGTTAGGGTTCCGATTGAACCTAGGGTTAGGGTTATCCTGAGGGCTAGGGTTCGAGATCCGGTTAGGGTTCCGATTGGACCTAGGGTTAGGGTTATGTTGAGGGCTAGGGTTAGAGATCCGGTTAGGGTTCCGATTGGACCTAGGGTTAGGGTTCTGTTGAGGGTTAGGGTTAGAGATCCCGTTAGGGTTCCGATTGGACCTAGGGTTAGGGTTATGTTGAGGGCGAGGGTTAGAGATCCTGTTAGGGTTCCGATTGGACCTAGGGTTAGGGTTATGTTGAGGGCGAGGGTTAGAGATCCGGTTAGGGTTCCGATTGGACCTAGGGTTAGCGTTATGTTGAGGGACAGGGTTAGATATCCGTTTAGGGTTCTGATTGCAACTAGGGTTAGTGATATGTTGAGGGCTAGGGTTAGAGATCCGGTTAGGGTTCCGATTGGACCTAGGGTTAGGGTTATGTTGAGGGCTAGGGTTAGAGATCCGGTTAGGGTTCCGGTTGGACCTAGGGTTAGAGTTATGTTGAGGGCTAGGATTAGAGATCCGGTTAGGGTTCCGGTTGGACCTAGGGTTAGGGTTATGGTGAGGGCTAAGGATAGATATCCTCTTAGGGTTACGATTGGACCTAGGGTTAGGGTTATGTTGAGAGCTAGGGTTAGAGATCTGGTTAGGGTTCCGATTGAACCTCGGGGTTAGGGTTATGTTAAGGGCTAGGGTTAGAGATCGGGTTAGGGTTCCGATTGAACCTCGGGGTTAGGGTTATGTTAAGGGCTAGGGTTAGAGATCGGGTTAGGGTTCCGATTGAACCTCGGGGTTAGGGTTATGTTGAGGGCTAGGGTTAGAGATCGGGTTAGGGTTCCGATTGAACCTAGGGTTAGGGTTATGTTAAGGGCTAGGGTTAGAGATCTGGTTAGGGTTCCGATTGGACCTAGGGTTACGGTTATGTTGAGGGCTAGGGTTAGAGATCCGTTTAGGTTTCCGATTGGACCTAGGGTTAGGGTTATGTTGAGGGCTAGGGTTAGAGATCCGGTTAGGGTTCCGATTGAACCTAGGGTTAGGGTTAGGTTGAGGGCTAGGGTTAGAGATCCCGTTAGGGTTCCGATTGGACCGAGGGTTAGGGTTCTGTTGAGGGCGAGGGTTAGAGATCCTGTTAGGGTTCCGATTGGACCTAGGGTTAGGGTTATGTTAAGGGCTAGGGTTAGAGATCCGTTTAGGGTTCCGATTGGACCTAGGGTTAGGGTTATGTTGAGGGCTAGGTATACAGATCCGGTTAGGGTTCCGATTGGACCTTGGGTTAGGGTTATGTTGAGGGCTAGGGTTCGAGATCCGGTTAGGGTTCCGATTGAACCTAGGGTTAGGGTTATGTTGAGGGCTAGGGTTAGAGATCCGGTTAGGGTTCCGAATAGACCTAGGGTTAGGGTTATGTTGAGGGCTAGGGTTAGAGATCCGTTTAGGTTTCCGATTGGACCTAGGGTTAGGGTTATGCTGAGGGTTAGGGTTAGAGTTCCGGTTAGGGTACCGATTGGACCTAGGGTTAGGGTTATGTTGAGGGCTAGGTATACAGATCCGGTTAGGGTTCCGATTGGACCTAGGGTTAGGGTTATGTTGAGGGCTAGGGTTAGAGATCCGGTTAGGGATCCGATTAAACCTAGGGTTAGGGTTATGTTGAGGGCTAGGGTTAGAGATCCGGTTAGGGTTCCAATTGGACCTAGGGTTAGGGTTATGTTGAGGGCAAGGGGTAGAGATCCGGTTAGGGGACCGATTGGACCTAGGGTTAGGGTTATGTTGAGGGCTAGGGTTAGAGATCCGGTTAGGGTTCCGGTTGGACCTAGGGTTAGGGTTATGTTGAGGGCTAGGATTAGAGATCCGGTTAGGGTTCCGGTTGGACCTAGGGTTAGGGTTATGGTGAGGGCTAGGGATAGATATCCTCTTAGGGTTCCGATTGGACCTAGGGTTAGGGTTATGTTGAGGGCGAGGGTTAGAGATCCGGTTTGGGTTCCGATTGAACCTCGGGGTTAGGGTTATGTTGAGGGCTAGGGTTAGAGATCGGGTTAGGGTTCCGATTGAACCTAGGGTTAGGGTTATGTTAAGGGCTAGGGTTAGAGATCTGGTTAGGGTTCCGATTGGACCTAGGGTTACGGTTATGTTGAGGGCTAGGGTTAGAGATCCGTTTAGGTTTCCGATTGGACCTAGGGTTAGGGTTATGTTGAGGGCTAGGGTTAGAGATCCGGATAGGGTACCGATTGTACCTAGGGTTAGGGTTATGTTGAGGTCTAGGTACACAGATCCGGCTAGGGTTTCGATTGGACCTAGGGTTAGGGTTATGTTGAGGGCTAGGGTTAGAGATCCGGTTAGGGTTCCGATGGACCTAGGGTTAGGGTTATGTTGAGGGCTAGGGTTAGAGATCCGGTTAGGGTTCCGATTGGACCTAGGGTTAGGGTTATGTTGAGGGCGAGGGGTAGAGTTCCGGTTAGGGTACCGATTGGACCTAGGGTTAGGGTTATGTTGAGGGCTAGGGTTCGAGATCCGGTTAGGGTTCCGATTGGACCTAGGGTTAGGTTTATGTTGAGGGCTATGGTTAGAGATCCGGTTAGGGTTCCGATTGGACCTAGGGTTAGGGTTCTGTTGAGGGCTAGGGTTAGAGATCCGGTTAGGGTTCCGATTGGACCTAGGGTTAGGGTTCTGTTGAGGGCTAGGGTTAGATATCCGGTTAGGGTTCCGATTGGACCTAGGGTTAGGGTTATGTTGAGGGCTAGTGTTAGATATCCGGTTAGGGTTCCGATTGCACCTAGGGTTAGGGTTATGTTGAGGGCTAGGGTTAGAGATCCGGTTAGGGTTCCGATTGAACCTAGGGTTAGGGTTATCCTGAGGGATAGGGTTAGAGATCCGGTTAGGGTTCCGATTGGACCTAGGGTTAGGGTTATGTTGAGGGCTAGGGTTAGAGATCCGGTTAGGGTTCCGATTGAACCTAGGGTTAGGGTTATGTTGAGGGCTAGGGTTCGAGATCCGGTTAGGGTTCCGATTGGACCTAGGGTTAGGGTTATGTTGAGGGCGAGGGTTAGAGATCCTGTTAGGGTTCCGATTGGACCTAGGGTTAGGGTTATGTTGAGGGCGAGGGTTAGAGATCCGGTTAGGGTTCCGATTGGACCTAGGGTTAGGGTTCTGTTGAGGGCTAGGGTTAGAGATCCGGTTAGGGTTCCGATTGGACCTAGGGTTAGGGTTCTGTTGAGGGCTAGGGTTAGATATCCGGTTAGGGTTCCGATTGGACCTAGGGTTAGGGTTATGTTGAGGGCTAGTGTTAGATATCCGGTTAGGGTTCCGATTGCACCTAGGGTTAGGGTTATGTTGAGGGCTAGGGTTAGAGATCCGGTTAGGGTTCCGATGGACCTAGGGTTAGGGTTATGTTGAGGGCTAGGGTTAGAGATCCGGTTAGGGTTCCGATTGGACCTAGGGTTAGGGTTATGTTGAGGGCGAGGGGTAGAGTTCCGGTTAGGGTACCGATTGGACCTAGGGTTAGGGTTATGTTGAGGGCTAGGGTTCGAGATCCGGTTAGGGTTCCGATTGGACCTAGGGTTAGGTTTATGTTGAGGGCTATGGTTAGAGATCCGGTTAGGGTTCCGATTGGACCTAGGGTTAGGGTTCTGTTGAGGGCTAGGGTTAGAGATCCGGTTAGGGTTCCGATTGGACCTAGGGTTAGGGTTCTGTTGAGGGCTAGGGTTAGATATCCGGTTAGGTTTCCGATTGGACCTAGGGTTAGGGTTATGTTGAGGGCTAGTGTTAGATATCCGGTTAGGGTTCCGATTGCACCTAGGGTTAGGGTTATGTTGAGGGCTAGGGTTAGAGATCCGGTTAGGGTTCCGATTGAACCTAGGGTTAGGGTTATCCTGAGGGATAGGGTTAGAGATCCGGTTAGGGTTCCGATTGGACCTAGGGTTAGGGTTATGTTGAGGGCTAGGGTTAGAGATCCGGTTAGGGTTCCGATTGAACCTAGGGTTAGGGTTATGTTGAGGGCTAGGGTTCGAGATCCGGTTAGGGTTCCGATTGGACCTAGGGTTAGGGTTATGTTGAGGGCGAGGGTTAGAGATCCTGTTAGGGTTCCGATTGGACCTAGGGTTAGGGTTATGTTGAGGGCGAGGGTTAGAGATCCGGTTAGGGTTCCGATTGGACCTAGGGTTAGCGTTATGTTGAGGGACAGGGTTAGATATCCGTTTAGGGTTCTGATTGCAACTAGGGTTAGTGATATGTTGAGGGCTAGGGTTAGAGATCCGGTTAGGGTTCCGATTGGACCTAGGGTTAGGGTTATGTTGAGGGCTAGGGTTAGAGATCCGGTTAGGGTTCCGGTTGGACCTAGGGTTAGAGTTATGTTGAGGGCTAGGATTAGAGATCCGGTTAGGGTTCCGGTTGGACCTAGGGTTAGGGTTTTGGTGAGGGCTAAGGATAGATATCCTCTTAGGGTTACGATTGGACCTAGGGTTAGGGTTATGTTGAGAGCTAGGGTTAGAGATCGGGTTAGGGTTCCGATTGAACCTAGGGTTAGGGTTATGTTAAGGGCTAGGGTTAGAGATCTGGTTAGGGTTCCGATTGAACCTCGGGGTTAGGGTTATGTTGAGGGCTAGGGTTAGAGATCGGGTTAGGGTTCCGATTGAACCTAGGGTTAGGGTTATGTTAAGGGCTAGGGTTAGAGATCTGGTTAGGGTTCCGATTGGACCTAGGGTTACGGTTATGTTGAGGGCTAGGGTTAGAGATCCGTTTAGGTTTCCGATTGGACCTAGGGTTAGGGTTATGTTGAGGGCTAGGGTTAGAGATCCGGATAGGGTACCGATTGTACCTAGAGTTAGGGTTATGTTGAGGGCTAGGTACACAGATCCGGTTAGGGTTTCGATTAGACCTAGGGTTAGGGTTATGTTGAGGGCTAGGGTTAGAGATCCGGTTAGGGTTCCGATGGACCTAGGGTTAGGGTTATGTTGAGGGCTAGTGTTAGAGATCCGGTTAGGGTTCCGATTGGAACTAGGGTTAGGGTTATGTTGAGGGCTAGGGTTAGAGCTCCGGTTAGGGTTCCGATTGAACCTAGGGTTAGGGTTAGGTTGAGGGCTAGGGTTAGAGATCCGGTTAGGGTTCCGATTGGACCGAGGGTTAGGGTTCTGTTGAGGGCGAGGGTTAGAGATCCTGTTAGGGTTCCGATTGGACCTAGGGTTAGAGTTATGTTAAGGGCTAGGGTTAGAGATCCGTTTAGGGTTCCGATTGGACCTAGGGTTAGGGTTATGTTGAGGGCTAGGTATACAGATCCGGTTAGGGTTCCGATTGGACCTTGGGTTAGGGTTATGTTGAGGGCTAGGGTTCGAGATCCGGTTAGGGTTCCGATTGAACCTAGGGTTAGGGTTATGTTGAGGGCTAGGGTTAGAGATCCGGTTAGGGTTCCGATTAGACCTAGGGTTAGGGTTATGTTGAGGGCTAGGGTTAGAGATCCGTTTAGGTTTCCGATTGGACCTAGGGTTAGGGTTATGCTGAGGGTTAGGGTTAGAGTTCTGGTTAGGGTACCGATTGGACCTAGGGTTAGGGTTATGTTGAGGGCTAGGTATACAGATCCGGTTAGGGTTCCGATTGGACCTAGGGTTAGGGTTATGTTGAGGGCTAGGGTTAGAGATCCGGTTAGGGTTCCGATTGAACCTAGGGTTAGGGTTATGTTGAGGGCTAGGGTTAGAGATCCGGTTAGGGTTCCAATTGGACCTAGGGTTAGGGTTATGTTGAGGGCAAGGGGTAGAGATCCGGTTAGGGGACCGATTGGACCTAGGGTTAGTGTTATGTTGAGGGCTAGGGTTAGAGATCCGGTTAGGGTTTCAGTTTTACCTAGGGTTAGTTTTATGTTGAGGGCTAGGGTTAGAGATCCGGTTAGGGTTCCGATTGGACCTAGGGTTAGGGTTCTGTTGAGGGCTAGGGTTAGATATCCGGTTAGGGTTCCGATTGGACCTAGGGTTAGGTTTATGTTGAGGGCTAGGGTTAGAGATCCGGTTAGGGTTCCGATTGGACCTAGGGTTAGGGTTATGTTGAGGGTTAAGGTTAGAGATCCGGTTAGGATTCCGATTGGACCTAGGGTTAGGGTTATGTTGAGGGCTAGGGTTAGATATCCGGTTAGAGTTCAGATTGGACCTAGGGTTAGGATTATGTTGAGGGCTAGCGTTAGAGATCCGGTTAGGGTTCCGATTGGACCTAGGGTTAGGGTTATGTTGAGGGCTAGGGTTACACATCTGGTTAGGGTTCCGATTGGACCCAGGGTTAGGGTTATGTTGAGGGCTAGGGTTAGAGATCCGGTTAGGGTTCCGATTGGACCTAGGGTTAGGGTTATGTTGAGGGCTAGGGTTAGAGATCCAGTTAGGGTTCCGATTGGACCTAGGGTTAGCGTTATGTTGAGGGCGAGGGGTAGAGATCCGGTTAGGGGACCGATTGGACCTAGGGTTAGGGTTATGTTGAGGGCGAGGGGTAGAGATCCGGTTAGGGGACCGATTGGACCTAGGGTTAGGGTTATGTTGAGGGCTAGGGTTAGATATCCGGTTAGGGCTCCGATTGGACCTAGTGTTAGGGTTCTGTTGCGGGCTAGGCTTAGATATCCGGTTAGGGTTCCGATTGGACCTAGGGTTAGGTTTATGTTGAGGGCTAGGGTTAGAGATCCGGTTAGGGTTCCGATTGGACCTAGGGTTAGTGTTCTGTTGAGGGCTAGGGTTAGATATCCGGTTAGGGTTCCGATTGGACCTAGGGTTAGGGTTATGTTGAGGGCGAGGTTTAGAGATACTGTTAGGGTTCCCATTGGACCTAGGGTTAGTGATATGTTGAGGGCTAGGGTTAGAGATCCGGTTACTGTTCCGATTGGACCGAGGGTTAGGGTTATGTTGAGGGCTAGGGTTAGAGATCCGGTTAGGGTTCCGGTTGGACCTAGGGTTAGGGTTATGTTAAGGGCTAGGATTAGAGATCCGGTTAGGGCTCCGGTTGGACCTAGGGTTAGGGTTATGTTGAGGGCTAGGGATAGATATCCTCTTAGGGTTCCGATTGGACCTAGGGTTAGGGTTTTGTTGAGGGCTAGGGTTAGAGATCCGTTTAGCGTTCCGATTGGACCTAGGGTTAGGGTTATCTTGAGGGCGAGGGGTAGAGATCCGGTTAGGGTACCAATTGGACCTAGGGTTAGGGTTATGTTGAGGGCTAGGTATACAGATCCGGTTAGGGTTCCGATTGGACCTAGGGTTAGGGGTATGTTGAGGACTAGGGTTAGAGATCCGGTTAGGGTTCCGATTGGACCTCAGGTTAGGTTTATGTTGAGCGCTAGGGTTAGAGATCCGGTTAGGGTACCGATTGGACCTAGGGATAGGGTTATGTTGAGGGCTAGGTATACAGATCCGGTTAGGGTTCCGATTGGACCTAGGGTTAGGGTTATGTTCAGGGCTACTGTTAGAGATCCGGTTAGGGTTCCGATTGAAACTAGGGTTAGGGTTATGTTGAGGGCTAGGGTTAGAGATCAGGTTAGGGTTCCGGTTGGACCTAGGGTTAGGGTTATGTTGAGGGCTAGGATTAGAGATCCGGTTAGGGTTCCGGTTGGACCTAGGGTTAGGGTTATGTTGAGGGATAGGGATAGATATCCTCTTAGGGTTCCGATTGGACCTAGGGTTAGGGTTATGTTGAGGGCTAGGGTTAGAGATCCGTTTAGGGTTCCGATTGGACCTAGGGTTAGGGTTATGTTGAGGGCGAGCGGTAGAGATCCGGTTAGGGTACCGATTGGACCTAGGGTTAGGGTTATGTTGAGGCCTAGGTATACAGATCCGGTTAGGGTTCCGATTGGACATCGGGTTAGGGTTATGTTGAGGGCTAGGGTTAGAGATCCGGTTAGGGTTCCGATTGAACCTAGGGTTAGGGTTACGTTGAGGGCTAGGGTTAGATATCTGGTTAGGGTTCCGATTGGACCTAGGGTTACGGTTAAGTTGAGGGCTAGGGTTAGAGATCCGTTAAGGTTTCCGATTGGACCTAGGGTTAGCGTTATGTTGTGGGCTAGGGTTAGAGATCCGGTTAGGGTACCGATTGGACCTAGGGTTAGGGTTATGTTGAGGGCTAGGTATACAGATCCAGTTAGGGTTCCGATTGGACCTAGGGTTAGGGTTATGTTGAGGGCTAGGGTTAGAGATCCGGTTAGGGTTCCGATTGAACCTAGGGTTAGGGTTATGTTGAGGGCTAGGTATACAGATCCAGTTAGGGTTCCGATTGGACCTAGGGTTAGGGTTATGTTGAGGGCTAGGGTTAGAGATCCGGTTAGGGTTCCGATTGAACCTAGGGTTAGGGTTATGTTGAGGGCTAGGGTTAGAGATCCGGTTAGGGTTCCGATTGGACCTAGGGTTAGGGTTATGTTGAGGGCGAGGGGTAGAGATCCGGTTAGGGTACCGATTGGACCTAGGGTTAGGGTTATGTTGAGGGCTAGGGTTAGAGATCCGGTTAGGGTTCCGATTGAACCTAGGGTTAGGGTTATGTTGAGGGCTGGGTTCGAGATCCGGTTAGGGTTCCGATTGGACCTAGGGTTAGGGTTATGTTGAGGGCTAGGGTTAGAGATCCGGTTAGGGTTCCGATTGGACCAAGGGTTAGGGTTCTGTTGAGGGTTACGGTTAGAGATCCGGTTACGGTTCCGATTGGACCTAGGGTTAGGGTTCTGTTGAGGGCTAGGGTTTGAGATCCGGTTAGGGTTCCGATTGGACCTAGGGTTAGGGTTATGTTGAGGGCTAGGGATAGAGATCCGATTAGGGTTCCAATTGGACCTAGAGTTAGGGTTCTGTTGAGGGCGAGGGGTAGAGTTCCTGATAGGGTTCCGATTGGTCCTAGGGTTAGGGTTATGTTGAGGGCTAGGGTTAGATATCCGGTTAGGGTTCCGATTGAAGCTAGGGTTAGGGTTATGTTGAGGGCTAGGGTTAGATATCCTGTTAGGGTTCCGATTGGACCTAGGGTTAGGGTTCTGTTGAGGGTTACGGTTAGAGATCCCGTTATGGTTCCGATTGGACCTAGGGTTAGGGTTATGTTGAGGGCTAGGGTTAGAGATCTGGTTAGGGTTCCGATTGGACCCAGGGTTAGGGTTATGTTGAGGGCTAGGGTTAGAGATCCGGTTAGGGTTCCGATTGGACCTAGGGTTAGGGTTATGTTGAGGGCTAGGATTAGAGATCCCGTTAGGGTTCCGATTGGACCAAGGGTTAGGGTTATGTTGAGGGCGAGGGGTAGAGATCATGTTAGGGTTCCGATTGGACCTAGGGTTAGGGTTTTGTTGAGGCCTAGGGTTAGATATCCGGTTAGGGTTCCGATTGGACCTCGGGTTAGGTTCATGTTGAGCGCTAGGTTTAGAGATCCGGTTAGGGAAGCCATTGGACCTAGGGTTAGAGTTATGTTGAGGGCTAGGTATACAGATCCGGTTAGGGTTCCGATTGGACCTAGGGTTAGGGTTATGTTGAGGGCTAGGGTTAGAGATCCGGTTAGGGTTCCGAATGAACCTAGGGTTAGGGTTATGTTGAGGGCTAGGGTTAGAGATCCGGTTAGGGTTCTGATTGGACCCAGGGTTAGGGTTATGTTGAGGGCTAGGGTTAGAGATCGGGTTAGGGTTCCGATTGGACCTAGGGTTTGCGTTATGTTGAGGGCTAGGGTTAGAGATCCGGTTACGGTTCCGATTGGACCTAGGGTTAGGTTTATGTTGAGGGCTAGGGTTAGAGATCCGGTTACGGTTCCTATTGGACCTAGGGTTAGGGTTATGTTGAGGGCTACGGTTAGAGATCCGGTTAGGGTTCCGATTGGACCTAGGGTTACGGTTATGTTGAGGGCTAGGGTTAGAGATCCGTTTAGGGTTCCGATTGGACCTAGGGTTAGGGTTATGTTGAGGGCTAGGGTTAGAGATCCGGTTAGGATACCGATTGTACCTAGGGTTAGGGTTATGTTGAGGGCTAGGTATACAGACCGGTTAGGGTTCCGATTGGACCTAGGGTTAGGGTTATGTTGAGGGCTAGGGTTAGAGATCTTGTTAGGGTTCCGATTGAACCTAGGGTTAGGGTTATGTTGAGGGCTAGGGTTAGAGATCCGGTTAGGGTTCCGATTGGACCTAGGGTTAGGGTTATGTTTAAGGCGAGGGGTAGAGGTCCGGTTAGGTTACCGATTGGCCTAGGGTTAGGGTTATGTTGAGGGCTAGGGTTAGAGATCCGGTTAGGGTTCCGATTGAACCTAGGGTTAGGTTTATGTTGAGGGCTAGGGTGAGAGATCCGGTTACGGTTCCGATTGAACCTAGGGTTAGAGTTATGTTGAGGGCTAGGGTTAGAGATCCGGTTTGGGTTCCGATTGAACCTAGGGTTAGGGTTATGTTGAGGGCTAGGGTTAGAGATCCGGTTAGGGTTCCGATTGAACCTAGGGTTAGAGTTATGTTGAGGGCTAGGGTTAGAGATCCGGTTAGGGTTCCGATTGAACCTAGGGTTAGGGTTATGTTGAGAGCTAGGGTTAGAGATCCGGTTAGGGTTCCGATTGAACCTAGGGTTAGGGTTATGTTAAGGGCTAGGGTTAGAGATCCGGTTAGGGTTCCGATTGGACCGAGGGCTAGGGTTCTGTTGAGGGCGAGGGTTAGAGATCCTGTTAGGGTTCCGATTGGACCTAGGGTTAGGGTTATGTTGAGGGCTACGGTTCGAGATCCGGTTAGGGTTCCGATTGGACCTAGGGTTAGGGTTATGTTGAGGGCTAGGGTTAGAGATCCGGTTAGGGTTCCGATTGGACCAAGGGTTAGGGTTCTGTTGAGGGTTACGGTTAGAGATCCGGTTACGGTTCCGATTGGACCTAGGGTTAGGGTTATGTTGAGGGCTATGGTTAGAGATCCGGTTAGGGTTCCGATTGGACCTAGGGTTAGTGTTCTGTTGAGGGCTAGGGTTAGAGATCCGGTTAGGGTTCCGATTGGACCTAGGGTTAGGGTTATGTTGAGGGCTAGGGATAGAGATCCGATTAGGGTTCCAATTGGACCTAGGGTTAGGGTTCTGTTGAGGGCGAGGGGTAGAGTTCCTGATAGGGTTCCGATTGGTCCTAGGGTTAGGGTTATGTTGAGGGCTAGGGTTAGATATCCGGTTAGGGTTCCGATTGAAGCTAGGGTTAGGGTTATGTTGAGGGCTAGGGTTAGATATCCTGTTAGGGTTCCGATTGGACCTAGGGTTAGGGTTCTGTTGAGGGTTACGGTTAGAGATCCCGTTAGGGTTCCGATTGGACCTAGGGTTAGGGTTATGTTGAGGGCTAGGGTTAGAGATCTGGTTAGGGTTCCGATTGGACCCAGGGTTAGGGTTATGTTGAGGGCTAGGGTTAGAGATCCGGTTAGGGTTCCGATTGGACCTAGGGTTAGGGTTATGTTGAGGGCCAGGGTTAGAGATCCCGTTAGGGTTCCGATTGGACCAAGGGTTAGGGTTATGTTGAGGGCGAGGGGTAGAGATCCTGTTCGGGTTCCGATTGGACCTAGGGTTAGGGTTTTGTTGAGGGTTAGGGTTAGATATCCAGTTAGGGTTCCGATTGGACCTAGGGTTAGGATTATGTTGAGGGCTAGGGTTAGATATCCGGTTAGGGTTCCGATTGGACCTCGGGTTAGGTTCATGTTGAGCGCTAGGTTTAGAGATCCGGTTAGGGAAGCCATTGGACCTAGGGTTAGAGTTATGTTGAGGGCTAGGTATACAGATCCGGTTAGGGTTGCGATTGGACCTAGGGTTAGGGTTATGTTGAGGGCTAGGGTTAGAGATCCGGTTAGGGTTCTGATTGGACCCAGGGTTAGGGTTATGTTGAGGGCTAGGGTTAGAGATCGGGTTAGGGTTCCGATTGGACCTAGGGTTTGCGTTATGTTGAGGGCTAGGGTTAGAGATCCGGATACGGTTCCGATTGGACCTAGGGTTAGGTTTATGTTGAGGGCTAGGGTTAGAGATCCGGTTACGGTTCCTATTGGACCTAGGGTTAGGGTTATGTTGAGGGCTACGGTTAGAGATCCGGTTAGGGTTCCGATTGGACCTAGGGTTACGGTTATGTTGAGGGCTAGGGTTAGAGATCCGTTTAAGGTTCCGATTGGACCTAGGGTTAGGGTTATGTTGAGGGCTAGGGTTAGAGATCCGGTTAGGATACCGATTGTACCTAGGGTTAGGGTTATGTTGAGGGCTAGGTATACAGACCGGTTAGGGTTCCGATTGGACCTAGGGTTAGGGTTATGTTGAGGGCTAGGGTTAGAGATCTTGTTAGGGTTCCGATTGAACCTAGGGTTAGGGTTATGTTGAGGGCTAGGGTTAGAGATCCGGTTAGGGTTCCGATTGGACCTAGGGTTAGGGTTATGTTTAAGGCGAGGGGTAGAGATCCGGTTAGGTTACCGATTGGCCTAGGGTTAGGGTTATGTTGAGGGCTAGGGTTAGAGATCCGGTTAGGGTTCCGATTGAACCTAGGGTTAGGTTTATGTTGAGGGCTAGGGTGAGAGATCCGGTTACGGTTCCGATTGAACCTAGGGTTAGAGTTATGTTGAGGGCTAGGGTTAGAGATCCGGTTTGGGTTCCGATTGAACCTAGGGTTAGGGTTATGTTGAGGGCTAGGGTTAGAGATCCGGTTAGGGTTCCGATTGAACCTAGGGTTAGAGTTATGTTGAGGGCTAGGGTTAGAGATCCGGATAGGGTTCCGATTGAACCTAGGGTTAGGGTTATGTTGAGGGCTAGGGTTAGAGATCCGGTTAGGGTTCCGATTGAACCTAGGGTTAGGGTTATGTTAAGGGCTAGGGTTAGAGATCCGGTTAGGGTTCCGATTGGACCGAGGGTTAGGGTTCTGTTGAGGGCGAGGGTTAGAGATCCTGTTAGGGTTCCGATTGGACCTAGGGTTAGGGTTATGTTGAGAGCTAGGGTTAGAGATCCGTTTAGGGTTCCGATTGGACCTAGGGTTAGGGTTATGTTGAGGGCTAGGGATACAGATCCGGTTAGGGTTCCGATTGGACCTCGGGTTAGGGTTATGTTGAGGGCTAGGGTTCGAGATCCGGTTAGGGTTCCGACTGAACCTAGGGTTAGGGTTATGTTGAGAGCTAGGGTTAGAGATCCGGTTAGGGTTCCGATTGGACCTAGGGTTACGGTTATGTTGAGGGCTAGGATTAGAGATCCGGTTAGGGTTCCGGTTGGACCTAGGGTTAGGGTTATGTTGAGGGATAGGGATAGATATCTTCTTAGGGTTCCGATTGGACCTAGGGTTAGGGTTATGTTGAGGGCTAGGGTTAGAGATCCGTTTAGTGTTCCGATTGGACCTAGGGTTAGGGTTATGTTGAGGGCGAGCGGTAGAGATCCGGTTAGGGTACCGATTGGACCTAGGGTTAGGGTTATGTTGAGGGCTAGGGTGAGAGATCCGGTTACGGTTCCGATTGAACCTAGGGTTAGAGTTATGTTGAGGGCTAGGGTTAGAGATCCGGTTTGGGTTCCGATTGAACCTAGGGTTAGGGTTATGTTGAGGGCTAGGGTTAGAGATCCGGTTAGGGTTCCGATTGAACCTAGGGTTAGAGTTATGTTGAGGGCTAGGGTTAGAGATCCGGTTAGGGTTCCGATTGAACCTAGGGTTAGGGTTATGTTGAGGGCTAGGGTTAGAGATCCGGTTAGGGTTCCGATTGAACCTAGGGTTAGGGTTATGTTAAGGGCTAGGGTTAGAGATCCGGTTAGGGTTCCGATTGGACCGAGGGTTAGGGTTCTGTTGAGGGCGAGGGTTAGAGATCCTGTTAGGGTTCCGATTGGACCTAGGGTTAGGGTTATGTTGAGGGCTAGGGTTAGAGATCCGTTTAGGGTTCCGATTGGACCTAGGGTTAGGGTTATGTTGAGGGCTAGGGTTCGAGATCCGGTTAGGGTTCCGATTGGACCTAGGGTTAGGGTTATGTTGAGGGCTAGGGTTAGAGATCCGGTTAGGGTTCCGATTGGACCAAGGGTTAGGGTTCTGTTGAGGGTTACGGTTAGAGATCCGGTTACGGTTCCGATTGGACCTAGGGTTAGGGTTCTGTTGAGGGCTAGGGTTAGAGATCCGGTTAGGGTTCCGATTGGACCTAGGGTTAGGGTTATGTTGAGGGCTAGGGATAGAGATCCGATTAGGGTTCCAATTGGACCTAGGGTTAGGGTTCTGTTGAGGGCGAGGGGTAGAGTTCCTGATAGGGTTCCGATTGGTCCTAGGGTTAGGGTTATGTTGAGGGCTAGGGTTAGATATGCGGTTAGGGTTCCGATTGAAGCTAGGGTTAGGGTTATGTTGAGGGCTAGAGTTAGATATCCTGTTAGGGTTCCGATTGGACCTAGGGTTAGGGTTCTGTTGAGGGTTACGGTTAGAGATCCCGTTAGGGTTCCGATTGGACCTAGGGTTAGGGTTATGTTGAGGGCTAGGGTTAGAGATCTGGTTAGGGTTCCGATTGGACCCAGGGTTAGGGTTATGTTGAGGGCTAGGGTTAGAGATCCGGTTAGGGTTCCGATTGGACCTAGGGTTAGGGTTATGTTGAGGGCCAGGATTAGAGATCCCGTTAGGGTTCCGATTGGACCAAGGGTTAGGGTTATGTTGAGGGCGAGGGGTAGAGATCCTGTTAGGGTTCCGATTGGACCTAGGGTTAGGGTTTTGTTGAGGGTTAGGGTTAGATATCCAGTTAGGGTTCCGATTGGACCTACGGTTAGGATTATGTTGAGGGCTAGGGTTAGATATCCGGTTAGGGTTCCGATTGGACCTCGGGTTAGGTTCATGTTGAGCGCTAGGTTTAGAGATCCTGTTAGGGAAGCCATTGGACCTAGGGTTAGAGTTATGTTGAGGGCTAGGTATACAGATCCGGTTAGGGTTCCGATTGGACCTAGGGTTAGGGTTATGTTGAGGGCTAGGCTTAGAGATCCGGTTAGGGTTCCGAATGAACCTAGGGTTAGGGTTATGTTGAGGGCTAGGGTTAGAGATCCGGTTAGGGTTCTGATTGGACCCAGGGTTAGGGTTATGTTGAGGGCTAGGGTTAGAGATCGGGTTAGGGTTCCGATTGGACCTAGGGTTTGCGTTATGTTGAGGGCTAGGGTTAGAGATCCGGTTACGGTTCCGATTGGACCTAGGGTTAGGTTTATGTTGAGGGCTAGGGTTAGAGATCCGGTTACGGTTCCTATTGGACCTAGGGTTAGGGTTATGTTGAGGGCTACGGTTAGAGATCCGGTTAGGGTTCCGATTGGACCTAGGGTTACGGTTATGTTGAGGGCTAGGGTTAGAGATCCGGTTAGGATACCGATTGTACCTAGGGTTAGGGTTATGTTGAGGGCTAGGTATACAGACCGGTTAGGGTTCCGATTGGACCTAGGGTTAGGGTTATGTTGAGGGCTAGGGTTAGAGATCTTGTTAGGGTTCCGATTGAACCTAGGGTTAGGGTTATGTTGAGGGCTAGGGTTAGAGATCCGGTTAGGGTTCCGATTGGACCTAGGGTTAGGGTTATGTTGAGGGCTAGGGTTAGAGATCCGGTTAGGGTTCTGATTGGACCCAGGGTTAGGGTTATGTTGAGGGCTAGGGTTAGAGATCGGGTTAGTGTTCCGATTGGACCTAGGGTTTGCGTTATGTTGAGGGCTAGGGTTAGAGATCCGGTTACGGTTCCGATTGGACCTAGGGTTAGGTTTATGTTGAGGGCTAGGGTTAGAGATCCGGTTACGGTTCCTATTGGACCTAGGGTTAGGGTTATGTTGAGGGCTACGGTTAGAGATCCGGTTAGGGTTCCGATTGGACCTAGGGTTAGGGTTATGTTGAGGGCTAGGGTTAGAGATCCGGTTAGGATACCGATTGTACCTAGGGTTAGGGTTATGTTGAGGGCTAGGTATACAGACCGGTTAGGGTTCCGATTGGACCTAGGGTTAGGGTTATGTTGAGGGCTAGGGTTAGAGATCTTGTTAGGGTTCCGATTGAACCTAGGGTTAGGGTTATGTTGAGGGCTAGGGTTAGAGATCCGGTTAGGGTTCCGATTGGACCTAGGGTTAGGGTTACGTTTAAGGCGAGGGGTAGAGATCCGGTTAGGTTACCGATTGGCCTAGGGTTAGGGTTATGTTGAGGGCTAGGGTTAGAGATCCGGTTAGGGTTCCGATTGAACCTAGGGTTAGGTTTATGTTGAGGGCTAGGGTGAGAGATCCGGTTACGGTTCCGATTGAACCTAGGGTTAGAGTTATGTTGAGGGCTAGGGTTAGAGATCCGGTTTGGGTTCCGACTGAACCTAGGGTTAGGGTTATGTTGAGGGCTAGGGTTAGAGATCCGGTTAGGGTTCCGATTGAACCTAGGGTTAGAGTTATGTTGAGGGCTAGGGTTAGAGATCCGGTTAGGGTTCCGATTGAACCTAGGGTTAGGGTTATGTTGAGGGCTAGGGTTAGAGATCCGGTTAGGGTTCCGATTGAACCTAGGGTTAGGGTTATGTTAAGGGCTAGGGTTAGAGATCCGGTTAGGGTTCCGATTGGACCGAGGGTTAGGGTTCTGTTGAGGGCGAGGGTTAGAGATCCTGTTAGGGTTCCGATTGGACCTAGCGTTAGGGTTATGTTGAGAGCTAGGGTTAGAGATCCGTTTAGGGTTCCGATTGGACCTAGGGTTAGGGTTATGTTGAGGGCTAGGTATACAGATCCGGTTAGGGTTCCGATTGGACCTCGGGTTAGGGTTATGTTGAGGGCTAGGGTTCGAGATCCGGTTAGGGTTCCGACTGAACCTAGGGTTAGGGTTATGTTGAGGGCTAGGGTTAGAGATCCGGTTAGGGTTCCGATTGGACCTAGGGTTAGGGTTATGTTGAGGGCTAGGTATACAGATCCGGTTAGGGTTCCGATTGGACCTGGGGTTAGGGTTATGTTGAGGGCTAGGGTTCGAGATCCGGTTAGGGTTCCGACTGAACCTAGGGTTAGGGTTCTGTTGAGGGCTAGGGTTAGAGATCCGGTTAGGGTTCCGATTGGACCTAGGGTTACGGTTATGTTGAGGGCTAGGGTTAGAGATCCGGTTAGGGTTCCGGTTGGACCTATGGTTAGGGTTATGTTGAGGGCTAGGATTAGAGATCCGGTTAGGGTTCCGGTTGGACCTAAGGTTCGGGTTATGTTGAGGGATAGGGATAGATATCCTCTTAGGGTTCCGATTGGACCTAGGGTTAGGGTTATGTTGAGGGCTAGGGTTAGAGATCCGTTTAGTGTTCCGATTGGACCTAGGGTTAGGGTTATGTTGAGGGCTAAGGTTAGAGTTCCATTTAGGGTTCCGATTGGACCTAGGGTTAGGGTTATGTTGAGGGCTAGGGTTAGAGATCCGGTTAGGGTTCCGATTGGACCTAGGGTTAGGGTTATGTTGAGGGCTAGGGTTAGAGATCCGTTTAGTGTTCCGATTGGACCTAGGGTTAGGGTTATGTTGAGGGCTAAGGTTAGAGTTCCATTTAGGGTTCCGATTGGACCTAGGGTTAGGGTTATGTTGAGGGCTAGGGTTAGAGATTCGGTTAGGGTTCCGGTTGGACCTAGGGTTAGGGTTATGCTGAGGGCTAAGATTAGAGATCCGGTTAGGGCTCCGGTTGGACCTAGGGTTAGGGTTATGTTGAGGGCTAGGGATAGATATCCTCTTAGGGTTCCGATTGGACCTAGGGTTAGGGTTTTGTTGAGGGCTAGGGTTAGAGATCCGTTTAGGGTTCCGATTGGACCTAGGGTTAGGGTTATGTTGAGGGCTAGGTATACAGATCCGGTTAGGGTTCCGATTGGACATAGGGTTAGGGTTATGTTGAGGGCTAGGGTTCGAGATCCGGTTAGGGTTCCGATTGGACCTAGGGTTAGGGTTATGTTGAGGGCTAGGGTTAGAGATCCGGTTAGGGTTCCGATTGGACCAAGGGTTAGGGTTCTGTTGAGGGTTACGGTTAGAGATCCGGTTACGGTTCCGATTGGACCTAGGGTTAGGGTTATGTTGAGGGCTATGGTTAGAGATCCGGTTAGGGTTCCGATTGGACCTAGGGTTAGGGTTCTGTTGAGGGCTAGGGTTAGAGATCCGGTTAGGGTTCCGATTGGACCTAGGGTTAGGGTTATGTTGAGGGCTAGGGATAGAGATCCGATTAGGGTTCCAATTGGACCTAGGGTTAGGGTTCTGTTGAGGGCGAGGGGTAGAGTTCCTGATAGGGTTCCGATTGGTCCTAGGGTTAGGGTTATGTTGAGGGCTAGGGTTAGATATCCGGTTAGGGTTCCGATTGAAGCTAGGGTTAGGGTTATGTTGAGGGCTAGAGTTAGATATCCTGTTAGGGTTCCGATTGGACCTAGGGTTAGGGTTCTGTTGAGGGTTACGGTTAGAGATCCCGTTAGGGTTCCGATTGGACCTAGGGTTAGGGTTATGTTGAGGGCTAGGGTTAGAGATCTGGTTAGGGTTCCGATTGGACCCAGGGTTAGGGTTATGTTGAGGGCTAGGGTTAGAGATCCGGTTAGGGTTCCGATTGGACCTAGGGTTAGGGTTATGTTGAGGGCCAGGATTAGAGATCCCGTTAGGGTTCCGATTGGACCAAGGGTTAGGGTTATGTTGAGGGCGAGGGGTAGAGATCCTGTTAGGGTTCCGATTGGACCTAGGGTTAGGGTTTTGTTGAGGGTTAGGGTTAGATATCCAGTTAGGGTTCCGATTGGACCTACGGTTAGGATTATGTTGAGGGCTAGGGTTAGATATCCGGTTAGGGTTCCGATTGGACCTCGGGTTAGGTTCATGTTGAGCGCTAGGTTTAGAGATCCTGTTAGGGAAGCCATTGGACCTAGGGTTAGAGTTATGTTGAGGGCTAGGTATACAGATCCGGTTAGGGTTCCGATTGGACCTAGGGTTAGGGTTATGTTGAGGGCTAGGGTTAGAGATCCGGTTAGGGTTCCGAATGAACCTAGGGTTAGGGTTATGTTGAGGGCTAGGGTTAGAGATCCGGTTAGGGTTCTGATTGGACCCAGGGTTAGGGTTATGTTGAGGGCTAGGGTTAGAGATCGGGTTAGGGTTCGATTGGACCTAGGGTTTGCGTTATGTTGAGGGCTAGGGTTAGAGATCCGGTTACGGTTCCGATTGGACCTAGGGTTAGGTTTATGTTGAGGGCTAGGGTTAGAGATCCGGTTACGGTTCCTATTGGACCTAGGGTTAGGGTTATGTTGAGGGCTACGGTTAGTGATCCGGTTAGGGTTCCGATTGGACCTAGGGTTACGGTTATGTTGAGGGCTAGGGTTAGAGATCCGGTTAGGATACCGATTGTACCTAGGGTTAGGGTTATGTTGAGGGCTAGGTATACAGACCGGTTAGGGTTCCGATTGGACCTAGGGTTAGGGTTATGTTGAGGGCTAGGGTTAGAGATCTTGTTAGGGTTCCGATTGTACCTAGGGTTAGGGTTATGTTGAGGGCTAGGGTTAGAGGTCCGGTTAGGGTTCCGATTGGACCTAGGGTTAGGGTTATGTTGAGGGCTAGGGTTAGAGATCCGGTTAGGGTTCTGATTGGACCCAGGGTTAGGGTTATGTTGAGGGCTAGGGTTAGAGATCGGGTTAGGGTTCCGATTGGACCTAGGGTTTGCGTTATGTTGAGGGCTAGGGTTAGAGATCCGGTTACGGTTCCTATTGGACCTAGGGTTAGGGTTATGTTGAGGGCTACGGTTAGAGATCCGGTTAGGGTTCCGATTGGACCTAGGGTTACGGTTATGTTGAGGGCTAGGGTTAGAGATCCGTTTAGGGTTCCGATTGGACCTAGGGTTAGGGTTATGTTGAGGGCTAGGGTTAGAGATCCGGTTAGGATACCGATTGTACCTAGGGTTAGGGTTATGTTGAGGGCTAGGTATACAGACCGGTTAGGGTTCCGATTGGACCTAGGGTTAGGGTTATGTTGAGGGCTAGGGTTAGAGATCTTGTTAGGGTTCCGATTGAACCTAGGGTTAGGGTTATGTTGAGGGCTAGGGTTAGAGATCCGGTTAGGGTTCCGATTGGACCTAGGGTTAGGGTTATGTTTAAGGCGAGGGGTAGAGGTCCGGTTAGGTTACCGATTGGCCTAGGGTTAGGGTTATGTTGAGGGCTAGGGTTAGAGATCCGGTTAGGGTTCCGATTGAACCTAGGGTTAGGTTTATGTTGAGGGCTAGGGTGAGAGATCCGGTTACGGTTCCGATTGAACCTAGGGTTAGAGTTATGTTGAGGGCTAGGGTTAGAGATCCGGTTTGGGTTCCGATTGAACCTAGGGTTAGGGTTATGTTGAGGGCTAGGGTTAGAGATCCGGTTAGGGTTCCGATTGAACCTAGGGTTAGAGTTATGTTGAGGGCTAGGGTTAGAGATCCGGTTAGGGTTCCGATTGAACCTAGGGTTAGGGTTATGTTGAGAGCTAGGGTTAGAGATCCGGTTAGGGTTCCGATTGAACCTAGGGTTAGGGTTATGTTAAGGGCTAGGGTTAGAGATCCGGTTAGGGTTCCGATTGGACCGAGGGCTAGGGTTCTGTTGAGGGCGAGGGTTAGAGATCCTGTTAGGGTTCCGATTGGACCTAGGGTTAGGGTTATGTTGAGGGCTACGGTTCGAGATCCGGTTAGGGTTCCGATTGGACCTAGGGTTAGGGTTATGTTGAGGGCTAGGGTTAGAGATCCGGTTAGGGTTCCGATTGGACCAAGGGTTAGGGTTCTGTTGAGGGTTACGGTTAGAGATCCGGTTACGGTTCCGATTGGACCTAGGGTTAGGGTTATGTTGAGGGCTATGGTTAGAGATCCGGTTAGGGTTCCGATTGGACCTAGGGTTAGTGTTCTGTTGAGGGCTAGGGTTAGAGATCCGGTTAGGGTTCCGATTGGACCTAGGGTTAGGGTTATGTTGAGGGCTAGGGATAGAGATCCGATTAGGGTTCCAATTGGACCTAGGGTTAGGGTTCTGTTGAGGGCGAGGGGTAGAGTTCCTGATAGGGTTCCGATTGGTCCTAGGGTTAGGGTTATGTTGAGGGCTAGGGTTAGATATCCGGTTAGGGTTCCGATTGAAGCTAGGGTTAGGGTTATGTTGAGGGCTAGGGTTAGATATCCTGTTAGGGTTCCGATTGGACCTAGGGTTAGGGTTCTGTTGAGGGTTACGGTTAGAGATCCCGTTAGGGTTCCGATTGGACCTAGGGTTAGGGTTATGTTGAGGGCTAGGGTTAGAGATCTGGTTAGGGTTCCGATTGGACCCAGGGTTAGGGTTATGTTGAGGGCTAGGGTTAGAGATCCGGTTAGGGTTCCGATTGGACCTAGGGTTAGGGTTATGTTGAGGGCCAGGATTAGAGATCCCGTTAGGGTTCCGATTGGACCAAGGGTTAGGGTTATGTTGAGGGCGAGGGGTAGAGATCCTGTTCGGGTTCCGATTGGACCTAGGGTTAGGGTTTTGTTGAGGGTTAGGGTTAGATATCCAGTTAGGGTTCCGATTGGACCTAGGGTTAGGATTATGTTGAGGGCTAGGGTTAGATATCCGGTTAGGGTTCCGATTGGACCTCGGGTTAGGTTCATGTTGAGCGCTAGGTTTAGAGATCCGGTTAGGGAAGCCATTGGACCTAGGGTTAGAGTTATGTTGAGGGCTAGGTATACAGATCCGGTTAGGGTTGCGATTGGACCTAGGGTTAGGGTTATGTTGAGGGCTAGGGTTAGAGATCCGGTTAGGGTTCTGATTGGACCCAGGGTTAGGGTTATGTTGAGGGCTAGGGTTAGAGATCGGGTTAGGGTTCCGATTGGACCTAGGGTTTGCGTTATGTTGAGGGCTAGGGTTAGAGATCCGGATACGGTTCCGATTGGACCTAGGGTTAGGTTTATGTTGAGGGCTAGGGTTAGAGATCCGGTTACGGTTCCTATTGGACCTAGGGTTAGGGTTATGTTGAGGGCTACGGTTAGAGATCCGGTTAGGGTTCCGATTGGACCTAGGGTTACGGTTATGTTGAGGGCTAGGGTTAGAGATCCGTTTAAGGTTCCGATTGGACCTAGGGTTAGGGTTATGTTGAGGGCTAGGGTTAGAGATCCGGTTAGGATACCGATTGTACCTAGGGTTAGGGTTATGTTGAGGGCTAGGTATACAGACCGGTTAGGGTTCCGATTGGACCTAGGGTTAGGGTTATGTTGAGGGCTAGGGTTAGAGATCTTGTTAGGGTTCCGATTGAACCTAGGGTTAGGGTTATGTTGAGGGCTAGGGTTAGAGATCCGGTTAGGGTTCCGATTGGACCTAGGGTTAGGGTTATGTTTAAGGCGAGGGGTAGAGATCCGGTTAGGTTACCGATTGGCCTAGGGTTAGGGTTATGTTGAGGGCTAGGGTTAGAGATCCGGTTAGGGTTCCGATTGAACCTAGGGTTAGGTTTATGTTGAGGGCTAGGGTGAGAGATCCGGTTACGGTTCCGATTGAACCTAGGGTTAGAGTTATGTTGAGGGCTAGGGTTAGAGATCCGGTTTGGGTTCCGATTGAACCTAGGGTTAGGGTTATGTTGAGGGCTAGGGTTAGAGATCCGGTTAGGGTTCCGATTGAACCTAGGGTTAGAGTTATGTTGAGGGCTAGGGTTAGAGATCCGGATAGGGTTCCGATTGAACCTAGGGTTAGGGTTATGTTGAGGGCTAGGGTTAGAGATCCGGTTAGGGTTCCGATTGAACCTAGGGTTAGGGTTATGTTAAGGGCTAGGGTTAGAGATCCGGTTAGGGTTCCGATTGGACCGAGGGTTAGGGTTCTGTTGAGGGCGAGGGTTAGAGATCCTGTTAGGGTTCCGATTGGACCTAGGGTTAGGGTTATGTTGAGAGCTAGGGTTAGAGATCCGTTTAGGGTTCCGATTGGACCTAGGGTTAGGGTTATGTTGAGGGCTAGGGATACAGATCCGGTTAGGGTTCCGATTGGACCTCGGGTTAGGGTTATGTTGAGGGCTAGGGTTCGAGATCCGGTTAGGGTTCCGACTGAACCTAGGGTTAGGGTTATGTTGAGAGCTAGGGTTAGAGATCCGGTTAGGGTTCCGATTGGACCTAGGGTTACGGTTATGTTGAGGGCTAGGATTAGAGATCCGGTTAGGGTTCCGGTTGGACCTAGGGTTAGGGTTATGTTGAGGGATAGGGATAGATATCTTCTTAGGGTTCCGATTGGACCTAGGGTTAGGGTTATGTTGAGGGCTAGGGTTAGAGATCCGTTTAGTGTTCCGATTGGACCTAGGGTTAGGGTTATGTTGAGGGCGAGCGGTAGAGATCCGGTTAGGGTACCGATTGGACCTAGGGTTAGGGTTATGTTGAGGGCTAGGGTGAGAGATCCGGTTACGGTTCCGATTGAACCTAGGGTTAGAGTTATGTTGAGGGCTAGGGTTAGAGATCCGGTTTGGGTTCCGATTGAACCTAGGGTTAGGGTTATGTTGAGGGCTAGGGTTAGAGATCCGGTTAGGGTTCCGATTGAACCTAGGGTTAGAGTTATGTTGAGGGCTAGGGTTAGAGATCCGGTTAGGGTTCCGATTGAACCTAGGGTTAGGGTTATGTTGAGGGCTAGGGTTAGAGATCCGGTTAGGGTTCCGATTGAACCTAGGGTTAGGGTTATGTTAAGGGCTAGGGTTAGAGATCCGGTTAGGGTTCCGATTGGACCGAGGGTTAGGGTTCTGTTGAGGGCGAGGGTTAGAGATCCTGTTAGGGTTCCGATTGGACCTAGGGTTAGGGTTATGTTGAGGGCTAGGGTTAGAGATCCGTTTAGGGTTCCGATTGGACCTAGGGTTAGGGTTATGTTGAGGGCTAGGGTTCGAGATCCGGTTAGGGTTCCGATTGGACCTAGGGTTAGGGTTATGTTGAGGGCTAGGGTTAGAGATCCGGTTAGGGTTCCGATTGGACCAAGGGTTAGGGTTCTGTTGAGGGTTACGGTTAGAGATCCGGTTACGGTTCCGATTGGACCTAGGGTTAGGGTTCTGTTGAGGGCTAGGGTTAGAGATCCGGTTAGGGTTCCGATTGGACCTAGGGTTAGGGTTATGTTGAGGGCTAGGGATAGAGATCCGATTAGGGTTCCAATTGGACCTAGGGTTAGGGTTCTGTTGAGGGCGAGGGGTAGAGTTCCTGATAGGGTTCCGATTGGTCCTAGGGTTAGGGTTATGTTGAGGGCTAGGGTTAGATATGCGGTTAGGGTTCCGATTGAAGCTAGGGTTAGGGTTATGTTGAGGGCTAGAGTTAGATATCCTGTTAGGGTTCCGATTGGACCTAGGGTTAGGGTTCTGTTGAGGGTTACGGTTAGAGATCCCGTTAGGGTTCCGATTGGACCTAGGGTTAGGGTTATGTTGAGGGCTAGGGTTAGAGATCTGGTTAGGGTTCCGATTGGACCCAGGGTTAGGGTTATGTTGAGGGCTAGGGTTAGAGATCCGGTTAGGGTTCCGATTGGACCTAGGGTTAGGGTTATGTTGAGGGCCAGGATTAGAGATCCCGTTAGGGTTCCGATTGGACCAAGGGTTAGGGTTATGTTGAGGGCGAGGGGTAGAGATCCTGTTAGGGTTCCGATTGGACCTAGGGTTAGGGTTTTGTTGAGGGTTAGGGTTAGATATCCAGTTAGGGTTCCGATTGGACCTACGGTTAGGATTATGTTGAGGGCTAGGGTTAGATATCCGGTTAGGGTTCCGATTGGACCTCGGGTTAGGTTCATGTTGAGCGCTAGGTTTAGAGATCCTGTTAGGGAAGCCATTGGACCTAGGGTTAGAGTTATGTTGAGGGCTAGGTATACAGATCCGGTTAGGGTTCCGATTGGACCTAGGGTTAGGGTTATGTTGAGGGCTAGGCTTAGAGATCCGGTTAGGGTTCCGAATGAACCTAGGGTTAGGGTTATGTTCAGGGCTAGGGTTAGAGATCCGGTTAGGGTTCTGATTGGACCCAGGGTTAGGGTTATGTTGAGGGCTAGGGTTAGAGATCGGGTTAGGGTTCCGATTGGACCTAGGGTTTGCGTTATGTTGAGGGCTAGGGTTAGAGATCCGGTTACGGTTCCGATTGGACCTAGGGTTAGGTTTATGTTGAGGGCTAGGGTTAGAGATCCGGTTACGGTTCCTATTGGACCTAGGGTTAGGGTTATGTTGAGGGCTACGGTTAGAGATCCGGTTAGGGTTCCGATTGGACCTAGGGTTACGGTTATGTTGAGGGCTAGGGTTAGAGATCCGGTTAGGATACCGATTGTACCTAGGGTTAGGGTTATGTTGAGGGCTAGGTATACAGACCGGTTAGGGTTCCGATTGGACCTAGGGTTAGGGTTATGTTGAGGGCTAGGGTTAGAGATCTTGTTAGGGTTCCGATTGAACCTAGGGTTAGGGTTATGTTGAGGGCTAGGGTTAGAGATCCGGTTAGGGTTCCGATTGGACCTAGGGTTAGGGTTATGTTGAGGGCTAGGGTTAGAGATCCGGTTAGGGTTCTGATTGGACCCAGGGTTAGGGTTATGTTGAGGGCTAGGGTTAGAGATCGGGTTAGTGTTCCGATTGGACCTAGGGTTTGCGTTATGTTGAGGGCTAGGGTTAGAGATCCGGTTACGGTTCCGATTGGACCTAGGGTTAGGTTTATGTTGAGGGCTAGGGTTAGAGATCCGGTTACGGTTCCTATTGGACCTAGGGTTAGGGTTATGTTGAGGGCTACGGTTAGAGATCCGGTTAGGGTTCCGATTGGACCTAGGGTTAGGGTTATGTTGAGGGCTAGGGTTAGAGATCCGGTTAGGATACCGATTGTACCTAGGGTTAGGGTTATGTTGAGGGCTAGGTATACAGACCGGTTAGGGTTCCGATTGGACCTAGGGTTAGGGTTATGTTGAGGGCTAGGGTTAGAGATCTTGTTAGGGTTCCGATTGAACCTAGGGTTAGGGTTATGTTGAGGGCTAGGGTTAGAGATCCGGTTAGGGTTCCGATTGGACCTAGGGTTAGGGTTACGTTTAAGGCGAGGGGTAGAGATCCGGTTAGGTTACCGATTGGCCTAGGGTTAGGGTTATGTTGAGGGCTAGGGTTAGAGATCCGGTTAGGGTTCCGATTGAACCTAGGGTTAGGTTTATGTTGAGGGCTAGGGTGAGAGATCCGGTTACGGTTCCGATTGAACCTAGGGTTAGAGTTATGTTGAGGGCTAGGGTTAGAGATCCGGTTTGGGTTCCGACTGAACCTAGGGTTAGGGTTATGTTGAGGGCTAGGGTTAGAGATCCGGTTAGGGTTCCGATTGAACCTAGGGTTAGAGTTATGTTGAGGGCTAGGGTTAGAGATCCGGTTAGGGTTCCGATTGAACCTAGGGTTAGGGTTATGTTGAGGGCTAGGGTTAGAGATCCGGTTAGGGTTCCGATTGAACCTAGGGTTAGGGTTATGTTAAGGGCTAGGGTTAGAGATCCGGTTAGGGTTCCGATTGGACCGAGGGTTAGGGTTCTGTTGAGGGCGAGGGTTAGAGATCCTGTTAGGGTTCCGATTGGACCTAGCGTTAGGGTTATGTTGAGAGCTAGGGTTAGAGATCCGGTTAGGGTTCCGATTGGACCTAGGGTTAGGGTTATGTTGAGGGCTAGGTATACAGATCCGGTTAGGGTTCCGATTGGACCTGGGGTTAGGGTTATGTTGAGGGCTAGGGTTCGAGATCCGGTTAGGGTTCCGACTGAACCTAGGGTTAGGGTTCTGTTGAGGGCTAGGGTTAGAGATCCGGTTAGGGTTCCGATTGGACCTAGGGTTACGGTTATGTTGAGGGCTAGGGTTAGAGATCCGGTTAGGGTTCCGGTTGGACCTATGGTTAGGGTTATGTTGAGGGCTAGGATTAGAGATCCGGTTAGGGTTCCGGTTGGACCTAAGGTTCGGGTTATGTTGAGGGATAGGGATAGATATCCTCTTAGGGTTCCGATTGGACCTAGGGTTAGGGTTATGTTGAGGGCTAGGGTTAGAGATCCGTTTAGTGTTCCGATTGGACCTAGGGTTAGGGTTATGTTGAGGGCTAAGGTTAGAGTTCCATTTAGGGTTCCGATTGGACCTAGGGTTAGGGTTATGTTGAGGGCTAGGGTTAGAGATCCGGTTAGGGTTCCGATTGGACCTAGGGTTAGGGTTATGTTGAGGGCTAGGGTTAGAGATCCGTTTAGTGTTCCGATTGGACCTAGGGTTAGGGTTATGTTGAGGGCTAAGGTTAGAGTTCCATTTAGGGTTCCGATTGGACCTAGGGTTAGGGTTATGTTGAGGGCTAGGGTTAGAGATTCGGTTAGGGTTCCGGTTGGACCTAGGGTTAGGGTTATGCTGAGGGCTAAGATTAGAGATCCGGTTAGGGCTCCGGTTGGACCTAGGGTTAGGGTTATGTTGAGGGCTAGGGATAGATATCCTCTTAGGGTTCCGATTGGACCTAGGGTTAGGGTTTTGTTGAGGGCTAGGGTTAGAGATCCGTTTAGGGTTCCGATTGGACCTAGGGTTAGGGTTATGTTGAGGGCTAGGTATACAGATCCGGTTAGGGTTCCGATTGGACATAGGGTTAGGGTTATGTTGAGGGCTAGGGTTCGAGATCCGGTTAGGGTTCCGATTGGACCTAGGGTTAGGGTTATGTTGAGGGCTAGGGTTAGAGATCCGGTTAGGGTTCCGATTGGACCAAGGGTTAGGGTTCTGTTGAGGGTTACGGTTAGAGATCCGGTTACGGTTCCGATTGGACCTAGGGTTAGGGTTATGTTGAGGGCTATGGTTAGAGATCCGGTTAGGGTTCCGATTGGACCTAGGGTTAGGGTTCTGTTGAGGGCTAGGGTTAGAGATCCGGTTAGGGTTCCGATTGGACCTAGGGTTAGGGTTATGTTGAGGGCTAGGGATAGAGATCCGATTAGGGTTCCAATTGGACCTAGGGTTAGGGTTCTGTTGAGGGCGAGGGGTAGAGTTCCTGATAGGGTTCCGATTGGTCCTAGGGTTAGGGTTATGTTGAGGGCTAGGGTTAGATATCCGGTTAGGGTTCCGATTGAAGCTAGGGTTAGGGTTATGTTGAGGGCTAGAGTTAGATATCCTGTTAGGGTTCCGATTGGACCTAGGGTTAGGGTTCTGTTGAGGGTTACGGTTAGAGATCCCGTTAGGGTTCCGATTGGACCTAGGGTTAGGGTTATGTTGAGGGCTAGGGTTAGAGATCTGGTTAGGGTTCCGATTGGACCCAGGGTTAGGGTTATGTTGAGGGCTAGGGTTAGAGATCCGGTTAGGGTTCCGATTGGACCTAGGGTTAGGGTTATGTTGAGGGCCAGGATTAGAGATCCCGTTAGGGTTCCGATTGGACCAAGGGTTAGGGTTATGTTGAGGGCGAGGGGTAGAGATCCTGTTAGGGTTCCGATTGGACCTAGGGTTAGGGTTTTGTTGAGGGTTAGGGTTAGATATCCAGTTAGGGTTCCGATTGGACCTACGGTTAGGATTATGTTGAGGGCTAGGGTTAGATATCCGGTTAGGGTTCCGATTGGACCTCGGGTTAGGTTCATGTTGAGCGCTAGGTTTAGAGATCCTGTTAGGGAAGCCATTGGACCTAGGGTTAGAGTTATGTTGAGGGCTAGGTATACAGATCCGGTTAGGGTTCCGATTGGACCTAGGGTTAGGGTTATGTTGAGGGCTAGGGTTAGAGATCCGGTTAGGGTTCCGAATGAACCTAGGGTTAGGGTTATGTTGAGGGCTAGGGTTAGAGATCCGGTTAGGGTTCTGATTGGACCCAGGGTTAGGGTTATGTTGAGGGCTAGGGTTAGAGATCGGGTTAGGGTTCGATTGGACCTAGGGTTTGCGTTATGTTGAGGGCTAGGGTTAGAGATCCGGTTACGGTTCCGATTGGACCTAGGGTTAGGTTTATGTTGAGGGCTAGGGTTAGAGATCCGGTTACGGTTCCTATTGGACCTAGGGTTAGGGTTATGTTGAGGGCTACGGTTAGTGATCCGGTTAGGGTTCCGATTGGACCTAGGGTTACGGTTATGTTGAGGGCTAGGGTTAGAGATCCGGTTAGGATACCGATTGTACCTAGGGTTAGGGTTATGTTGAGGGCTAGGTATACAGACCGGTTAGGGTTCCGATTGGACCTAGGGTTAGGGTTATGTTGAGGGCTAGGGTTAGAGATCTTGTTAGGGTTCCGATTGTACCTAGGGTTAGGGTTATGTTGAGGGCTAGGGTTAGAGATCCGGTTAGGGTTCCGATTGGACCTAGGGTTAGGGTTATGTTGAGGGCTAGGGTTAGAGATCCGGTTAGGGTTCTGATTGGACCCAGGGTTAGGGTTATGTTGAGGGCTAGGGTTAGAGATCGGGTTAGGGTTCCGATTGGACCTAGGGTTTGCGTTATGTTGAGGGCTAGGGTTAGAGATCCGGTTACGGTTCCGATTGGACCTAGGGTTAGGTTTATGTTGAGGGCTAGGGTTAGAGATCCGGTTACGGTTCCTATTGGACCTAGGGTTAGGGTTATGTTGAGGGCTACGGTTAGAGATCCGGTTAGGGTTCCGATTGGACCTAGGGTTAGGGTTATGTTGAGGGCTAGGGTTAGAGAAATGGTTAGGATACCGATTGTACCTAGGGTTAGGGTTATGTTGAGGGCTAGGTATACAGACCGGTTAGGGTTCCGATTGGACCTAGGGTTAGGGTTATGTTGAGGGCTAGGGTTAGAGATCTTGTTAGGGTTCCGATTGAACCTAGGGTTAGGGTTATGTTGAGGGCTAGGGTTAGAGATCCGGTTAGGGTTCCGATTGGACCTAGGGTTAGGGTTACGTTTAAGGCGAGGGGTAGAGATCCGGTTAGGTTACCGATTGGCCTAGGGTTAGGGTTATGTTGAGGGCTAGGGTTAGAGATCCGGTTAGGGTTCCGATTGAACCTAGGGTTAGGTTTATGTTGAGGGCTAGGGTGAGAGATCCGGTTACGGTTCCGATTGAACCTAGGGTTAGAGTTATTTTGAGGGCTAGGGTTAGAGATCCGGTTAGGGTTCCGATTGAACCTAGGGTTAGGGTTATGTTGAGGGCTAGGGTTAGAGATCCGGTTAGGGTTCCGATTAAACCTAGGGTTAGGGTTATGTTAAGGGCTAGGGTTAGAGATCCGGTTAGGGTTCCGATTGGACCGAGGGTTAGGGTTCTGTTGAGGGCGAGGGTTAGAGATCCTGTTAGGGTTCCGATTGGACCTAGCGTTAGCGTTATGTTGAGAGCTAGGGTTAGAGATCCGTTTAGGGTTCCGATTGGACCTAGGGTTAGGGTTATGTTGAGGGCTAGGTATACAGATCCGGTTAGGGTTCCGATTGGACCTCGGGTTAGGGTTATGTTGAGGGCTAGGGTTCGAGATCCGGTTAGGGTTCCGACTGAACCTAGGGTTAGGGTTATGTTGAGGGCTAGGGTTAGAGATCCGGTTAGGGTTCCGATTGGACCTAGGGTTAGGGTTATGTTGAGGGCTAGGTATACAGATCCGGTTAGGGTTCCGATTGGACCTCGGGTTAGGGTTATGTTGAGGGCTAGGGTTCGAGATCCGGTTAGGGTTCCGACTGAACCTAGGGTTAGCGTTATGTTGAGGGCTAGGGTTAGAGATCCGGTTAGGGTTCCGATTGGACCTAGGGTTACGGTTATGTTGAGGGCTAGGGTTAGAGATCCGGTTAGGGTTCCGGTTGGACCTATGGTTAGGGTTATGTTGAGGGCTAGGATTAGAGATCCGGTTAGGGTTCCGGTTGGACCTAAGGTTCGGGTTATGTTGAGGGATAGGGATAGATATCCTCTTAGGGTTCCGATTGGACCTAGGGTTAGGGTTATGTTGAGGGCTAGGGTTAGAGATCCGTTTAGTGTTCCGATTGGACCTAGGGTTAGGGTTATGTTGAGGGCTAAGGTTAGAGTTCCATTTAGGGTTCCGATTGGACCTAGGGTTAGGGTTATGTTGAGGGCTAGGGTTAGAGATCCGGTTAGGGTTCCGATTGGACCTAGGGTTAGGGTTATGTTGAGGGCTAGGGTTAGAGATCCGTTTAGTGTTCCGATTGGACCTAGGGTTAGGGTTATGTTGAGGGCTAAGGTTAGAGTTCCATTTAGGGTTCCGATTGGACCTAGGGTTACGGTTATGTTGAGGGCTAGGGTTAGAGATCCGGTTAGGGTTCCGATTGAACCTAGGGTTAGGGTTATGTTAAGGGCTAGGGTTAGAGATCCGGTTAGGGTTCCGATTGGACCGAGGGCTAGGGTTCTGTTGAGGGCGAGGGTTAGAGATCCTGTTAGGGTTCCGATTGGACCTAGGGTTAGGGTTATGTTGAGGGCTACGGTTCGAGATCCGGTTAGGGTTCCGATTGGACCTAGGGTTAGGGTTATGTTGAGGGCTAGGGTTAGAGATCCGGTTAGGGTTCCGATTGGACCAAGGGTTAGGGTTCTGTTGAGGGTTACGGTTAGAGATCCGGTTACGGTTCCGATTGGACCTAGGGTTAGGGTTATGTTGAGGGCTATGGTTAGAGATCCGGTTAGGGTTCCGATTGGACCTAGGGTTAGTGTTCTGTTGAGGGCTAGGGTTAGAGATCCGGTTAGGGTTCCGATTGGACCTAGGGTTAGGGTTATGTTGAGGGCTAGGGATAGAGATCCGATTAGGGTTCCAATTGGACCTAGGGTTAGGGTTCTGTTGAGGGCGAGGGGTAGAGTTCCTGATAGGGTTCCGATTGGTCCTAGGGTTAGGGTTATGTTGAGGGCTAGGGTTAGATATCCGGTTAGGGTTCCGATTGAAGCTAGGGTTAGGGTTATGTTGAGGGCTAGGGTTAGATATCCTGTTAGGGTTCCGATTGGACCTAGGGTTAGGGTTCTGTTGAGGGTTACGGTTAGAGATCCCGTTAGGGTTCCGATTGGACCTAGGGTTAGGGTTATGTTGAGGGCTAGGGTTAGAGATCTGGTTAGGGTTCCGATTGGACCCAGGGTTAGGGTTATGTTGAGGGCTAGGGTTAGAGATCCGGTTAGGGTTCCGATTGGACCTAGGGTTAGGGTTATGTTGAGGGCCAGGATTAGAGATCCCGTTAGGGTTCCGATTGGACCAAGGGTTAGGGTTATGTTGAGGGCGAGGGGTAGAGATCCTGTTCGGGTTCCGATTGGACCTAGGGTTAGGGTTTTGTTGAGGGTTAGGGTTAGATATCCAGTTAGGGTTCCGATTGGACCTAGGGTTAGGATTATGTTGAGGGCTAGGGTTAGATATCCGGTTAGGGTTCCGATTGGACCTCGGGTTAGGTTCATGTTGAGCGCTAGGTTTAGAGATCCGGTTAGGGAAGCCATTGGACCTAGGGTTAGAGTTATGTTGAGGGCTAGGTATACAGATCCGGTTAGGGTTGCGATTGGACCTAGGGTTAGGGTTATGTTGAGGGCTAGGGTTAGAGATCCGGTTAGGGTTCTGATTGGACCCAGGGTTAGGGTTATGTTGAGGGCTAGGGTTAGAGATCGGGTTAGGGTTCCGATTGGACCTAGGGTTTGCGTTATGTTGAGGGCTAGGGTTAGAGATCCGGATACGGTTCCGATTGGACCTAGGGTTAGGTTTATGTTGAGGGCTAGGGTTAGAGATCCGGTTACGGTTCCTATTGGACCTAGGGTTAGGGTTATGTTGAGGGCTACGGTTAGAGATCCGGTTAGGGTTCCGATTGGACCTAGGGTTACGGTTATGTTGAGGGCTAGGGTTAGAGATCCGTTTAAGGTTCCGATTGGACCTAGGGTTAGGGTTATGTTGAGGGCTAGGGTTAGAGATCCGGTTAGGATACCGATTGTACCTAGGGTTAGGGTTATGTTGAGGGCTAGGTATACAGACCGGTTAGGGTTCCGATTGGACCTAGGGTTAGGGTTATGTTGAGGGCTAGGGTTAGAGATCTTGTTAGGGTTCCGATTGAACCTAGGGTTAGGGTTATGTTGAGGGCTAGGGTTAGAGATCCGGTTAGGGTTCCGATTGGACCTAGGGTTAGGGTTATGTTTAAGGCGAGGGGTAGAGATCCGGTTAGGTTACCGATTGGCCTAGGGTTAGGGTTATGTTGAGGGCTAGGGTTAGAGATCCGGTTAGGGTTCCGATTGAACCTAGGGTTAGGTTTATGTTGAGGGCTAGGGTGAGAGATCCGGTTACGGTTCCGATTGAACCTAGGGTTAGAGTTATGTTGAGGGCTAGGGTTAGAGATCCGGTTTGGGTTCCGATTGAACCTAGGGTTAGGGTTATGTTGAGGGCTAGGGTTAGAGATCCGGTTAGGGTTCCGATTGAACCTAGGGTTAGAGTTATGTTGAGGGCTAGGGTTAGAGATCCGGATAGGGTTCCGATTGAACCTAGGGTTAGGGTTATGTTGAGGGCTAGGGTTAGAGATCCGGTTAGGGTTCCGATTGAACCTAGGGTTAGGGTTATGTTAAGGGCTAGGGTTAGAGATCCGGTTAGGGTTCCGATTGGACCGAGGGTTAGGGTTCTGTTGAGGGCGAGGGTTAGAGATCCTGTTAGGGTTCCGATTGGACCTAGGGTTAGGGTTATGTTGAGAGCTAGGGTTAGAGATCCGTTTAGGGTTCCGATTGGACCTAGGGTTAGGGTTATGTTGAGGGCTAGGGATACAGATCCGGTTAGGGTTCCGATTGGACCTCGGGTTAGGGTTATGTTGAGGGCTAGGGTTCGAGATCCGGTTAGGGTTCCGACTGAACCTAGGGTTAGGGTTATGTTGAGAGCTAGGGTTAGAGATCCGGTTAGGGTTCCGATTGGACCTAGGGTTACGGTTATGTTGAGGGCTAGGATTAGAGATCCGGTTAGGGTTCCGGTTGGACCTAGGGTTAGGGTTATGTTGAGGGATAGGGATAGATATCTTCTTAGGGTTCCGATTGGACCTAGGGTTAGGGTTATGTTGAGGGCTAGGGTTAGAGATCCGTTTAGTGTTCCGATTGGACCTAGGGTTAGGGTTATGTTGAGGGCGAGCGGTAGAGATCCGGTTAGGGTACCGATTGGACCTAGGGTTAGGGTTATGTTGAGGGCTAGGGTGAGAGATCCGGTTACGGTTCCGATTGAACCTAGGGTTAGAGTTATGTTGAGGGCTAGGGTTAGAGATCCGGTTTGGGTTCCGATTGAACCTAGGGTTAGGGTTATGTTGAGGGCTAGGGTTAGAGATCCGGTTAGGGTTCCGATTGAACCTAGGGTTAGAGTTATGTTGAGGGCTAGGGTTAGAGATCCGGTTAGGGTTCCGATTGAACCTAGGGTTAGGGTTATGTTGAGGGCTAGGGTTAGAGATCCGGTTAGGGTTCCGATTGAACCTAGGGTTAGGGTTATGTTAAGGGCTAGGGTTAGAGATCCGGTTAGGGTTCCGATTGGACCGAGGGTTAGGGTTCTGTTGAGGGCGAGGGTTAGAGATCCTGTTAGGGTTCCGATTGGACCTAGGGTTAGGGTTATGTTGAGGGCTAGGGTTAGAGATCCGTTTAGGGTTCCGATTGGACCTAGGGTTAGGGTTATGTTGAGGGCTAGGGTTCGAGATCCGGTTAGGGTTCCGATTGGACCTAGGGTTAGGGTTATGTTGAGGGCTAGGGTTAGAGATCCGGTTAGGGTTCCGATTGGACCAAGGGTTAGGGTTCTGTTGAGGGTTACGGTTAGAGATCCGGTTACGGTTCCGATTGGACCTAGGGTTAGGGTTCTGTTGAGGGCTAGGGTTAGAGATCCGGTTAGGGTTCCGATTGGACCTAGGGTTAGGGTTATGTTGAGGGCTAGGGATAGAGATCCGATTAGGGTTCCAATTGGACCTAGGGTTAGGGTTCTGTTGAGGGCGAGGGGTAGAGTTCCTGATAGGGTTCCGATTGGTCCTAGGGTTAGGGTTATGTTGAGGGCTAGGGTTAGATATGCGGTTAGGGTTCCGATTGAAGCTAGGGTTAGGGTTATGTTGAGGGCTAGAGTTAGATATCCTGTTAGGGTTCCGATTGGACCTAGGGTTAGGGTTCTGTTGAGGGTTACGGTTAGAGATCCCGTTAGGGTTCCGATTGGACCTAGGGTTAGGGTTATGTTGAGGGCTAGGGTTAGAGATCTGGTTAGGGTTCCGATTGGACCCAGGGTTAGGGTTATGTTGAGGGCTAGGGTTAGAGATCCGGTTAGGGTTCCGATTGGACCTAGGGTTAGGGTTATGTTGAGGGCCAGGATTAGAGATCCCGTTAGGGTTCCGATTGGACCAAGGGTTAGGGTTATGTTGAGGGCGAGGGGTAGAGATCCTGTTAGGGTTCCGATTGGACCTAGGGTTAGGGTTTTGTTGAGGGTTAGGGTTAGATATCCAGTTAGGGTTCCGATTGGACCTACGGTTAGGATTATGTTGAGGGCTAGGGTTAGAGATCCGGTTAGGGTTCCGATTGGACCTCGGGTTAGGTTCATGTTGAGCGCTAGGTTTAGAGATCCTGTTAGGGAAGCCATTGGACCTAGGGTTAGAGTTATGTTGAGGGCTAGGTATACAGATCCGGTTAGGGTTCCGATTGGACCTAGGGTTAGGGTTATGTTGAGGGCTAGGCTTAGAGATCCGGTTAGGGTTCCGAATGAACCTAGGGTTAGGGTTATGTTGAGGGCTAGGGTTAGAGATCCGGTTAGGGTTCTGATTGGACCCAGGGTTAGGGTTATGTTGAGGGCTAGGGTTAGAGATCGGGTTAGGGTTCCGATTGGACCTAGGGTTTGCGTTATGTTGAGGGCTAGGGTTAGAGATCCGGTTACGGTTCCGATTGGACCTAGGGTTAGGTTTATGTTGAGGGCTAGGGTTAGAGATCCGGTTACGGTTCCTATTGGACCTAGGGTTAGGGTTATGTTGAGGGCTACGGTTAGAGATCCGGTTAGGGTTCCGATTGGACCTAGGGTTACGGTTATGTTGAGGGCTAGGGTTAGAGATCCGGTTAGGATACCGATTGTACCTAGGGTTAGGGTTATGTTGAGGGCTAGGTATACAGACCGGTTAGGGTTCCGATTGGACCTAGGGTTAGGGTTATGTTGAGGGCTAGGGTTAGAGATCTTGTTAGGGTTCCGATTGAACCTAGGGTTAGGGTTATGTTGAGGGCTAGGGTTAGAGATCCGGTTAGGGTTCCGATTGGACCTAGGGTTAGGGTTATGTTGAGGGCTAGGGTTAGAGATCCGGTTAGGGTTCTGATTGGACCCAGGGTTAGGGTTATGTTGAGGGCTAGGGTTAGAGATCGGGTTAGTGTTCCGATTGGACCTAGGGTTAGGGTTATGTTGAGGGCTAGGGTTAGAGATCCGGTTAGGGTTCCGATTGGACCTAGGGTTAGGGTTACGTTTAAGGCGAGGGGTAGAGATCCGGTTAGGTTACCGATTGGCCTAGGGTTAGGGTTATGTTGAGGGCTAGGGTTAGAGATCCGGTTAGGGTTCCGATTGAACCTAGGGTTAGGTTTATGTTGAGGGCTAGGGTGAGAGATCCGGTTACGGTTCCGATTGAACCTAGGGTTAGAGTTATGTTGAGGGCTAGGGTTAGAGATCCGGTTTGGGTTCCGACTGAACCTAGGGTTAGGGTTATGTTGAGGGCTAGGGTTAGAGATCCGGTTAGGGTTCCGATTGAACCTAGGGTTAGAGTTATGTTGAGGGCTAGGGTTAGAGATCCGGTTAGGGTTCCGATTGAACCTAGGGTTAGGGTTATGTTGAGGGCTAGGGTTAGAGATCCGGTTAGGGTTCCGATTGAACCTAGGGTTAGGGTTATGTTAAGGGCTAGGGTTAGAGATCCGGTTAGGGTTCCGATTGGACCGAGGGTTAGGGTTCTGTTGAGGGCGAGGGTTAGAGATCCTGTTAGGGTTCCGATTGGACCTAGCGTTAGGGTTATGTTGAGAGCTAGGGTTAGAGATCCGTTTAGGGTTCCGATTGGACCTAGGGTTAGGGTTATGTTGAGGGCTAGGTATACAGATCCGGTTAGGGTTCCGATTGGACCTCGGGTTAGGGTTATGTTGAGGGCTAGGGTTCGAGATCCGGTTAGGGTTCCGACTGAACCTAGGGTTAGGGTTATGTTGAGGGCTAGGGTTAGAGATCCGGTTAGGGTTCCGATTGGACCTAGGGTTAGGGTTATGTTGAGGGCTAGGTATACAGATCCGGTTAGGGTTCCGATTGGACCTGGGGTTAGGGTTATGTTGAGGGCTAGGGTTCGAGATCCGGTTAGGGTTCCGACTGAACCTAGGGTTAGGGTTCTGTTGAGGGCTAGGGTTAGAGATCCGGTTAGGGTTCCGATTGGACCTAGGGTTACGGTTATGTTGAGGGCTAGGGTTAGAGATCCGGTTAGGGTTCCGGTTGGACCTATGGTTAGGGTTATGTTGAGGGCTAGGATTAGAGATCCGGTTAGGGTTCCGGTTGGACCTAAGGTTCGGGTTATGTTGAGGGATAGGGATAGATATCCTCTTAGGGTTCCGATTGGACCTAGGGTTAGGGTTATGTTGAGGGCTAGGGTTAGAGATCCGTTTAGTGTTCCGATTGGACCTAGGGTTAGGGTTATGTTGAGGGCTAAGGTTAGAGTTCCATTTAGGGTTCCGATTGGACCTAGGGTTAGGGTTATGTTGAGGGCTAGGGTTAGAGATCCGGTTAGGGTTCCGATTGGACCTAGGGTTAGGGTTATGTTGAGGGCTAGGGTTAGAGATCCGTTTAGTGTTCCGATTGGACCTAGGGTTAGGGTTATGTTGAGGGCTAAGGTTAGAGTTCCATTTAGGGTTCCGATTGGACCTAGGGTTAGGGTTATGTTGAGGGCTAGGGTTAGAGATTCGGTTAGGGTTCCGGTTGGACCTAGGGTTAGGGTTATGCTGAGGGCTAAGATTAGAGATCCGGTTAGGGCTCCGGTTGGACCTAGGGTTAGGGTTATGTTGAGGGCTAGGGATAGATATCCTCTTAGGGTTCCGATTGGACCTAGGGTTAGGGTTTTGTTGAGGGCTAGGGTTAGAGATCCGTTTAGGGTTCCGATTGGACCTAGGGTTAGGGTTATGTTGAGGGCTAGGTATACAGATCCGGTTAGGGTTCCGATTGGACATAGGGTTAGGGTTATGTTGAGGGCTAGGGTTCGAGATCCGGTTAGGGTTCCGATTGGACCTAGGGTTAGGGTTATGTTGAGGGCTAGGGTTAGAGATCCGGTTAGGGTTCCGATTGGACCAAGGGTTAGGGTTCTGTTGAGGGTTACGGTTAGAGATCCGGTTACGGTTCCGATTGGACCTAGGGTTAGGGTTATGTTGAGGGCTATGGTTAGAGATCCGGTTAGGGTTCCGATTGGACCTAGGGTTAGGGTTCTGTTGAGGGCTAGGGTTAGAGATCCGGTTAGGGTTCCGATTGGACCTAGGGTTAGGGTTATGTTGAGGGCTAGGGATAGAGATCCGATTAGGGTTCCAATTGGACCTAGGGTTAGGGTTCTGTTGAGGGCGAGGGGTAGAGTTCCTGATAGGGTTCCGATTGGTCCTAGGGTTAGGGTTATGTTGAGGGCTAGGGTTAGATATCCGGTTAGGGTTCCGATTGAAGCTAGGGTTAGGGTTATGTTGAGGGCTAGAGTTAGATATCCTGTTAGGGTTCCGATTGGACCTAGGGTTAGGGTTCTGTTGAGGGTTACGGTTAGAGATCCCGTTAGGGTTCCGATTGGACCTAGGGTTAGGGTTATGTTGAGGGCTAGGGTTAGAGATCTGGTTAGGGTTCCGATTGGACCCAGGGTTAGGGTTATGTTGAGGGCTAGGGTTAGAGATCCGGTTAGGGTTCCGATTGGACCTAGGGTTAGGGTTATGTTGAGGGCCAGGATTAGAGATCCCGTTAGGGTTCCGATTGGACCAAGGGTTAGGGTTATGTTGAGGGCGAGGGGTAGAGATCCTGTTAGGGTTCCGATTGGACCTAGGGTTAGGGTTTTGTTGAGGGTTAGGGTTAGATATCCAGTTAGGGTTCCGATTGGACCTACGGTTAGGATTATGTTGAGGGCTAGGGTTAGATATCCGGTTAGGGTTCCGATTGGACCTCGGGTTAGGTTCATGTTGAGCGCTAGGTTTAGAGATCCTGTTAGGGAAGCCATTGGACCTAGGGTTAGAGTTATGTTGAGGGCTAGGTATACAGATCCGGTTAGGGTTCCGATTGGACCTAGGGTTAGGGTTATGTTGAGGGCTAGGGTTAGAGATCCGGTTAGGGTTCCGAATGAACCTAGGGTTAGGGTTATGTTGAGGGCTAGGGTTAGAGATCCGGTTAGGGTTCTGATTGGACCCAGGGTTAGGGTTATGTTGAGGGCTAGGGTTAGAGATCGGGTTAGGGTTCCGATTGGACCTAGGGTTTGCGTTATGTTGAGGGCTAGGGTTAGAGATCCGGTTACGGTTCCGATTGGACCTAGGGTTAGGTTTATGTTGAGGGCTAGGGTTAGAGATCCGGTTACGGTTCCTATTGGACCTAGGGTTAGGGTTATGTTGAGGGCTACGGTTAGTGATCCGGTTAGGGTTCCGATTGGACCTAGGGTTACGGTTATGTTGAGGGCTAGGGTTAGAGATCCGGTTAGGATACCGATTGTACCTAGGGTTAGGGTTATGTTGAGGGCTAGGTATACAGACCGGTTAGGGTTCCGATTGGACCTAGGGTTAGGGTTATGTTGAGGGCTAGGGTTAGAGATCTTGTTAGGGTTCCGATTGTACCTAGGGTTAGGGTTATGTTGAGGGCTAGGGTTAGAGATCCGGTTAGGGTTCCGATTGGACCTAGGGTTAGGGTTATGTTGAGGGCTAGGGTTAGAGATCCGGTTAGGGTTCTGATTGGACCCAGGGTTAGGGTTATGTTGAGGGCTAGGGTTAGAGATCGGGTTAGGGTTCCGATTGGACCTAGGGTTTGCGTTATGTTGAGGGCTAGGGTTAGAGATCCGGTTACGGTTCCGATTGGACCTAGGGTTAGGTTTATGTTGAGGGCTAGGGTTAGAGATCCGGTTACGGTTCCTATTGGACCTAGGGTTAGGGTTATGTTGAGGGCTACGGTTAGAGATCCGGTTAGGGTTCCGATTGGACCTAGGGTTAGGGTTATGTTGAGGGCTAGGGTTAGAGAAATGGTTAGGATACCGATTGTACCTAGGGTTAGGGTTATGTTGAGGGCTAGGTATACAGACCGGTTAGGGTTCCGATTGGACCTAGGGTTAGGGTTATGTTGAGGGCTAGGGTTAGAGATCTTGTTAGGGTTCCGATTGAACCTAGGGTTAGGGTTATGTTGAGGGCTAGGGTTAGAGATCCGGTTAGGGTTCCGATTGGACCTAGGGTTAGGGTTACGTTTAAGGCGAGGGGTAGAGATCCGGTTAGGTTACCGATTGGCCTAGGGTTAGGGTTATGTTGAGGGCTAGGGTTAGAGATCCGGTTAGGGTTCCGATTGAACCTAGGGTTAGGTTTATGTTGAGGGCTAGGGTGAGAGATCCGGTTACGGTTCCGATTGAACCTAGGGTTAGAGTTATTTTGAGGGCTAGGGTTAGAGATCCGGTTAGGGTTCCGATTGAACCTAGGGTTAGGGTTATGTTGAGGGCTAGGGTTAGAGATCCGGTTAGGGTTCCGATTAAACCTAGGGTTAGGGTTATGTTAAGGGCTAGGGTTAGAGATCCGGTTAGGGTTCCGATTGGACCGAGGGTTAGGGTTCTGTTGAGGGCGAGGGTTAGAGATCCTGTTAGGGTTCCGATTGGACCTAGCGTTAGCGTTATGTTGAGAGCTAGGGTTAGAGATCCGTTTAGGGTTCCGATTGGACCTAGGGTTAGGGTTATGTTGAGGGCTAGGTATACAGATCCGGTTAGGGTTCCGATTGGACCTCGGGTTAGGGTTATGTTGAGGGCTAGGGTTCGAGATCCGGTTAGGGTTCCGACTGAACCTAGGGTTAGGGTTATGTTGAGGGCTAGGGTTAGAGATCCGGTTAGGGTTCCGATTGGACCTAGGGTTAGGGTTATGTTGAGGGCTAGGTATACAGATCCGGTTAGGGTTCCGATTGGACCTCGGGTTAGGGTTATGTTGAGGGCTAGGGTTCGAGATCCGGTTAGGGTTCCGACTGAACCTAGGGTTAGCGTTATGTTGAGGGCTAGGGTTAGAGATCCGGTTAGGGTTCCGATTGGACCTAGGGTTACGGTTATGTTGAGGGCTAGGGTTAGAGATCCGGTTAGGGTTCCGGTTGGACCTATGGTTAGGGTTATGTTGAGGGCTAGGATTAGAGATCCGGTTAGGGTTCCGGTTGGACCTAAGGTTCGGGTTATGTTGAGGGATAGGGATAGATATCCTCTTAGGGTTCCGATTGGACCTAGGGTTAGGGTTATGTTGAGGGCTAGGGTTAGAGATCCGTTTAGTGTTCCGATTGGACCTAGGGTTAGGGTTATGTTGAGGGCTAAGGTTAGAGTTCCATTTAGGGTTCCGATTGGACCTAGGGTTAGGGTTATGTTGAGGGCTAGGGTTAGAGATCCGGTTAGGGTTCCGATTGGACCTAGGGTTAGGGTTATGTTGAGGGCTAGGGTTAGAGATCCGTTTAGTGTTCCGATTGGACCTAGGGTTAGGGTTATGTTGAGGGCTAAGGTTAGAGTTCCATTTAGGGTTCCGATTGGACCTAGGGTTAGGGTTATGTTGAGGGCTAGGGTTAGAGATTCGGTTAGGGTTCCGGTTGGACCTAGGGTTAGGGTTATGCTGAGGGCTAAGATTAGAGATCCGGTTAGGGCTCCGGTTGGACCTAGGGTTAGGGTTATGTTGAGGGCTAGGGATAGATATCCTCTTAGGGTTCCGATTGGACCTAGGGTTAGGGTTTTGTTGAGGGCTAGGGTTAGAGATCCGTTTAGGGTTCCGATTGGACCTAGGGTTAGGGTTATGTTGAGGGCTAGGTATACAGATCCGGTTAGGGTTCCGATTGGACATAGGGTTAGGGTTATGTTGAGGACTAGGGTTAGAGATCCAGTTAGGGTTCCGATTGGACCTCAGGTTAGGTTTATGTTGAGCGCTAGGGTTAGAGATCCGGTTAGGGTACCGATTGGACCTAGGGATAGGGTTATGTTGAGGGCTAGGTATACAGATCTGGTTAGGGTTCCCATTGGACCTAGGGTTATGGTTATGTTGAGGGCTACTGTTAGAGATCCGGTTAGGGTTCCGATTGAACCTAGGGTTAGGGTTATGTTGAGGGCTAGGGTTAGACATCTGGTTAGGGTTCCGATTGGACCCAGGGTTAGGGTTATGTTGAGGGCTAGGGTTAGAGATCCGGTTAGGGTTTCGATTGGACCCAGGGTTAGGGTTATGTTGAGGGCTAGGGTTAGAGATCCGGTTACGGTTCCGATTGGACCTAGGGTTAGGGTTATGTTGAGGGCTAGGATTAGAGATCCGGTTAGGGTCCGATTGGACCTAGGGTTAGGGTTATGTTGAGGGCTAGGGATAGATATCCTCTTAGGGTTCCGATTGGACCTAGGGTTAGGGTTATGTTGAGGGCTAGGGTTAGAGATCCGTTGAGGGTTCCGATTGGACCTAGGGTTAGGGTTATGTTGAGGGCGAGGGGTAGAGATCCGGTTAGGGTACCGATTGGACCTAGGGTTAGGGTTATGTTGAGGACCAGGGTTAGAGATCTGGTTAGGGTTCCGATTGGACCTCAGGTTAGGTTTATGTTTAGCGCTAGGGTTAGAGATCCGGTTAGGGTACCGATTGGACCTAGGGATAGGGTTATGTTGAGGGCTAGGTATACAGATCCGGTTAGGGTTCCGATTGGACCTAGTGTTAGGTTTATGTTGAGGGCTACTGTTAGAGATCCGGTTAGGGTTCCGATTGAACCTAGGGTTAGGTTTATGTTGAGGGCAGGGTTAGAGATCCGGTTAGGGTTCCGGTTGGAACTAGGGTTAGGGTTATGTTGAGGGCTAGGCTTAGAGATCCGGTTAGGGTTCCGGTTGGACCTATGGTTAGGGTTATGTTGAGGGCTAGGATTAGAGATCCGGTTAGGGTTCCGGTTGGACCTAAGGTTCGGGTTATGTTGAGGGATAGGGATAGATATCCTCTTAGGGTTCCGATTGGACCTAGGGTTAGGGTTATGTTGAGGGCTAGGGTTAGAGATCCGTTTAGTGTTCCGATTGGACCTAGGGTTAGGGTTATGTTGAGGGCTAAGGTTAGAGTTCCATTTAGGGTTCCGATTGGACCTAGGGTTAGGGTTATGTTGAGGGCTAGGGTTAGAGATCCGGTTAGGGTTCCGATTGGACCTAGGGTTAGGGTTATGTTGAGGGCTAGGGTTAGAGATCCGTTTAGTGTTCCGATTGGACCTAGGGTTAGGGTTATGTTGAGGGCGAGCGGCAGAGATCCGGTTAGGGTACCGATTGGACCTAGGGTTAGGGTTATGTTGAGGGCTAGGTATACAGATCCGGTTATGGTTCCGATTGGACCTAGGGTTAAGGTTATGTTGAGGGCTAGGGTTAGAGATACGGTTAGGGTTCCGGTTGGACCTATGGTTAGGGTTATGTTGAGGGCTAGGATTAGAGATCCGGTTAGGGTTCCGGTTGGACCTAGGGTTAGGGTTATGTTGAGGGATAGGGATAGATATCCTCTTAGGGTTCCGATTGGACCTAGGGTTAGGGTTATGTTGAGGGCTAGGGTTAGAGATCCGTTTAGTGTTCCGATTGGACCTAGGCTTAGGGTTATGTTGAGGGCTAAGGTTAGAGTTCCATTTAGGGTTCCGATTGGACCTAGGGTTAGGGTTTTGTTGAGGGCTAGGGTTAGAGATCCGTTTAGGGTTCCGATTGGACCTAGGGTTAGGGTTATGTTGAGGGCTAGGTATACAGATCCGGTTAGGGTTCCGATTGGACATAGGGTTAGGGTTATGTTGAGGACTAGGGTTAGAGATCCAGTTAGGGTTCCGATTGGACCTCAGGTTAGGTTTATGTTGAGCGCTAGGGTTAGAGATCCGGTTAGGGTACCGATTGGACCTAGGGATAGGGTTATGTTGAGGGCTAGGTATACAGATCTGGTTAGGGTTCCCATTGGACCTAGGGTTAGGGTTATGTTGAGGGCTACTGTTAGAGATCCGGTTAGGGTTCCGATTGAACCTAGGGTTAGGGTTATGTTGAGGGCTAGGGTTAGACATCTGGTTAGGGTTCCGATTGGACCCAGGGTTAGGGTTATGTTGAGGGCTAGGGTTAGAGATCCGGTTAGGGTTTCGATTGGACCCAGGGTTAGGGTTATGTTGAGGGCTAGGGTTAGAGATCCGGTTACGGTTCCGATTGGACCTAGGGTTAGGGTTATGTTGAGGGCTAGGATTAGAGATCCGGTTAGGGTCCGATTGGACCTAGGGTTAGGGTTATGTTGAGGGCTAGGGATAGATATCCTCTTAGGGTTCCGATTGGACCTAGGGTTAGGGTTATGTTGAGGGCTAGGGTTAGAGATCCGTTTAGGGTTCCGATTGGACCTAGGGTTAGGGTTATGTTGAGGGCGAGGGGTAGAGATCCGGTTAGGGTACCGATTGGACCTAGGGTTAGGGTTATGTTGAGGACCAGGGTTAGAGATCTGGTTAGGGTTCCGATTGGACCTCAGGTTAGGTTTATGTTTAGCGCTAGGGTTAGAGATCCGGTTAGGGTACCGATTGGACCTAGGGATAGGGTTATGTTGAGGGCTAGGTATACAGATCCGGTTAGGGTTCCGATTGGACCTAGTGTTAGGTTTATGTTGAGGGCTACTGTTAGAGATCCGGTTAGGGTTCCGATTGAACCTAGGGTTAGGTTTATGTTGAGGGCAGGGTTAGAGATCCGGTTAGGGTTCCGGTTGGACCTAGGGTTAGGGTTATGTTGAGGGCTAGGCTTAGAGATCCGGTTAGGGTTCCGGTTGGACCTAGGGTTAGGGTTATGTTGAGGGATAGGGATAGATATCCTCTTAGGGTTCCGATTGGACCTAGGGTTAGGGTTATGTTGAGGGCTAGGGTTAGAGATCCATTTAGTGTTCCGATTGGACCTAGGGTTAGGGTTATGTTGAGGGCGAGCGGCAGAGATCCGGTTAGGGTACCGATTGGACCTAGGGTTAGGGTTATGTTGAGGGCTAGGTATACAGATCCGGTTATGGTTCCGATTGGACCTAGGGTTAAGGTTATGTTGAGGGCTAGGGTTAGAGATACGGTTAGGGTTCCGGTTGGACCTATGGTTAGGGTTATGTTGAGGGCTAGGATTAGAGATCCGGTTAGGGTTCCGGTTGGACCTAGGGTTAGGGTTATGTTGAGGGATAGGGATAGATATCCTCTTAGGGTTCCGATTGGACCTAGGGTTAGGGTTATGTTGAGGGCTAGGGTTAGAGATCCGTTTAGTGTTCCGATTGGACCTAGGGTTAGGGTTATGTTGAGGGCTAAGGTTAGAGTTCCATTTAGGGTTCCGATTGGACCTAGGGTTAGGGTTATGTTGAGGGCTAGGGTTAGAGATCCGGTTAGGGTTCCGATTGGACCTAGGGTTAGGGTTATGTTGAGGGCTAGGGTTAGAGATCCGTTTAGTGTTCCGATTGGACCTAGGGTTAGGGTTATGTTGAGGGCTAAGGTTAGAGTTCCATTTAGAGTTCCGATTGGACCTAGGGTTAGGGTTTTGTTGAGGGCTAGGGTTAGAGATCCGTTTAGGGTTCCGATTGGACCTAGGGTTAGGGTTATGTTGAGGGCGAGGGGTAGAGATCCGGTTAGGGTACCGATTGGACCTAGGGTTAGGGTTATGTTGAGGGCTAGGTATACAGATCTGGTTAGGGTTCCGATTGGACCTGGGGTTAGGGTTATGTTGAGGGCTACTGTTAGAGATCCGGTTAGGGTTCTGATTGAACCTAGGGTTAGGGTTATGTTGAGGGCTAGGGTTAGAGATCCGGTTAGGGTTCCGGTTGGACCTAGGGTTAGGGTTATGTTGAGGGCTAGGGTTAGAGAACCGGTTAGGGTACCGATTGGACCTAGGGTTAGGGTTATGTTGAGGGCTAGGTATACAGATCTGGTTAGGGTTCCGATTGGACCTGGGGTTAGGGTTATGTTGAGGGCTACTGTTAGAGATCCGGTTAGGGTTCCGATTGAACCTAGGGTTAGGGTTATGTTGAGGGCTAGGGTTAGAGGTCCGGTTAGGGTTCCGGTTGGACCTAGGGTTAGGGTTATGTTGAGGGCTAGGGTTAGAGAACCGGTTAGGGTTACATTGGACCTAGGATTAGGGTTATGTTGAGGGGTAGGGTTAGAGATCCGGTTAGGATACCGATTGTACCTAGGGTTAGGGTTATGTTGAGGGCTAGGTATACAGACCAGTTAGGGTTCCGATTGGACCTAGGGTTAGGGTTATGTTGAGGGCTAGGGTTAGAGATCTTGTTAGGGTTCAGATTGAACCTAGGGTTAGGGTTATGTTGAGGGCTAGGGTTAGAGATCCGGTTAGGGTTCCGATTGGACCTAGGGTTAGGGTTATGTTTAAGGCGAGGGGTAGAGATCCGGTTAGGTTACCGATTGGCCTAGGGTTAGGGTTATGTTGAGGGCTAGGGTTAGAGATCCGGTTAGGGTTCCGATTGAACCTAGGGTTAGGTTTATGTTGAGGGCTAGGGTGAGAGATCCGGTTACGGTTCCGATTGAACCTAGGGTTAGAGTTATGTTGAGGGCTAGGGTTAGAGATCCGGTTTGGGTTCCGATTGAACCTAGGGTTAGGGTTATGTTGAGGGCTAGGGTTAGAGATCCGGTTAGGGTTCCGATTGAACCTAGGGTTAGAGTTATGTTGAGGGCTAGGGTTGGAGATCCGGTTAGGGTTCCGATTGAACCTAGGGTTAGGGTTATGTTGAGGGCTAGGGTTAGAGATCCGGTTAGGGTTCCGATTGAACCTAGGGTTAGGGTTATGTTGAGGGCTAGGGTTAGAGATCCGGTTAGGGTTCCGATTGGACCGAGGGTTAGGGTTCTGTTGAGGGCGAGGGTTAGAGATCCTGTTAGGGTTCCGATTGGACCTAGGGTTAGGGTTATGTTGAGGGCTAGGGTTAGAGATCCGGTTAGGGTTCCGATTGGACCTAGGGTTAGGGTTATGTTGAGGGCTAGGTATACAGATCCGGTTAGGGTTCCGATTGGACCTCAGGTTAGGGTTATGTTGAGGGCTAGGGTTCGAGATCCGGTTAGGGTTCCGACTGAACCTAGGGTTAGGGTTATGTTGAGAGCTAGGGTTAGAGATCCGGTTAGGGTTCCGATTGGACCTAGGGTTACGGTTATGTTGAGGGCTAGGGTTAGAGATCCTTTTAGGTTTCCGATTGGACCTAGGGTTAGGGTTATGTTGAGGGTTAGGGTTAGAGTCCCGGTTATGGTACCGATTGGACCTAGGGTTAGGGTTATGTTGAGGGCTAGGTATACAGATCCGATTAGGGTTCAGATTGGACCTAGGGTTAGGGTTATGTTGAGGGCTAGGGTTAGAGATCCGGTTAGGGTTCCGATTGGACCTAGGGTTAGGGTTATGTTGAGGGCGAGGGGTAGAGATCCGGTTAGGGGACCGATTGGACCTAGGGTTAGGGTTATGTTGAGGGCTAGCGTTAGAGATCCGGTTAGGGTTCCGATTGAACCTAGGGTTAGGGTTATTATGAGGGCTAGGGTTAGAGATCCGGTTAGGGTTTCGATTGGACCTAGGGTTAGGGTTATGTTGAGGGCTAGGGTTAGATATCCGGTTAGGGTTCCGATTGGACCTAGGGTTAGGATTATGTTGAGGGCTAGCGTAAGAGATCCGGTTAGGGTTCCGATTGGACCCAGGGTTAGGGTTATGTTGAGGGCTAGGGTTAGACATCTGGTTAGGGTTCCGATTGATCCCAGGGTTAGGGTTATGTTGAGGGTTAGGGTTAGAGATCCGGTTAGGGTTTCGATTGGACCCAGGGTTAGGGTTATGTTGAGGGCTAGGGTTAGAGATCCGGTTAGGGTTCCGATTGGACCTAGGGTTAGGGTTATGTTGAGGGCTAGGATTAGAGATCCGGTTAGGGTTCCGATTGGACCTAGGGTTAGGGTTATGTTGAGGGCTAGGGATAGATATCCTCTTAGGGTTCCGATTGGACCTAGGGTTAGGGTTATGTTGAGGGCTAGGGTTAGAGATCCGTTTAGGGTTCCGATTGGACCTAGGGTTAGGGTTATGTTGAGGGCTAGGTATACAGATCCGGTTAGGGTTCCGATTGGACCTAGTGTTAGGTTTATGTTGAGGGCTACTGTTAGAGATCCGGTTAGGGTTCCGATTGAACCTAGGGTTAGGTTTATGTTGAGGGCTAGGGTTAGAGATCCGGTTAGGGTTCCGGTTGGACCTAGGGTTAGGGTTATGTTGAGGGCTAGGATTAGAGATCCGGTTAGGGTTCCGGTTGGACCTAGGGTTAGGGTTATGTTGAGGGATAGGGATAGATATCTTCTTAGGGTTCCGATTGGACCTAGGGTTAGGGTTATGTTGAGGGCTAGGGTTAGAGATCCGTTTAGTGTTCCGATTGGACCTAGGGTTAGGGTTATGTTGAGGGCGAGCGGTAGAGATCCGGTTAGGGTACCGATTGGACCTAGGGTTAGGGTTATGTTGAGGGCTAGGTATACAGATCCGGTTATGGTTCCGATTGGACCTAGGGTTAAGGTTATGTTGAGGGCTAGGGTTAGAGATCCGGTTAGGGTTCCGGTTGGACCTATGGTTAGGGTTATGTTGAGGGCTAGGATTAGAGATCCGGTTAGGGTTCCGGTTGGACCTAGGGTTAGGGTTATGTTGAGGGATAGGGATAGATATCCTCTTAGGGTTCCGATTGGACCTAGGGTTAGGGTTATGTTGAGGGCTAGGGTTAGAGATCCGTTTAGTGTTCCGATTGGACCTAGGGTTAGGGTTATGTTGAGGGCTAAGGTTAGAGTTCCATTTAGGGTTCCGATTGGACCTAGGGTTAGGGTTATGTTGAGGGCTAGGGTTAGAGATCCGGTTAGGGTTCCGATTGGACCTAGGGTTAGGGTTATGTGGAGGGCTAGGGTTAGAGATCCGTTTAGTGTTCCGATTGGAGCTAGGGTTAGGGTTATGTTGAGGGCTAAGGTTAGAGTTCCATTTAGGGTTCCGATTGGACCTAGGGTTAGGGTTATGTTGAGGGCTAGGGTTAGAGATCCGGTTAGGGTTCCGGTAGGACCTAGGGTTAGGGTTATGTTGAGATCTAAGATTAGAGATCCGGTTAGTGCTCCGGTTGGACCTAGGGTTAGGGTTATGTTGAGGGCTAGGGATAGATATCCTCTTAGGGTTCCGATTGGACCTAGGGTTAGGGTTTTGTTGAGGGCTCGGGTTAGAGATCCGTTTAGGGTTCCGATTGGACCTAGGGTTAGGGTTATGTTGAGGACTAGGGTTAGAGATCCGGTTAGGGTTCCGATTGGACCTCAGGTTAGGTTTATGTTGAGCGCTAGGGTTAGAGATCCGGTTAGGGTACCGATTGGACCTAGGGTTAGGGTTATGTTGAGGGCTACTGTTAGAGATCCGGTTAGGTTTCCGATTGAACCTAGGGTTAGGGTTATGTTGAGGGCTAGGGTTAGACATCTAGTTAGGGTTCCGATTGGACCCAGGGTTAGGGTTATGTTGAGGGCTAGGGTTAGAGATCCGGTTAGGGTTTCGATTGGACCCAGGGTTAGGGTTATGTTGAGGGCTAGGGTTAGAGATCCGGTTACGGTTCCGATTGGACCTAGGGTTAGGGTTATGTTGAGGGCTAGGATTAGAGATCCGGTTAGGGTCCGATTGGACCTAGGGTTAGGGTTATGTTGAGGGCTAGGGATAGACATCCTCTTAGGGTTCCGATTGGACCTAGGGTTAGGGTTATGTTGAGGGCTAGGGTTAGAGATCCGTTTAGGGTTCCGATTGGACCTAGGGTTAGGGTTATGTTGAGGGCGAGGGGTAGAGATCCGGTTAGGGTTCCGGTTGGACCTAGGGTTAGGGTTCTGTTGAGGGATAGGGATAGATATCTTCTTAGGGTTCCGATTGGACCTAGGGTTAGGGTTATGTTGAGGGCTAGGGTTAGAGATCCGTTTAGTGTTCCGATTGGACCTAGGGTTAGGGTTATGTTGAGGGCTAGGTAAACAGATCTGGTTATGGTTCCGATTGGACCTAGGGTTAAGGTTATGTTGAGGGCTAGGGTTAGAGATCCGGTTAGGGTTCCGGTTGGACCTATGGTTAGGGTTATGTTGAGGGCTAGGATTAGAGATCCGGTTAGGGTTCCGGTTGGACTTAGGGTTAGAGTTATGTTGAGGGATAGGGATAGATATCCTCTTAGGGTTCCGATTGGACCTAGGGTTAGGGTTATGTTGAGGGCTAGGGTTAGAGATCCGTTTAGTGTTCCGATTGGACCTAGGGTTAGGGTTATGTTGAGGGCTAAGGTTAGAGTTCCATTTAGGGTTCCGATTGGACCTAGGGTTAGAGTTATGTTGAGGGCTAGGGTTAGAGATCCGGTTAGGGTTCCGATTGGACCTAGGGTTAGGGTTATGTTGAGGGCTAGGGTTAGAGATCCGTTTAGTGTTCCGATTGGACCTAGGGCTAGGGTTATGTTGAGGGCTAAAGTTAGAGTTCCATTTAGGGTTCCGATTGGACCTAGGGTTAGGGTTATGTTGAGGGCTAGGGTTAGAGATCCGGTTAGGGTTCCGGTTGGACCTAGGGTTAGGGTTATGTTGAGATCTAAGATTAGAGATCCGGTTAGGGCTCAGGGTTGGACCTAGGGTTAGGGTTATGTTGAGGGCTAGGGATAGATATCCTCTTAGGGTTCCGATTGGACCTAGGGTTAGGGTTTTGTTGAGGGCTAGGGTTAGAAATCCGTTTAGGGTTCCGATTGGACCTAGGGTTAGGGTTATGTTGAGGGCTAGGTATACAGATCCGGTTAGGGTTCCGATTGGACCTAGGGTTAGGGTTATGTTGAGGACTAGGGTTAGAGATCCGGTTAGGGTTCCGATTGGACCTCAGGTTAGGTTTATGTTGAGCGCTAGGGTTAGAGATCCGGTTAGGGTACCGATTGGACCTAGGGATAGGGTTATGTTGAGGGCTAGGTATACAGATCTGGTTAGGGTTCCGATTGGACCTAGGGTTAGGGTTATGTTGAGGGCTACTGTTAGAGATCCGGTTAGGGTTCCGATTGAACCTAGGGTTAGGGTTATGTTGAGGGCTAGGGTTAGACATCTGGTTAGGGTTCCGATTGGACCCAGGGTTAGGGTTATGTTGAGGGCTAGGGTTAGAGATCCGGTTAGGGATTCGATTGGACCCAGGGTTAGGGTTATGTTGAGGGCTAGGGTTAGAGATCCGGTTACGGTTCCGATTGGACCTAGGGTTAGGGTTATGTTGAGGGCTAGGATTAGAGATCCGGTTAGGGTCCGATTGGACCTAGGGTTAGGGTTATGTTGAGGGCTAGGGATAGATATCCTCTTAGGGTTCCGATTGGACCTAGGGTTAGGGTTATGTTGAGGGCTAGGGTTAGAGATCCGTTTAGGGTTCCGATTGGACCTAGGGTTAGGGTTATGTTGAGGGCGAGGGGTAGAGATCCGGTTAGGGTACCGATTGGACCTAGGGTTAGGGTTATGTTGAGGACCAGGGTTAGAGATCTGGTTAGGGTTCCGATTGGACCTCAGGTTAGGTTTATGTTTAGCGCTAGGGTTAGAGATCCGGTTAGGGTACCGATTGGACCTAGGGATAGGGTTATGTTGAGGGCTAGGTATTCAGATACGGTTAGGGTTCCGATTGGACCTAGTGTTAGGTTTATGTTGAGGGCTACTGTTAGAGTTCCGGTTTGGGTTCCGATTGAACCTAGGGTTAGGTTTATGTTGAGGGCAGGGTTAGAGATCCGGTTAGGGTTCCGGTTGGACCTAGGGTTAGGGTTATGTTGAGGGCTAGGCTTAGAGATCCGGTTAGGGTTCCGGTTGGACCTAGGGTTAGGGTTATGTTGAGGGATAGGGATAGATATCCTCTTAGGGTTCCGATTGGACCTAGGGTTAGGGTTATGTTGAGGGCTAGGGTTAGAGATCCGTTTAGTGTTCCGATTGGACCTAGGGTTAGGGTTATGTTGAGGGCGAGCGGTAGAGATCCGGTTAGGGTACCGATTGGACCTAGGGTTAGGGTTATGTTGAGGGCTAGGTATACAGATCCGGTTATGGTTCCGATTGGACCTAGGGTTAAGGTTATGTTGAGGGCTAGGGTTAGAGATACGGTTAGGGTTCCGGTTGGACCTATGGTTAGGGTTATGTTGAGGGCTAGGATTAGAGATCCGGTTAGGGTTCCGGTTGGACCTAGGATTAGGGTTATGTTGAGGGATAGGGATAGATATCCTTTTAGTGTTCCGATTGGACCTAGGGTTAGGGTTATGTTGAGGGCTAGGGTTAGAGATCCGTTTAGTGTTCCGATTGGACCTAGGGTTAGGGTTATGTTGAGGGCTAAGGTTAGAGTTCCATTTAGGGTTCCGATTGGACCTAGGGTTAGGGTTATGTTGAGGGCTAGGGTTAGAGATCCGGTTAGGGTTCCGATTGGACCTAGGGTTAGGGTTATGTTGAGGGCTAGGGTTAGAGATCCGTTTAGTGTTCCGATTGGACCTAGGGTTAGGGTTATGTTGAGGGCTAAGGTTAGAGTTCCATTTAGGGTTCCGATTGGACCTAGGGTTAGGGTTTTGTTGAGGGCTAGGGTTAGAGATCCGGTTAGGGTTCCGATTGGACCTAGGGTTAGGGTTATGTTGAGGGCTAGGGTTAGAGATCCGGTTAGGGTTCCGATTGGACCTAGGGTTAGGGGTATGTTGAGGGCTAGGGTTAGAGATCCGTTTAGTGTTCCGATTGGACCTAGGGTTAGGGTTATGTTGAGGGCTAAGGTTAGAGTTCCATTTAGGGTTCCGAATGGACCTAGGGTTAGGGTTATGTTGAGGGCTAGGGGTAGAGATCCGGTTAGGGTACCGATTGGACCTAGGGTTAGGGTTATGTTGAGGGCTAGGTATACAGATCCGGTTAGGGTTCCGATTGGACCTAGGGTTAGGGTTATGTTGAGGACTAGGGTTAGAGATCCGGTTAGGGTTCCGATTGGACCTCAGGTTAGGTTTATGTTGAGCGCTAGGGTTAGAGATCCTGTTAGGGTACCGATTGGACCTAGGGATGGGTTATGTTGAGGGCTAGGTATACAGATCTGGTTAGGGTTCCGATTGGACCTAGGGTTAGGGTTATGTTGAGGGCTACTGTTAGAGATCCGGTTAGGGTTCCAATTGAACCTAGGGTTAGGGTTATGTTGAGGGCTAGGGTTAGAGATCCGGTTAGGGTTCCGGTTGGACCTAGGGTTAGGGTTATGTTGAGGGCTAGGATTAGAGATCCGGTTAGGGTTCCGGTTGGACCTAGGGTTAGGGTTATGTTGAGGGATAGGGATAGATATCCTCTTAGGGTTCCGATTCGACCTAGGGTTAGGCTTATGTTGAGGGCTAGGGTTAGAGATCCGTTTAGGGTTCCGATTGGACCTAGGGTTAGGGTTATGTTGAGGGCGATGGGTAGAGATCCGGTTAGGGTACCGATTGGACCTAGGGTTAGGGTTATGTTGAGGCCTAGGTATACAGATCCGGTTAGGGTTCCGATTGGACATCGGGTTAGGGTTATGTTGAGGGCTAGGGTTAGAGATCCGGTTAGGGTTCCGATTGAACCTAGGGTTAGGGTTATGTTGAGGGCTAGGGTTAGATATCTGGTTAGGGTTCCGATTGGACCTAGGGTTACGGTTAAGTTGAGGGCTAGGGTTAGAGATCCGTTAAGGTTTCCGATTGGACCTAGGGTTAGCGTTATGTTGTGGGCTAGGGTTATAGATCCGGTTACGGTACCGATTGGACCTAGGGTTAGGGTTATGTTGAGGGCTAGGTATACAGATCCGGTTAGGGTTCCGATTGGACCTAGGGTTAGGGTTATGTTGAGGGCTAGGGTTAGAGATCCCTTTAGGGTTCCGATTGAACCTAGGGTTAGGGTTATGTTGAGGGCTAGGGATAGAGATCCGGTTAGGGTTCCGATTGGGCCTAGGGTTACGGTTATGTTGAGGGCGATGGGTAGAGATCCGGTTAGGGTACCGATTGGACCTAGGGTTAGGGTTATGTTGAGGGCAAAGGTTAGAGGTCCGGTTAGGGTTCCGATTGAACCTAGGGTTAGGCTTATGTTGAGGGCTAGGGTTCGAGATCCGGTTAGGGTTCCGATTGGACCTAGGGTTAGGGTTATGTTGAGGACTAGGGTTAGAGATCCGGTTAGGGTTCCGATTGGACCAAGGTTTAGGGTTCTGTTGAGGGTTACGGTTAGAGATCCGATTAGGGTTCCGATTGGACCTATGGTTAGGGTTCTGTTGAGGGCGAGGGGTAGAGTTCCTGATAGGGTTCCGATTGGTCCTAGGGTTAGGGTTATGTTGAGGGCTAGGGTTAGATATCCGGTTAGGGTTCCGATTGGAGCTAGGGTTAGGGTTATGTTGAGGGCTAGGGTTAGATATCCTGTTAGGGTTCCGATTCGACCTAGGGTTAGGGTTCTGTTGAGGATTAGGGTTCGAGATCCGGTTAGGGTTCCGATTGGACCTAGGGTTAGGGTTCTGTTGAGGGCCTGGGTTAGAGATCCGGTTAGGGTTCCGATTGGACCTAGGGTTAGGGTTATGTTGAGGGCTAGGGATAGAGATCCGATTAGGGTTCCGATTGGACCTATGGTTAGGGTTCTGTTGAGGGCGAGGGGTAGAGTTCCTGATAGGGTTCCGATTGGTCCTAGGGTTAGGGTTATGTTGAGGGCTAGGGTTAGATATCCGGTTAGGGTTCCGTTTGGAGCTAGGGTTAGGGTTATGCTGAGGACTAGGGTTAGATATCCTGTTAGGGTTCCGATTCGACTTAGGGTTAGGGTTCTGTTGAGGATTAGGGTTAGAGATCCGGTTAGGGTTCCGATTGGACCTAGGGTTAGGGTTATGTTGAGGACTAGGGTTAGAGATCTGGTTAGGGTTCCGATTGGACCCAGGGTTAGGGTTATGTTGAGGGCTAGGGTTAGATATCCGGTTAGGGTTCCGATTGGACCTAGGGTTAGGGTTATGTTGAGGGCTAGGATTAGAGATCCCGTTAGGGTTCCGATTGGACCAAGGGTTAGGGTTATGTTGATGGCGAGGGGTAGAGATCCTGTTAGGGTTCCGATTGGACCTAGGGTTAGGGTTTTGTTGAGGGTTAGGGTTAGATATCCAGTTAGGGTTCCTATTGGACCTAGGGTTAGGATTATGTTGAGGGCTAGGGTTAGATATCCGATTAGGGTTCCGATTGGACCTCGGGTTAGGTTCATGTTGAGCGCTAGGTTTAGAGATCCGGTTAGGGAACCGATTGGACCTAGGGTTAGGGTTATGTTGAGGGCTAGGTATACAGATCCGGTTAGGGTTCCGATTGGATCTTGGGATAGGGTTATGTTGAGGGCTAGGGTTAGAGATCCGGTTAGGGTTCTGATTGGACCCAGGGTTAGGGTTATGTTGAGGGCTAGGGTTAGAGATCAGGTTAGGGTTCCGATTGGACCTAGGGTTTGCGTTATGTTGAGGGCTAGGGTTAGAGATCCGGTTAGGGTTCCGATTGAACCTAGGGTTAGGGTTATGTTGAGGGCTAGGGTTAGAGATCCGGTTAGGGTTCCGATTTAACCTAGGGTTAGGGTTATGTTGAGGGCTAGGGTTAGAGATCCGGTTAGGGTTCCGATTGGACCGAGGGTTAGGGTTCTGTTGAGGGAGAGGGTTAGAGATCCTGTTAGGGTTCCGATTGGACCTAGGGTTAGGGTTATGTTGAGGGCTAGGGTTAGAGATCCGTTTAGGGTTCCGATTGGACCTAGGGTTAGGGTTATGTTGAGGGCTAGGTATACAGATCCGGTTAGGGTTCCGATTGGACCTCGGGTTAGGGTTATGTTGAGGGCTAGGGTTCGAGATCCGGTTAGGGTTCCGACTGAACCTAGGGTTAGGGTTATGTTGAGAGCTAGGGTTAGAGATCCGGTTAGGGTTCCGATTGGACCTAGGGTTACGGTTATGTTGAGGGCTAGGGTTAGAGATCCTTTTAGGTTTCCGATTGGACCTAGGGTTAGGGTTATGTTGAGGGTTAGGGTTAGAGTTCCGGTTAGGGTACCGATTGGACCTAGGGTTAGGGTTATGTTGAGGGCTAGGTATACAGATCCGGTTAGGGTTCCGATTGGACCTAGGGTTAGAGTTATGTTGAGGGCTAGGGTTAGAGATCCGGTTAGGGTTCCGATTGAACCTAGGGTTAGGGTTATGTTGAGGGCTAGGGTTAGAGATCCGGTTAGGGTTCCAATTCAACCTAGGGTTAGAGTTATGTTGAGGGCTAGGGTTAGAGATCCGGTTAGGGTTCCGATTGAACCTAGGGTTAGGATTATGTTGAGGGCTAGGGTTAGATATCCGGTTAGGGTTCCGATTGGACCTCGGGTTAGGTTCATGTTGAGCGCTAGGTTTAGAGATCCGGTTAGGGAACTGATTGGACCTAGGGTTAGGGTTATGTTGAGGGCTAGGTATACAGATCCGGTTAGGGTTCCGATTGGACCTCGGGTTAGGGTTATGTTGAGGGCTAGGGTTAGAGATCCGGTAAGGGTTCCGATTGGACCTAGGGTTACGGTTATGTTGAGGGCTAGGGTTAGAGATCCGTTTAGGTTTCCGATTGGACCTAGGGTTAGGGTTATGTTGAGGGTTAGGGTTAGAGTTCCGGTTAGGGTACCGATTGGACCTAGGGTTAGGGTTATGTTGAGGGCTAGGTATACATATCCGGTTAGGGTTCCGATTGGACCTAGGGTTAGGGTTATGTTGAGGGCTAGGGTTAGAGATCCGGTTAGGGTTCCGATTGGACCTAGGGTTAGGGTTATGTTGAGGGCGAGGGGTAGAGATCCGGTTAGGGGACCGATTGGACCTAGGGTTAGGGTTATGTTGAGGGCTAGCGTTAGAGATCCGGTTAGGGTTCCGATTGAACCTAGGGTTAGGGTTATGTTGAGGGCTAGGGTTAGAGATCCGGTTAGGGTTCCGATTGGACCTAGGGTTAGGTTTATGTTGAGGGCTAGGGTTAGAGATCCGGTTAGGGTTCCGATTGGACCTAGGGTTAGGGTTATGTTGAGGGCTAGGGTTAGATATCCGGTTAGGGTTCCGATTGGACCTACGGTTAGGGTTCTGTTGAGGGCTAGGTTTAGATATCCGGTTAGGGTTCCGATTGGACCTAGGGTTAGGGTTATGTTGAGGGCTAATGTTAGAGATCCGGTTAGGGTTCCGATTGAACCTAGGGTTAGGGTTATGTTGAGGGCTAGGGTTAGAGATCCTGTTAGGGTTCCGGTTGGACCTAGGGTTAGGGTTATGTTGAGGGCTAGGATTAGAGTTCCGGTTAGGGTCCCGGTTGGACCTAGGGTTAGGGTTATGTTGAGGGATAGGGATAGATATCCTCTTAGGGTTCCGATTGGACCTAGGGTTAGGGTTATGTTGAGGGCTAGGGTTAGAGATCCGTTTAGGGTTCCGATTGGCCCTAGGGTTAGGGTTATGTTGAGGGCGAGGGGTAGAGATCCGGTTAGGGTTCCGATTGGACCTAGGGTTAGCGTTATGTTGAGGGACAGGGTTAGATATCCGTTTAGGGTTCTGATTGGAACTAGGGTTAGTGATATGTTGAGGGCTAGGATTAGAGATCCGGTTAGGGCTCCGGTTGGACCTAGGGTTAGGGTTATGTTGAGGGCTAGGGATAGATATCCTCTTAGGGTTCCGATTGGACCTAGGGTTAGGGTTATGTTGAGGGCTAGGGTTAGAGATCCGGTTAGGGTACCGATTGAACCTAGGGTTAGGGTTATGTTGAGGGCTAGGGTTAGAGATCCGGTTAGGGTTCCGATTGAACCTAGGGTTAGGATTATGTTGAGGGCTAGGGTTAGATATCCGGTTAGGGTTCCGATTGAACCTAGGGTTAGGATTATGTTGAGGGCTAGGGTTAGATATCCGGTTAGGGTTCCGATTGGACCTCGGGTTAGGTTCATGTTGAGCGCTATGTTTAGAGATCCGGTTAGGGAACCGATTGGACCTAAGATTAGGGTTATGTTGAGGGCTAGGTATACAGATCCGGTTAGGGTTCCGATTGGACCTAGGGTTAGGGTTATGTTGAGGGCTAGGGTTAGAGATCCGGTTAGGGTTCCGATTGAACCTAGGGTTAGAGTTATGTTGAGGGCTAGGGTTAGAGATTCGGTTAGGGTTCCGATTGAACCTAGGGTTAGGGTTATGTTGAGGGCTAGGGTTAGAGATCCGGTTAGGGTTCCGATTGGACCTAGGGTTAGGGTTATGTTGAGGGCTAGGTATACAGATCCGGTTAGGGTTCCGATTGGACCTCGGGTTAGGGTTATGTTGAGGGCTAGGGTTCGAGATCCGGTTAGGGTTCCGACTGAACCTAGGGTTAGGGTTATGTTGAGAGCTAGGGTTAGAGATCCGGTTAGGGTTCCGATTGGACCTAGGTTTACGGTTATGTTGAGGGCTAGGGTTAGAGATCCTTTTAGGTTTCCGATTGGACCTAGGGTTAGGGTTATGTTGAGGGTTAGGGTTAGAGTTCCGGTTAGGGTACCGATTGGACCTAGGGTTAGGGTTATGTTGAGGGCTAGGTATACAGATCCGGTTAGGGTTCCGATTGGACCTAGGGTTAGAGTTATGTTGAGGGCTAGGGTTAGAGATCCGGTTAGGGTTCCGATTGAACCTAGGGTTAGGGTTATGTTGAGGGCTAGGGTTAGAGATCCGGTTAGGGTTCCAATTCAACCTAGGGTTAGAGTTATGTTGAGGGCTAGGGTTAGAGATCCGGTTAGGGTTCCGATTGAACCTAGGGTTAGGATTATGTTGAGGGCTAGGGTTAGATATCCGGTTAGGGTTCCGATTGGACCTCGGGTTAGGTTCATTTTGCGCGCTAGGTTTAGAGATCCGGTTAGGGAACTGATTGGACCTAGGGTTAGGGTTATGTTGAGGGCTAGGTATACAGATCCGGTTAGGGTTCCGATTGGACCTCGGGTTAGGGTTATGTTGAGCGCTAGGGTTCGAGATCCGGTTAGGGTTCCGATTGAACCTAGTGTTAGGGTTATGTTGAGGGCTAGGGTTAGAGATCCGGTAAGGGTTCCGATTGGACCTAGGGTTACGGTTATGTTGAGGGCTAGGGTTAGAGATCCGTTTAGGTTTCCGATTGGACCTAGGGTTAGGGTTATGTTGAGGGTTAGGGTTAGAGTTCCGGTTAGGGTACCGATTGGACCTAGGGTTAGGGTTATGTTGAGGGTTAGGTATACATATCCGGTTAGGGTTCCGATTGGACCTAGGGTTAGGGTTATGTTGAGGGCTAGGGTTAGAGATCCGGTTAGGGTTCCGATTGAACCTAGGGTTAGGGTTATGTTGAGGGCTAGGGTTAGAGATCCGGTTAGGGTTCCGATTGGACCTAGGGTTAGGGTTATGTTGAGGGCGAGGGGTAGAGATCCGGTTAGGGGACCGATTGGACCTAGGGTTAGGGTTATGTTGAGGGCTAGCGTTAGAGATCCGGTTAGGGTTCCGATTGAACCTAGGGTTAGGGTTATGTTGAGGGCTAGGGTTAGAGATCCGGTTAGGGTTCCGATTGGACCTAGGGTTAGGTTTATGTTGAGGGCTAGGGTTAGAGATCCGGTTAGGGTTCCGATTGGACCTAGGGTTAGGGTTCTGTTGAGGGCTAGGGTTAGATATCCGGTTAGGGTTCCGATTGGACCTACGGTTAGGGTTCTGTTGAGGGCTAGGTTTAGATATCCGGTTAGGGTTCCGATTGGACCTAGGGTTAGGGTTATGTTGAGGGCTACTGTTAGAGATCCGGTTAGGGTTCCGATTGAACCTAGGGTTAGGGTTATGTTGAGGGCTAGGGTTAGAGATCCTGTTAGGGTTCCGGTTGGACCTAGGGTTAGGGTTATGTTGAGGGCTAGGATTAGAGATTCGGTTAGGGTCCCGGTTGGACCTAGGGTTAGGGTTATGTTGAGGGATAGGGATAGATATCCTCTTAGGGTTCCGATTGGACCTAGGGTTAGGGTTATGTTGAGGGCTAGGGTTAGAGATCCGTTTAGGGTTCCGATTGGCCCTAGGGTTAGGGTTATGTTGAGGGCGAGGGGTAGAGATCCGGTTAGGGTACCGATTGAACCTAGGGTTAGGGTTATGTTGAGGGCTAGGGTTAGAGATCCGGTTAGGGTTCCGATTGAACCTAGGGTTAGGATTATGTTGAGGGCTAGGGTTAGATATCCGGTTAGGGTTCCGATTGAACCTAGGGTTAGGATTATGTTGAGGGCTAGGGTTAGATATCCGGTTAGGGTTCCGATTGGACCTCGGGTTAGGTTCATGTTGAGCGCTATGTTTAGAGATCCGGTTAGGGAACCGATTGGACCTAAGATTAGGGTTATGTTGAGGGCTAGGTATACAGATCCGGTTAGGGTTCCGATTGGACCTAGGGTTAGGGTTATGTTGAGGGCTAGGGTTAGAGATCCGGTTAGGGTTCCGATTGAACCTAGGGTTAGAGTTATGTTGAGGGCTAGGGTTAGAGATTCGGTTAGGGTTCCGATTGAACCTAGGGTTAGGGTTATGTTGAGGGCTAGGGTTAGAGATCCGGTTAGGGTTCCGATTGGACCTAGGGTTAGGGTTATGTTGAGGGCTAGGTATACAGATCCGGTTAGGGTTCCGATTGGACCTCGGGTTAGGGTTATGTTGAGGGCTAGGTTTCGAGATCCGGTTAGGGTTCCGACTGAACCTAGGGTTAGGGTTATGTTGAGAGCTAGGGTTAGAGATCCGGTTAGGGTTCCGATTGGACCTAGGTTTACGGTTATGTTGAGGGCTAGGGTTAGAGATCCGGTTAGGGTTCCGATTGAACCTAGGGTTAGAGTTATGTTGAGGGCTAGGGTTAGAGATTCGGTTAGGGTTCCGATTGAACCTAGGGTTAGGGTTATGTTGAGGGCTAGGGTTAGAGATCCGGTTAGGGTTCCGATTGAACCTAGGGTTAGGGTTATGTTGAGGGCTAGGGTTAGAGATCCGGTTAGGGTTCCAATTCAACCTAGGGTTAGAGTTATGTTGAGGGCTAGGGTTAGAGATCCGGTTAGGGTTCCGATTGAACCTAGGGTTAGGATTATGTTGAGGGCTAGGGTTAGATATCCGGTTAGGGTTCCGATTGGACCTCGGGTTAGGTTCATTTTGCGCGCTAGGTTTAGAGATCCGGTTAGGGAACTGATTGGACCTAGGGTTAGGGTTATGTTGAGGGCTAGGTATACAGATCCGGTTAGGGTTCCGATTGGACCTCGGGTTAGGGTTATGTTGAGCGCTAGGGTTCGAGATCCGGTTAGGGTTCCGATTGAACCTAGTGTTAGGGTTATGTTGAGGGCTAGGGTTAGAGATCCGGTAAGGGTTCCGATTGGACCTAGGGTTACGGTTATGTTGAGGGCTAGGGTTAGAGATCCGTTTAGGTTTCCGATTGGACCTAGGGTTAGGGTTATGTTGAGGGTTAGGGTTAGAGTTCCGGTTAGGGTACCGATTGGACCTAGGGTTAGGGTTATGTTGAGGGTTAGGTATACATATCCGGTTAGGGTTCCGATTGGACCTAGGGTTAGGGTTATGTTGAGGGCTAGGGTTAGAGATCCGGTTAGGGTTCCGATTGAACCTAGGGTTAGGGTTATGTTGAGGGCTAGGGTTAGAGATCCGGTTAGGGTTCCGATTGGACCTAGGGTTAGGGTTATGTTGAGGGCGAGGGGTAGAGATCCGGTTAGGGGACCGATTGGACCTAGGGTTAGGGTTATGTTGAGGGCTAGCGTTAGAGATCCGGTTAGGGTTCCGATTGAACCTAGGGTTAGGGTTATGTTGAGGGCTAGGGTTAGAGATCCGGTTAGGGTTCCGATTGGACCTAGGGTTAGGTTTATGTTGAGGGCTAGGGTTAGAGATCCGGTTAGGGTTCCGATTGGACCTAGGGTTAGGGTTCTGTTGAGGGCTAGGGTTAGATATCCGGTTAGGGTTCCGATTGGACCTACGGTTAGGGTTCTGTTGAGGGCTAGGTTTAGATATCCGGTTAGGGTTCCGATTGGACCTAGGGTTAGGGTTATGTTGAGGGCTACTGTTAGAGATCCGGTTAGGGTTCCGATTGAACCTAGGGTTAGGGTTATGTTGAGGGCTAGGGTTAGAGATCCTGTTAGGGTTCCGGTTGGACCTAGGGTTAGGGTTATGTTGAGGGCTAGGATTAGAGATTCGGTTAGGGTCCCGGTTGGACCTAGGGTTAGGGTTATGTTGAGGGATAGGGATAGATATCCTCTTAGGGTTCCGATTGGACCTAGGGTTAGGGTTATGTTGAGGGCTAGGGTTAGAGATCCGTTTAGGGTTCCGATTGGCCCTAGGGTTAGGGTTATGTTGAGGGCGAGGGGTAGAGATCCGGTTAGGGTACCGATTGGACCTAGGGTTAGGGTTATGTTGAGGGCTAGGTATACAGATCCGGTTAGGGTTCCGATTGGACCTAGGTTTAGGGTTACGTTGAGGGCGAGTGTTAGAGATCCGGTGAGGGTTCCGATTGGACCTAGGGTTAGCGTTATGTTGAGGGACAGGGTTAGATATCCGTTTAGGGTTCTGATTGGAACTAGGGTTAGTGATATGTTGAGGGCTAGGATTAGAGATCCGGTTAGGGCTCCGGTTGGACCTAGGGTTAGGGTTATGTTGAGGGCTAGGGATAGATATCCTCTTAGGGTTCCGATTGGACTTAGGGTTAGGGTTATGTTGAGGGCTAGGGTTAGAGATCCGGTTAGGGTTCCGATTGAACCTAGGGTTAGGTTTATGTTGAGGGCTAGGGTTAGAGATCCGGTTAGGGTTCCGATTGAACCTAGGGTTAGAGTTATGTTGAGCCTAGGGTTAGAGATCCGGTTAGGGTTCCGATTGAACCTAAAGTTAGGGTTATGTTGAGGGCTAGGGTTAGAGATCCGGTTAGGGTTCCAATTGAACCTAGGGTTAGAGTTATGTTGAGGGCTAGGGTTAGAGATCCGGTTAGGGTTCCGATTGAACCTAGGGTTAGGATTATGTTGAGGGCTAGGGTTAGATATCCGGTTAGGGTTCCGATTGGACCTCGGGTTAGGTTCATGTTGAGCGCTATGTTTAGAGATCCGGTTAGGGAACCGATTGGACCTAAGATTAGGGTTATGTTGAGGGCTAGGTATACAGATCCGGTTAGGGTTCCGATTGGACCTAGGGTTAGGGTTATGTTGAGGGCTAGTGTTAGAGATCCGGTTAGGGTTCCGATTGAACCTAGGGTTAGAGTTATGTTGAGGGCTAGGGTTAGAGATCCGGTTAGGGTTCCGATTGAACCTAGGGTTAGGGTTATGTTGAGGGCTAGGGTTAGAGATCCGGTTAGGGTTCCAATTGAACCTAGGGTTAGAGTTATGTTGAGGGCTAGGGTTAGAGATCCGGTTAGGGTTCCGATTGAACCTAGGGTTAGGATTATGTTGAGGGCTAGGGTTAGATATCCGGTTAGGGTTCCGATTGGACCTCGGGTTAGGTTCATGTTGAGCGCTAGGTTTAGAGATCCGGTTAGGGAACCGATTGGACCTAGGGTTAGGGTTATGTTGAGGGCTAGGTATACAGATCCGGTTAGGGTTCCGATTGGACCTAGGGTTAGGGTTATGTTGAGGGCTAGGGTTAGAGATCCGGTTAGGGTTCCGAATGAACCTAGCGTTAGGGTTATGTTGAGGGCTAGGGTTAGAGTTCCGGTTAGGGTTCTGATTGGACCCAGGGTTAGGGTTATGTTGAGGGCTAGGGTTAGAGATCGGGTTAGGGTTCCGATTGGACCTAGGGTTTGCGTTATGTTGAGGGCTAGGGTTAGAGATCCGGTTACGGTTCCGATTGGACCTAGGGTTAGGGTTATGTTGAGGGCTAGGGTTAGAGATCCGGTTACGGTTCCGATTGGACCTAGGGTTAGGGTTATGTTGAGGGCTACGGTTAGAGATCCGGTTAGGGTTCCGATTGGACCTAGGGTTACGGTTATGTTGAGGGCTAGGTTTAGAGATCCGTTTAGGTTTCCGATTGGACCTAGGGTTAGGGTTATGTTGAGGGCTAGGGTTAGAGATCCGGTTAGGGTACCGATTGTACCTAGGGTTAGGGTTATGTTGAGGGCTAGGTATACAGACCTGTTAGGGTTCCGTTTGGACTTAGGGTTAGGGTTATGTTGAGGGCTAGGGTTAGAGATCTTGTTAGGGTTCCGATTGAACCTAGGGTTAGGGTTATGTTGAGGGCTAGGGTTAGAGATCCGGTTAGGGTTCCGATTGGACCTAGGTTTAGGGTTATGTTTAAGGCGAGGGGTAGAGATCCGGTTAGGGTACAGATTGGCCTAGGGTTAGAGTTATGTTGAGGGCTAAGGTTAGAGATCCGGTTAGGGTTCCGATTGAACCTAGGGTTAGGTTTATGTTGAGGGCTAGGATTAGAGATCCGGTTAGGGTTCCGATTGAACCTAGGGTTAGAGTTATGTTGAGGGCTAGGGTTAGAGATCCGGTTAGGGTTCCGATTGAACCTAGGGTTAGGGTTATGTTGAGGGCTAGGGTTAGAGATCCGGTTAGGGTTCCAATTGGACCTAGGGTTAGGGTTATGTTGAGGGCTAGGGTTAGATATCCGTTTAGGGTTCCGATTGGACCTAGGGTTAGGGTTATGTTGAGGGCTAGGTATACAGATCCGGTTAGGGTTCCGATTGGACCTCGGGTTAGGGTTATGTTTAGGGCTAGGGTTCGAGATCCGGTGAGGGTTCCGACTGAACCTAGGGTTAGGGTTATGTTGAGAGCTAGGGTTAGAGATCCGGTTAGGGTTCCGATTGGACCTAGGGTTACGGTTATGTTGAGGGCTAGGTTTAGAGATCCTTTTAGGTTTCCGATTGGACCTAGGGTTAGGGTTATGTTGAGGGCTAGGGTTAGAGATCCGGTTAGGGTTCCGATTGAACCTAGGGTTAGGGTTATGTTGAGGGCTAGGGTTAGAGATCCGGTTAGGGTTCCGATTGGACCTAGGGTTAGGGTTATGTTGAGGGCGAGGGGTAGAGATCCGGTTAGGGGACCGATTGGGCCTAGGGTTAGGGTTATGTTGAGGGCTAGCGTTAGAGATCCGGTTAGGGTTCCGATTGAACCTAGGGTTAGGGTTATTATAAGGGCTAGGGTTAGAGATCCGGTTAGGGTTCCGATTGGACCTAGGGTTAGGGTTATGTTGAGGGCTAGGGTTAGATATCCGGTTAGGGTTCCGATTGGACCTAGGGTTAGGATTATGTTGAGGGCTAGCGTTAGAGATCCGGTTAGGGTTCCGATTGGACCTAGGGTTAGGGTTATGTTGAGGGCAAGGGTTAGAGATCCGGTTAGGGTTCCGATTGGACCTAGGGGTAGCGTTATGTTGAGGGACAGGGTTAGATATCCGTTTAGGGTTCCGATTGGAACTAGGGTTAGTGATATGTTGAGGGCTAGGATTAGAGATTCGGTTAGGGCTCCGGTTGGACCTAGGGTTAGGGTTATGTTGAGGGCTAGGGATAGATATCCTCTTAGGGTTCCGATTGGACCTAGGGTTAGGGTTATGTTGAGGGCTAGGTTTAGAGATCCGTTTAGGGTTCCGATTGGACCTTGGGTTAGGGTTATGTTGAGGGCGAGGGGTAGAGATCCGGTTAGGGTACCGATTGGACCTAGGGTTAGGTTCATGTTGAGCGCTAGGTTTAGAGATCCGGTTAGGGAACCGATTGGACCTAGGGTTAGGGTTATGTTGAGGGCTAGGTATACAGATCCGGTTAGGGTTCCGATTGGACCTAGGGTTAGGGTTATGTTGAGGGCTAGGGTTAGAGATCCGGTTAGGGTTCCGAATGAACCTAGCGTTAGGGTTATGTTGAGGGCTAGGGTTAGAGTTCCGGTTAGGGTTCTGATTGGACCCAGGGTTAGGGTTATGTTGAGGGCTAGGGTTAGAGATCGGGTTAGGGTTCCGATTGGACCTAGGGTTTGCGTTATGTTGAGGGCTAGGGTTAGAGATCCGGTTACGGTTCCGATTGGACCTAGGGTTAGGGTTATGTTGAGGGCTAGGGTTAGAGATCCGGTTACGGTTCCGATTGGACCTAGGGTTAGGGTTATGTTGAGGGCTACGGTTAGAGATCCGGTTAGGGTTCCGATTGGACCTAGGGTTACGGTTATGTTGAGGGCTAGGTTTAGAGATCCGTTTAGGTTTCCGATTGGACCTAGGGTTAGGGTTATGTTGAGGGCTAGGGTTAGAGATCCGGTTAGGGTACCGATTGTACCTAGGGTTAGGGTTATGTTGAGGGCTAGGTATACAGACCTGTTAGGGTTCCGTTTGGACTTAGGGTTAGGGTTATGTTGAGGGCTAGGGTTAGAGATCTTGTTAGGGTTCCGATTGAACCTAGGGTTAGGGTTATGTTGAGGGCTAGGGTTAGAGATCCGGTTAGGGTTCCGATTGGACCTAGGTTTAGGGTTATGTTTAAGGCGAGGGGTAGAGATCCGGTTAGGGTACAGATTGGCCTAGGGTTAGAGTTATGTTGAGGGCTAAGGTTAGAGATCCGGTTAGGGTTCCGATTGAACCTAGGGTTAGGTTTATGTTGAGGGCTAGGATTAGAGATCCGGTTAGGGTTCCGATTGAACCTAGGGTTAGAGTTATTGAGGGCTAGGGTTAGAGATCCGGTTAGGGTTCCGATTGAACCTAGGGTTAGGGTTATGTTGAGGGCTAGGGTTAGAGATCCGGTTAGGGTTCCAATTGGACCTAGGGTTAGGGTTATGTTGAGGGCTAGGGTTAGATATCCGTTTAGGGTTCCGATTGGACCTAGGGTTAGGGTTATGTTGAGGGCTAGGTATACAGATCCGGTTAGGGTTCCGATTGGACCTCGGGTTAGGGTTATGTTTAGGGCTAGGGTTCGAGATCCGGTGAGGGTTCCGACTGAACCTAGGGTTAGGGTTATGTTGAGAGCTAGGGTTAGAGATCCGGTTAGGGTTCCGATTGGACCTAGGGTTACGGTTATGTTGAGGGCTAGGGTTAGAGATCCTTTTAGGTTTCCGATTGGACCTAGGGTTAGGGTTATGTTGAGGGCTAGGGTTAGAGATCCGGTTAGGGTTCCGATTGAACCTAGGGTTAGGGTTATGTTGAGGGCTAGGGTTAGAGATCCGGTTAGGGTTCCGATTGGACCTAGGGTTAGGGTTATGTTGAGGGCGAGGGGTAGAGATCCGGTTAGGGGACCGATTGGGCCTAGGGTTAGGGTTATGTTGAGGGCTAGCGTTAGAGATCCGGTTAGGGTTCCGATTGAACCTAGGGTTAGGGTTATTATAAGGGCTAGGGTTAGAGATCCGGTTAGGGTTCCGATTGGACCTAGGGTTAGGGTTATGTTGAGGGCTAGGGTTAGATATCCGGTTAGGGTTCCGATTGGACCTAGGGTTAGGATTATGTTGAGGGCTAGCGTTAGAGATCCGGTTAGGGTTCCGATTGGACCTAGGGTTAGGGTTATGTTGAGGGCAAGGGTTAGAGATCCGGTTAGGGTTCCGATTGGACCTAGGGGTAGCGTTATGTTGAGGGACAGGGTTAGATATCCGTTTAGGGTTCCGATTGGAACTAGGGTTAGTGATATGTTGAGGGCTAGGATTAGAGATTCGGTTAGGGCTCCGGTTGGACCTAGGGTTAGGGTTATGTTGAGGGCTAGGGATAGATATCCTCTTAGGGTTCCGATTGGACCTAGGGTTAGGGTTATGTTGAGGGCTAGGTTTAGAGATCCGTTTAGGGTTCCGATTGGACCTTGGGTTAGGGTTATGTTGAGGGCGAGGGGTAGAGATCCGGTTAGGGTACCGATTGGACCTAGGGTTAGGGTTATGTTGAGGACCAGGGTTAGAGATCCGGTTAGGGTTCCGATTGGACCTCAGGTTAGGTTTATGTTGAGCGCTAGGGTTAGAGATCCGGTTAGGGTACCGATTGGACCTAGGGATAGGGTTATGTTGAGGGCTAGGTATACAGATCCGGTTAGGGTTCCGATTGGACCTAGTGTTAGGGTTATGTTGAGGGCTACTGTTAGAGATCCGGTTAGGGTTCCGATTGAACCTAGGGTTAGGTTTATGTTGAGGGCTAGGGTTAGAGATCCGGTTACGGTTCTGGTTGGACCTAGGGTTAGGGTTATGTTGAGGGCCAGGATTAGAGATCCGGTTAGGGTTCCGGTTGGACCTAGGGTTAGGGTTATGTTGAGGGATAGGGATAGATATCCTCTTAGGGTTCCGATTGGACCTAGGGTTAGGGTTATGTTGAGGGCTAGGGTTAGAGATCCGTTTAGTGTTCCGATTGGACCTAGGGTTAGGGTTATGTTGAGGGCGAGCGGTAGAGATCCGGTTAGGGTACCGATTGGACCTAGGGTTAGGGTTATGTTGAGGGCTAGGTATACAGATCCGGTTAGGGTTCCGATTGGACCTAGGGTTAAGGTTATGTTGAGGGCTAGGGTTAGAGATCCGGTCAGGGTTCCGGTTGGTCCTATGGTTAGGGTTATGTTGAGGGCTAGGATTAGAGATCCGGTTAGGGTTCCGGTTGGACCTAGGGTTAGGGTTATGTTGAGGGATAGGGATAGATATCCTCTTAGGGTTCCGATTGGACCTAGGGTTAGGGTTATGTTGAGGGCTAGGGTTAGAGATCCGTTTAGTGTTCCGATTGGACCTAGGGTTAGGGTTATGTTGAGGGCTAAGGTAGAGTTCCATTTAGGGTTCCGATTGGACCTAGGGTTAGGGTTATGTTGAGGGCTAGGGTTAGAGATCCGATTAGGGTTCCGATTGGACCTAGGGTTAGGGTTATGTTGAGGGCTAGGGTTAGAGATCCGGTTAGGGCTCCGATTGAACTTAGGGTTAGGGTTATTTTGAGGGCTAGGGATAGATATACGCTTAGGGTTCCGATTGGACCTAGGGTTAGGGTTATGTTGAGGGCTAGGTATACAGATCCGGTTAGGGTTCCGATTGGACCTCGGGTTAGGGTTATGTTGAGGGCTAGGGTTCGAGATCCGGTTAGGGTTCCGATTGAACCTAGGGTTAGGGTTATGTTGAGGGCTAGGGTTAGAGATCCGGTTAGGGTTCCGATTGGACCTAGGGTTAGGTTTATGTTGAGGGCTAGGGTTAGAGATCCGTTTAGGTTTCCGATTGGTCCTAGGGTTAGGGTTATGTTGAGGGTTAGGGTTAGAGTTCCGGTTAGGGTACCGATTGGACCTAGGGTTAGGGTTATGTTGAGGGCTAGGTATACAGATCCGGTTAGGGTTCCGATTGGACCTAGGGTTAGGGTTATGTTGAGGGCGAGGGGTAGAGATCCGGTTAGGGTACCGATTGGACCTAGGGTTACGGTTATGTTGAGGACCAGGGTTAGAGATCTGGTTAGGGTTCCGATTGGACCTCAGGTTAGGTTTATGTTGAGCGCTAGGGTTAGAGATCCGGTTAGGGTACCGATTGGACCTAGGGATAGGGTTATGTTGAGGCCTAGGTATACAGATCCGGTTAGGGTTCCGATTGGACCTAGTGTTAGGGTTATGTTGAGGGCTACTGTTAGAGATCCGGTTAGGGTTCCGATTGAACCTAGGGTTAGGTTTATGTTGAGGGCTAGGGTTAGAGATCCGGTTCCGGTTCCGGTTGGACCTAGGGTTAGGGTTATGTTGAGGGCCAGGATTAGAGATCCGGTTAGGGGTCCGGTTGGACCTAGGGTTAGGGTTATGTTGAGGGATAGGGATAGATATCCTCTTAGGGTTCCGATTGGACCTAGGGTTAGGGTTATGTTGAGGGCGAGCGGTAGAGATCCGGTTAGGGTACCGATTGGACCTAGGGTTAGGGTTATGTTGAGGGCTAGGTATACAGATCCGGTTAGGGTTCCGATTGGACCTAGGGTTAAGGTTATGTTGAGGGCTAGGGTTAGAGATCCGGTTGGGGTTCCGGTTGGACCTATGGTTAGGGTTATGTTGAGGGCTAGGATTAGAGATCCGGTTAGGGTTCCGGTTGGACCTAGGGTTAGGGTTATGTTGAGGGATAGGGATAGATATCCTCTTAGGGTTCCGATTGGACCTAGGGTTAGGGTTATTTTGAGGGCTAGGGTTAGAGATCCGTTTAGTGTTCCGATTGGACCTAGGGTTAGGGTTATGTTGAGGGCTAAGGTAGAGTTCCATTTAGGGTTCCGATTGGACCTAGGGTTAGGGTTATGTTGAGGGCTAGGGTTAGAGATCCGGTTAGGGTTCCGATTGGACCTAGGGTTAGGGTTATGTTGAGGGCTAGGGTTAGAGATCCGGTTAGGGCTCCGATTGAACTTAGGGTTAGGGTTATTTTGAGGGCTAGGGATAGATATACGCTTAGGGTTCCGATTGGACCTAGGGTTAGGGTTATGTTGAGGGCTAGGTATACAGATCCGGTTAGGGTTCCGATTGGACCTCGGGTTAGGGTTATGTTGAGGGCTAGGGTTCGAGATCCGGTTAGGGTTCCGATTGAACCTAGGGTTAGGGTTATGTTGAGGGCTAGGGTTAGAGATCCGGTTAGGGTTCCGATTGGACCTAGGGTTAGGTTTATGTTGAGGGCTAGGGTTAGAGATCCGTTTAGGTTTCCGATTGGTCCTAGGGTTAGGGTTATGTTGAGGGTTAGGGTTAGAGTTCCGGTTAGGGTACCGATTGGACCTAGGGTTAGGGTTATGTTGAGGGCTAGGTATACAGATCCGGTTAGGGTTCCGATTGGACCTAGGGTTAGGGTTATGTTGAGGGCGAGGGGTAGAGATCCGGTTAGGGTACCGATTGGACCTAGGGTTACGGTTATGTTGAGGACCAGGGTTAGAGATCTGGTTAGGGTTCCGATTGGACCTCAGGTTAGGTTTATGTTGAGCGCTAGGGTTAGAGATCCGGTTAGGGTACCGATTGGACCTAGGGATAGGGTTATGTTGAGGCCTAGGTATACAGATCCGGTTAGGGTTCCGATTGGACCTAGTGTTAGGGTTATGTTGAGGGCTACTGTTAGAGATCCGGTTAGGGTTCCGATTGAACCTAGGGTTAGGTTTATGTTGAGGGCTAGGGTTAGAGATCCGGTTCCGGTTCCGGTTGGACCTAGGGTTAGGGTTATGTTGAGGGCCAGGATTAGAGATCCGGTTAGGGGTCCGGTTGGACCTAGGGTTAGGGTTATGTTGAGGGATAGGGATAGATATCCTCTTAGGGTTCCGATTGGACCTAGGGTTAGGGTTATGTTGAGGGCGAGCGGTAGAGATCCGGTTAGGGTACCGATTGGACCTAGGGTTAGGGTTATGTTGAGGGCTAGGTATACAGATCCGGTTAGGGTTCCGATTGGACCTAGGGTTAAGGTTATGTTGAGGGCTAGGGTTAGAGATCCGGTTGGGGTTCCGGTTGGACCTATGGTTAGGGTTATGTTGAGGGATAGGGATAGATATCCTCTTAGGGTTCCGATTGGACCTAGGGTTAGGGTTATTTTGAGGGCTAGGGTTAGAGATCCGTTTAGTGTTCCGATTGGACCTAGGGTTAGGGTTATGTTGAGGGCTAAGGTAGAGTTCCATTTAGGGTTCCGATTGGACCTATGGTTAGGGTTATGTTGAGGGCTAGGGTTAGAGATCCGGTTAGGGTTCCGATTGGACCTAGGGTTAGGGTTATGTTGAGGTCTAGGGTTAGAGATCCGGTTAGGGCTCCGATTGAACTTAGGGTTAGGGTTATTTTGAGGGCTAGGGATAGATATACGCTTAGGGTTCCGATTGGACCAAGGGTTAGGGTTATGTTGAGGGCTAGGTATACAGATCCGGTTAGGTTCCGATTGGACCTCGGGTTAGGGTTATGTTGAGGGTTAGGGTTCGAGATCCGGTTAGGGTTCCGATTGAACCTAGGGTTAGGGTTATGTTGAGGGCTAGGGTTAGAGATCCGGTAAGGGTTCCGATTGGACCTAGGGTTACGGTTATGTTGAGGGCTAGGGTTAGAGATCCGTTTAGGTTTCCGATTGGACCTAGGGTTAGGGTTATGTTGAGGGTTAGGGTTAGAGTTCCGGTTAGGGTACCGATTGGACCTAGGGTTAGGGTTATGTTGAGGGCTAGGTATACAGATCCGGTTAGGGTTCCGATTGGACCTAGGGTTAGGGTTATGTTGAGGGCTAGGGTTAGAGATCCGGTTAGGGTTCCGATTGAACCTAGGGTTAGGGTTATGTTGAGGGCTAGGGTTAGAGATCCGGTTAGGGTTCCGATTGGACCTAGGGTTAGGGTTATGTTGAGGGCGAGGGGTAGAGATCCGGTTAGGGGACCGATTGGACCTAGGGTTAGGGTTATGTTGAGGGCTAGCGTTAGAGATCCGGTTAGGGTTCCGATTGAACCTAGGGTTAGGGTTATGTTGAGGGCTAGGGTTAGAGATCCGGTTAGGGTTCCGATTGGACCTAGGGTTAGGTTTATGTTGAGGGCTAGGGTTAGAGATCCGGTTAGGGTTCCGATTGGACCTAGGGTTAGGGTTCTCTTGAGGGCTAGGGTTAGAGATCCGGTTAGGGTTCCGGTTGGACCTAGGGTTAGGGTTATGTTGAGGGCTAGGATTAGAGATCCGGTTAGGGTCCCGGTTGGACCTAGGGTTAGGGTTATGTTGAGGGATAGGGATAGATATCCTCTTAGGGTTCCGATTGGACCTAGGGTTAGGGTTATGTTGAGGGCTAGGGTTAGAGATCCGTTTAGGGTTCCGATTGGCCCTAGGGTTAGGGTTATGTTGAGGGCGAGGGGTAGAGATCCGGTTAGGGTACCGATTGGACCTAGGGTTAGGGTTATGTTGAGGCCTAGGTATACAGATCCGGTTAGGGTTCCGATTGGACATCGGGTTAGGGTTATGTTGAGGGCTAGGGTTAGAGATCCGGTTAGGGTTCCGATTGAACCTAGGGTTAGGGTTATGTTGAGGGCTAGGGTTAGATATCTGGTTAGGGTTCCGATTGGACCTAGGGTTACGGTTAAGTTGAGGGCTAGGGTTAGAGATCCGTTTAGGTTTCCGATTGGACCTAGGGTTAACGTTATGTTGTGGGCTAGGGTTAGAGATCCGGTTAGCGTACCGATTGGACCTAGGGTTAGGGTTATGTTGAGGGCTAGGTATACAGATCCGGTTAGGGTTCCGATTGGACCTAGGGTTAGGGTTATGTTGAGGGCTAGGGTTAGAGATCCGGTTAGGGTTCCGATTGAACCTAGGGTTAGGGTTATGTTGAGGGCTAGGGTTCGAGATCCGGTTAGGGTTCCGATTGGACCTAGGGTTAGGGTTATGTTTAAGGCGAGGGGTAGAGATCCGGTTAGGGTACAGATTGGCCTAGGGTTAGGGTTATGTTGAGGGCTAAGGTTAGAGATCCGGTTAGGGTTCCGATTGAACCTAGGGTTAGGTTTATGTTGAGGGCTAGGGTTAGAGATCCGGTTAGGGTTCCGATTGAACCTAGGGTTAGAGTTATGTTGAGGGCTAGGGTTAGAGATCCGGTTAGGGTTCCGATTGAACCTAGGGTTAGGGTTATGTTGAGGGCTAGGGTTAGAGATCCGGTTAGGGTTCCGATTGAACCTAGGGTTAGGATTATGTTGAGGGCTAGGGTTAGATATCCGGTTAGGGTTCCGATTGGACCTCGGGTTAGGTTCATGTTGAGCGCTAGGTTTAGAGATCCGGTTAGGGAACCGATTGGACCTAGGGTTAGGGTTATGTTGAGGGCTAGGTATACAGATCCGGTTAGGGTTCCGATTGGACCTAGGGTTAGGGTTATGTTGAGGGCTAGGGTTAGAGATCCGGTTAGGGTTCCGATTGAACCTAGGGTTAGAGTTATGTTGAGGGCTAGGGTTAGAGATCCGGTTAGGGTTCCGATTGAACCTAGGGTTAGGGTTATGTTGAGGGCTAGGGTTAGAGATCTGGTAAGGGTTCCAATTGAACCTAGGGTAGAGTTATGTTGAGGGCTAGGGTTAGAGATCGGGTTAGGGTTCCGATTGGACCTAGGGTTTGCGTTATGTTGAGGGCTAGGGTTAGAGATCCGGTTACGGTTCCGATTGGACCTAGGGTTAGGGTTATGTTGAGGGCTAGGGTTAGAGATCCGGTTACGGTTCCGATTGGACCTAGGGTTAGGGTTATGTTGAGGGCTACGGTTAGAGATCCGGTTAGGGTTCCGATTGGACCTAGGGATACGGTTATGTTGAGGGCTAGGGTTAGAGATCCGTTTAGGTTTCCGATTGGACCTAGGGTTAGGGTTATGTTGAGGGCTAGGGTTAGAGATCCGGTTAGGGTACCGATTGTACCTAGGGTTAGGGTTATGTTGAGGGCTACGTATACAGACCGGTTAGGGTTCCGATTGGACCTAGGGTTAGGGTTATGTTGAGGGCTAGGATTAGAGATCTTGTTAGGGTTCCGATTGAACCTAGGGTTAGGGTTATGTTGAGGGCTAGGGTTAGAGATCCGGTTAGGGTTCCGATTGGACCTAGGGTTAGGGTTATGTTTAAGGCGAGGGGTAGAGATCCGGTTAGGGTACAGATTGCCCTAGGGTTAGGGTTATGTTGAGGGCTAAGGTTAGAGATCCGGTTAGGGTTCCGATTGAACCTAGGGTTAGGTTTATGTTGAGGGCTAGGGTTAGAGATCCGGTTAGGGTTCCGATTGAACCTAGGGTTAGAGTTATGTTGAGGGCTAGGGTTAGAGATCCGGTTAGGGTTCCGATTGAACCTAGGGTTAGGGTTATGTTGAGGGCTAGGGTTAGAGATCCGGTTAGGGTTCCAATTGGACCTAGGGTTAGGGTTATGTTGAGGGCTAGGGTTAGAGATCCGTTTAGGGTTCCGATGGGACCTAGGGTTAGGGTTATGTTGAGGGCTAGGTATACAGATCCGGTTAGGGTTCCGATTGGACCTCGGGTTAGGGTTATGTTGAGGGCTAGGGTTCGAGATCCGGTGAGGGTTCCTACTGAACCTAGGGTTAGGGTTATGTTGAGAGCTAGGGTTAGAGATCCGGTTAGGGTTCCGATTGGACCTAGGGTTACGGTTATGTTGAGGGCTAGGGTTAGAGATCCTTTTAGGTTTCCGATTGGACCTAGGGTTAGGGTTATGTTGAGGGCTAGGGTTAGAGATCCGGTTAGGGTTCCGATTGAACCTAGGGTTAGGGTTATGTTGAGGGCTAGGGTTAGAGATCCGGTTAGGGTTCCGATTGGACATAGGGTTAGGGTTATGTTGAGGGCGAGGGGTAGAGATCCGGTTAGGGGACCGATTGGACCTAGGGTTAGGGTTATGTTGAGGGCTAGCATTAGAGATCCGCTTAGGGTTCCGATTGAACCTAGGGTTAAGGTTATTATGAGGGCTAGGGTTAGAGATCCGGTTAGGGATCCGATTGGACCTAGGGTTAGGGTTATGTTGAGGGCTAGGGTTAGATATCCGGTTAGGGTTCCGATTGGACCTAGGGTTAGGATTATGTTCAGGGCTAGCGTTAGAGATCCGGTTAGGGTTCCGATTGGACCTAGGGTTAGGGTTATGTTGAGGGCGAGGGTTAGAGATCCGGTTAGGGTTCCGATTGTACCTAGGGGTAGCGTTATGTTGAGGGACAGGGTTAGATATCCGTTTAGGGTTCCGATTGGAACTAGGGTTAGTGATATGTTGAGGGCTAGGATTAGAGATCCGGTTAGGGCTCCGGTTGGACCTAGGGTTAGGGTTATGTTGAGGGCTAGGGATAGATATCCTCTTAGGGTTCCGATTGGACCTAGGGTTAGGGTTATGTTGAGGGCTAGGGTTAGAGATCCGTTTAGGGTTCCGATTGGACCTATGGTTAGGGTTATGTTGAGGGCGAGGGGTAGAGATCCGGTTAGGGTACCGATTCGACCTAGGGTTAGTGTTATGTTGAGGACCAGGGTTAGAGATCTGGTTAGGGTTCCGATTGGACCTAGGGTTAGGGTTATGTTGAGGGCTAGGGTTAGAGATCCGTTTAGGGTTCCGATTGGACCTATGGTTAGGGTTATGTTGAGGGCGAGGGGTAGAGATCCGGTTAGGGTACCGATTGGACCTAGGGTTAGTGTTATGTTGAGGACCAGGGTTAGAGATCCGGTTAGGGTACCGATTGGACCTAGGGATAGGGTTATGTTGAGGGCTAGGTATACAGATCCGGTTAGGGTTCCGATTGGACCTAGTGTTAGGGTTATGTTGAGGGCTACTGTTAGAGATCCGGTTAGGGTTCCGATTGAACCTAGGGTTAGGTTTATGTTGAGGGCTAGGGTTAGAGATCCGGTTACGGTTCCGGTTGGACCTAAGGTTAGGGTTATGTTGAGGGCCAGGATTAGAGATCCGGTTAGGGTTCCGGTTGGACCTACGGTTAGGGTTATGTTGAGGGATAGGGATAGATATCCTCTTAGGGTTCCGATTGGACCTAGGGTTAGGGTTATGTTGAGGGCTAAGGTTAGAGATCCGTTTAGTGTTCCGATTGGACCTAGGGTTAGGGTTATGTTGAGGGCGAGCGGTAGAGATCCGGTTAGGGTACCGATTGGACCTAGGGTTAGGGTTATGTTGAGGGCAAGGTATACAGATCCGGTTAGGGTTCCGATTGGACCTAGGGTTAAGGTTATGTTGAGGGCTAGGGTTAGAGATCCGGTTAGGGTTCCGGTTGGACCTATGGTTAGGGTTATGTTGAGGGCTAGGATTAGAGATCCGGTTAGGGTTCCGGTTGGACCTAGGTTTAGGGTTATGTTGAGGGATAGGGATAGATATCCTCTTAGGGTTCCGATTGGACCTAGGGTTAGGGTTATGTTGAGGGCTAGGGTTAGAGATCCGTTTAGTGTTCCGATTGGACCTAGGGTTAGGGTTATGTTGAGGGCTAAGGTAGAGTTCCATTTAGGGTTCCGATTGGACCTAGGGTTAGGGTTATGTTGAGGGCTAGGGTTAGAGATCCGGTTAGGGTTCCGATTGGACCTAGGGTTAGGGTTATGTTGAGGGCTAAGGTTAGAGATCCGGTTAGGGCTCCGATTGAACTTAGGGTTAGGGTTATTTTGAGGGCTAGGGATAGATATACGCTTAGGGTTCCGATTGGACCTAGGGTTAGGGTTATGTTGAGGGCTAGGTATACAGATCCGGTTAGGGTTCCGATTGGACCTCGGGTTAGGGTTATGTTGAGGGCTAGGGTTCGAGATCCGGTTAGGGTTCCGATTGAACCTAGGGTTAGGGTTATGTTGAGGGCTAGGGTTAGAGATCCGGTTAGGGTTCCAATTGGACCTAGGGTTACGGTTATGTTGAGGGCTAGGGTTAGAGATCCGTTTAGGATTCCGATTGGACCTAGGGTTAGGGTTATGTTGAGGGTTAGGGTTAGAGTTCCGGTTAGGGTACCGATTGGACCTAGGGTTAGGGTTATGTTGAGGGCTAGGTATACAGATCCGGTTAGGGTTCCGATTGGACCTAGGGTTAGGGTTATGTTGAGGGCTAGGGTTAGAGATCCGGTTAGGGTTCCGATTGAACCTAGGGTTAGGGTTATGTTGAGGGCTAGGGTTAGAGATCCGGTTAGGGTTCCAATTGGACCTAGAATTAGGGTTATGTTGAGGGCGAGGGGTAGAGATCCGGTTAGGGGACCGATTGGACCTAGGGTTAGGGTTATGTTGAGGGATTGCGTTAGAGATCCGGTTAGGGTTCCGATTGAACCTAGGGTTAGGGTTATGTTGAGGGCTAGGGTTAGAGATCCGGTTAGGGTTCCGATTGGACCTAGGGTTAGGTTTATGTTGAGGGCTAGGGTTAGAGATCCGGTTAGGGTTCCGATTGGACCTAGGGTTAGGGTTCTGTTGAGGGCTAGGATTAGATATCCGGTTAGGGTTACGATTGGAACTAGGGTTAGGGTTATGTTGAGGGCTAGGTATACAGATCTGGTTAGGGTTCCGATTGGACCTCGGGTTAGGGTTATGTTGAGGGCTAGGGTTCGAGATCCGGTGAGGGTTCCGACTGAACCTAGGGTTAGGGTTATGTTGAGAGCTAGGGTTAGAGATCCGGTTAGGGTTCCGATTGGACCTAGGGTTACGGTTATGTTGAGGGCTCGGGTTAGAGATCCTTTTAGGTTTCCGATTGGACTTACGGTTAGGGTTATGTTGAGGGCTAGGGTTAGAGATCCGGTTAGGGTTCCGATTGAACCTAGGGTTAGGGTTATGTTGAGGGCTAGGGTTAGAGATCCGGTTAGGGTTCCGATTGGACCTAGGGTTAGGGTTATGTTGAGGGCGAGGGGTAGAGATCCGGTTAGGAGACCGATTGGACCTAGGGTTAGGGTTATGTTGAGGGCTAGCGTTAGAGATCCGGTTAGGGTTCCGATTGAACCTAGTGTTAGGGTTATTATGAGGGCTAGGGTTAGAGATCCGGTTAGGGTTCCGATTGGACCTAGGGTTAGGGTTATGTTGAGGGCTAGGGTTAGATATCCGGTTAGGGTTCCGATTGGACCTAGGGTTAGGATTATGTTGAGGGCTAGCGTTAGAGATCCGGTTAGGGTTCCGATTGGACCTAGGGTTAGGGTTATGTTGAGGGCGAGGGTTAGAGATCCAGTTAGGGTTCCGATTGGACCTAGGGGTAGCGTTATGTTGAGGGACAGGGTTAGATATCCGTTTAGGGTTCCGATTGGAACTAGGGTTAGTGATATGTTGAGGGCTAGGATTAGAGATCCGGTTAGGGCTCCGGTTGGACCTAGGGTTAGGGTTATGTTGAGGGCGAGGGGTAGAGAACCGGTTAGGGTTCCGATTGGACCTAGGGTTAGGTTTGTGTTGAGGGCTAGGGTTAGAGATCCGGTTAGGGTTCCGATTGGACCTAGGGTTAGGGTTCTGTTGAGGGCTAGCGTTAGAGATCCGGTTAGGGTTCCGATTGGACCTAGGGTTAGGGTTATGTTGAGGGCTAGTGTTAGACATCTGGTTAGGGTTCCGATTGGACCCAGGGTTAGGGTTATGTTGAGGGCTAGGGTTAGAGATCCGGTTAGGGTTCCGATTGGACCTAGGGTTAGGGTTATGTTGAGGGCTAGGGTTAGAGATCCGGTTAGGGTTCCGATTGGACCTAGGGTTAGGGTTATGTTGAGGGCGAGGGGTAGAGATCCGGTTAGGGGATCGATTGGACCTAGGGTTAGGGTTATGTTGAGGGCGAGGGGTAGAGATCCGGTTAGGGGACCGATTGGACCTAGGGTTAGGGTTATGTTGAGGGCTAGGGTTAGAGATCCGGTTAGGGTTCCGATTGGACCTAGGGTTAGGGTTATGTTGAGGGCTAGGGTTAGATATACGGTTAGGGTTCCGATTGGACCTAGGGTTAGGGTTCTTTGCGGGCTAGGGTTAGATATCCGGTTAGGGTTCCGATTGGACCTAGGGTTAGGTTTATGTTGAGGGCTAGGGTTAGAGATCCGGTTAGGGTTCCGATTGGACCTAGGGTTAGGGTTCTGTTGAGGGCTAGGGTTAGATATCCGGTTAGGGTTCCGATTGGACCTAGGGTTAGGGTTATGTTGAGGGCTAGGGTTAGAGATCCGGTTAGGGTTCCGATTGGACCTAGGGTTAGGGTTATGTTGAGGGCTAGGGTTAGAGATCCGGTTAGGGTTCCGGTTGGACCTAGGGTTAGGGTTATGTTGAGGGCTAGGATTAGAGATTCGATTAGGGCTCCGGTTGGACCTAGGGTTAGGGTTATGTTTAGGGCTAGGGAGAGATATCCTCTTAGGGTTCCGATTGGACCTAGGGTTAGGGTTTTGTTGAGGGCTAGGGTTAGAGATCCGTTTAGGGTTCCGATTGGACCTAGGGTTAGGGTTATGTTGAGGGCGAGGGGTAGAGATCCGGTTAGGGTACCGATTGGACCTAGGGTTAGGGTTATGTTGAGGGCTAGGTATACAGATCCGGTTAGGGTTCGAATTGGACCTAGGGTTAGGGTTATGTTGAGGACTAGGGTTAGAGATCCGGTTAGGGTTCCGATTGGACCTCAGATTAGGTATATGTTGAGCGCTAGGGTTAGAGATCCGGTTAGGGTTCCGATTGGACCTAGGGTTAGGGTTATGTTGAGGGCGAGGGGTAGAGATCCGGTTAGGGTACCGATTGGACCTAGGGTTAGGGTTATGTTGAGGGCTAGGGTTAGAGATCCTGTTAGGGTTCCGATTGAACCTAGGGTTAGGGTTATGTTGAGGGCTAGGGTTCGAGATCCGGTTAGGGTTCCGATTGGACCTAGGGTTAGGGTTATGTTGAGGGCTAGGGTTAGAGATCCGGTTAGGGTTCCGATTGGACCAAGGGTTAGGGTTCTGTTGAGGGTTACGGTTAGAGATCCGGTTATGGTTCCGATTGGATCTAGGGTTTGGGTTATGTTGAGGGCTATGGTTAGAGATCCGGTTAGGGTTCCGATTGGACCTAGGGTTAGGGTTCTGTTGAGGGCTAGGGGTAGAGATCCGGTTAGGGTTCCGATTGGACCTAGGGTTAGGGTTATGTTGAGGGCCAGGGATAGAGATCCGATTAGGGTTCCAATTGGACCTAGGGTTAGGGTTCTGTTGAGGGCGAGGGGTAGAGTTCCTGATAGGGTTCCGATTTGTCCTAGGGTTAGGGTTATGTTGAGGGCTAGGGTTAGATATCCGGTTAGGGTTCCGATTGAAGCTAGGGTTAGGGTTATGTTGAGGGCTAGGGTTAGATATCCTGTTAGGGTTCCGATTGGACCTAGGGTTAGGGTTCTGTTGAGGGTTAGGGTTAGAGATCCGGTTAGGGTTCCGATTGGACCTAGGGTTAGGGTTATGTTGAGGGCTAGGGTTAGAGATCTGGTTAGGGTTCCGATTGGACCCAGGGTTAGGGTTATGTTGAGGGCTAGGGTTAGAGATCCGGTTAGGGTTCCGATTGGACCTAGGGTTAGGGTTATGTTGAGGGGTAGGATTAGAGATCCCGTTAGGGTTCCGATTGGACCAAGGGTTAGGGTTATGTTGAGGGCGAGGGGTAGAGATCCTGTTAGGGTTCCGATTGGACCTAGGGTTATGGTTTTGTTGAGGGTTAGGGTTAGATATCCAGTTAGGGTTCCGATTGGACCTAGGGTTAGGATTATGTTGAGGGCTAGGGTTAGATATCCGGTTAGGGTTCCGATTGGACCTCGGGTTAGGTTCATGTTGAGCGCTAGGTTTAGAGATCCGGTTAGGGAACCCATTGGACCTAGGGTTAGAGTTATGTTGAGGGCTAGGTATACAGATCCGGTTAGGGTTCCGATTGGACCTAGGGTTAGGGTTATGCTGAGGGCTAGGGTTAGAGATCCGGTTAGGGTTCCCAATGAACCTAGGGTTAAGGTTATGTTGAGGGCTAGGGTTAGAGATCCGGTTAGGGTTCTGATTGGACCCAGGGTTAGGGTTATGTTGAGGGCTAGGGTTAGAGATCGGGTTAGGGATCCGATTGGACCTAGGGTTTGCGTTATGTTGAGGGCTAGGGTTAGAGATCCGGTTACGGTTCCGATTGGACCTAGGGTTAGGGTTATGTTGAGGGCTAGGGTTAGAGATCCGGTTACGGTTCCTATTGGACCTAGGGTTGGGGTTATGTTGAGGGCTACGGTTAGAGATCCGGTTAGGGGTCCGATTGGACCTAGGGTTACGGTTATGTTGAGGGCTAGGGTTAGAGATCCGTTTAGGTTTCCTATTGGACCTAGGGTTAGGGTTATGTTGAGGGCTAGGGTTAGAGATCCGGTTAGGGTACCGATTGTACCTAGGGTTAGGGTTATGTTGAGGGCTAGGTATACAGATCAGTTAGGGTTCCGATTGGACCTAGGGTTAGGGTTATGTTGAGGGCTAGGGTTAGAGATCTTGTTAGGGTTCCGATTGAACCTAGGGTTAGGGTTATGTTGAGGGCTAGGGTTAGAGATCCGGTTAGGGTTCCGAATGGACCTAGGGTTAGGGTTATGTTTAAGGCGAGGGGTAGAGATCCGGTTAGGTTACCGATTGGCCTAGGGTTAGGGTTATGTTGAGGGCTAGGGTTAGAGATCCGGTTAGGGTTCCGATTGAACCTAGGGTTAGGTTTATGTTGAGGGCTAGGGTGAGAGATCCGGTTACAGTTCCGATTGAACCTAGGGTTAGAGTTATGTTGAGGGCTAGGGTTAGAGATCCGGTTAGGGTTCCGATTGAACCTAGGGTTAGGGTTATGTTGAGGGCTAGGGTTAGAGATCCGGTTAGGGTTCCGATTGAACCTAGGGTTAGAGCTTTGTTGAGGGCTAGGGTTAGAGATCCGGTTAGGGTTCCGATTGAACCTAGGGTTAGGGTTATGTTGAGGGCTAGGGTTAGAGATCCGGTTAGGGTTCCGATTGAACCTAGGGTTAGGGTTATGTTGAGGGCTAGGGTTCGAGATCCGGTTAGGGTTCCGATTGGACCTAGGGTTAGGGTTATGTTGAGGGCTAGGGTTAGAGATCTGTTTAGGGTTCCGATTGGACCTAGGGTTAGGGTTATGTTGAGGGCTAGGTATACAGATCCGGTTAGGGTTCCGATTGGACCTCGGGTTAGGGTTATGTTGAGGGCTAGGGTTCGAGATCCGGTTAGGGTTCCGACTGAACCTAGGGTTAGGGTTATGTTGAGAGCTAGGATTAGAGATCCGGTTAGGGTTCCGATTGGACCTAGGGTTACGGTTATGTTGAGGGCTAGGGTTAGAGATCCTTTTAGGTTTCCGATTGGACCTAGGGTTAGGGTTATGTTGAGGGTTAGGGTTAGAGTTCCGGTTAGGGTACCGATTGGACCTAGGGTTAGGGTTATGTTGAGGGCTAGGTATACAGATCCGGTTAGGGTTCCGATTGGACCTAGGGTTAGGGTTATGTTGAGGGCTAGGGTTAGAGATCCGGTTAGGGTTCCGATTGAACCTAGGGTTAGGGTTATGTTGAGGGCTAGGGTTAGAGATCCGGTTAGGGTTCCGATTGGACCTAGGGTTAGGGTTATGTTGAGGGCGAGGGGTAGAGATCCGGTTAGGGGACCGATTGGACCTAGGGTTAGGGTTATGTTGAGGCCTAGCGTTTGTGATCCGGTTAGGGTTCCGATTGAACCTAGGGTTAGGGTTATTATGAGGGCTAGGGTTAGAGATCCGGTTAGGGTTCCGATTGGACCTAGGGTTAGGGTTATGTTGAGGCCTAGGGTTAGATATCCGGTTAGGGTTCCGATTGGACCTAGGGTTAGGATTATGTTGAGGGCTAGCGTAAGAGATCCGGTTAGGGTTCCGATTGGACCTAGGGTTAGGGTTATGTTGAGGGCTAGGTTTAGACATCTGGTTAGGGTTCCGATTGCCCCAGGGTTAGGGTTATGTTGAGGGCTAGGGTTAGAGATCCGGTTAGGGTTTCGATTGGACCCAGGGTTAGGGTTATGTTGAGGGCTAGGGTTAGAGATCCGGTTAGGGTTCCGATTGGTCCTAGGGTTAGGGTTATGTTGAGGGCTAGGATTAGAGATCCGGTTAGGGTTCCGATTGGACCTAGGGTTAGGGTTATGTTGAGGGCTAGGGATAGATATCCTCTTAGGGTTCCGATTGGACCTAGGGTTAGGGTTATGTTGAGGGCTAGGGTTAGAGATCCGTTTAGGGTTCCGATTGGACCTAGGGTTAGGGTTATGTTGAGGGCGAGGGGTAGAGATCCGGTTAGGGTACCGATTGGACCTAGGGTTAGGGTTATGTTGAGGACCAGGGTTAGAGATCTGGTTAGGGTTCCGATTGGACCTCAGGTTAGGTTTATGTTGAGCGCTAGGGTTAGAGATCCGGTTAGGGTACCGATTGGACCTAGGGATAGGGTTATGTTGAGGGCTAGGTATACAGATCCGGTTAGGGTTCCGATTGGACCTAGTGTTAGGTTTATGTTGAGGGCTACTGTTAGAGTTCCGGTTAGGGTTCCGATTGAACCTAGGGTTAGGTTTATGTTGAGGGCTAGGGTTAGAGATCCGGTTAGGGTTCCGGTTGGACCTAGGGTTAGGGTTATGTTGAGGGCTAGGATTAGAGATCCGGTTAGGGTTCCGGTTGGACCTAGGGTTAGGGTTATGTTGAGGGATAGGGATAGATATCCTCTTAGGATTCCGATTGGACCTAGGGTTAGGGTTATGTTGAGGGCTAGGGTTAGAGATCCGTTTAGTGTTCCGATTGGACCTAGGGTTAGGGTTATGTTGAGGGCGAGCGGTAGAGATCCGGTTAGGGTACCGATTGGACCTTGGGTTAGGGTTATGTTGAGGGCTAGGTATACAGATCCGGTTATGGTTCCGATTGGACCTAGGGTTAAGGTTATGTTGAGGGCTAGGGTTAGAGATCCGGTTAGGGTTCCGGTTGGACCTATGGTTAGGGTTATGTTGAGGGCTAGGATTAGAGGTCCGGTTAGGGTTCCGGTTGGACCTAGGGTTAGGGTTATGTTGAGGGATAGGGATAGATATCCTCTTAGGGTTCCGATTGGACCTAGGGTTAGGGTTATGTTGAGGGCTAGGGTTAGAGATCCGTTTAGTGTTCCGATTGGACCTAGGGTTAGGGTTATGTTGAGGGCTAAGGTTAGAGTTCCATTTAGGGTTCCGATTGGACCTAGGGTTAGGGTTATGTTGAGGGCTAGCGTTAGAGATCCGGTTAGGGTTCCGATTGGACCTAGGGTTAGGGTTATGTTGAGGGCTAGGGTTAGAGATCCGTTTAGTGTTCCGATTGGACCTAGTGTTAGGGTTATGTTGAGGGCTAAGGTTAGAGTTCCATTTAGGGTTCCGATTGGACCTAGGGTTAGGGTTATGTTGAGGGCTAGGGTTTGAGATCCGGTTAGGGCTCCGGTTGGACCTAGGGTTAGGGTTATGTTGAGGGCTAGGGATAGATATCCTCTTAGGGTTCCGATTGGACCTAGGGTTACGGTTATGTTGAGGGCTAGGGTTAGAGATCCTTTTAGGTTTCCGATTGGACCTAGGGTTAGGGTTATGTTGAGGGTTAGGGTTAGAGTTCCGGTTAGGGTACCGATTGGACCTAGGGTTAGGGTTATGTTGAGGGCTAGGTATACAGATCCGGTTAGGGTTCCGATTGGACCTAGGGTTAGGGTTATGTTGAGGGCTAGGGTTAGAGATCCGGTTAGGGTTCCGATTGAACCTAGGGTTAGGGTTATGTTGAGGGCTAGGGTTAGAGATCCGGTTAGGGTTCCGATTGGACCTAGGGTTAGGGTTATGTTGAGGGCGAGGGGTAGAGATCCGGTTAGGGGACCGATTGGACCTAGGGTTAGGGTTATGTTGAGGCCTAGCGTTTGTGATCCGGTTAGGGTTCCGATTGAACCTAGGGTTAGGGTTATTATGAGGGCTAGGGTTAGAGATCCGGTTAGGGTTCCGATTGGACCTAGGGTTAGGGTTATGTTGAGGCCTAGGGTTAGATATCCGGTTAGGGTTCCGATTGGACCTAGGGTTAGGATTATGTTGAGGGCTAGCGTAAGAGATCCGGTTAGGGTTCCGATTGGACCTAGGGTTAGGGTTATGTTGAGGGCTAGGTTTAGACATCTGGTTAGGGTTCCGATTGCCCCAGGGTTAGGGTTATGTTGAGGGCTAGGGTTAGAGATCCGGTTAGGGTTTCGATTGGACCCAGGGTTAGGGTTATGTTGAGGGCTAGGGTTAGAGATCCGGTTAGGGTTCCGATTGGTCCTAGGGTTAGGGTTATGTTGAGGGCTAGGATTAGAGATCCGGTTAGGGTTCCGATTGGACCTAGGGTTAGGGTTATGTTGAGGGCTAGGGATAGATATCCTCTTAGGGTTCCGATTGGACCTAGGGTTAGGGTTATGTTGAGGGCTAGGGTTAGAGATCCGTTTAGGGTTCCGATTGGACCTAGGGTTAGGGTTATGTTGAGGGCGAGGGGTAGAGATCCGGTTAGGGTACCGATTGGACCTAGGGTTAGGGTTATGTTGAGGACCAGGGTTAGAGATCTGGTTAGGGTTCCGATTGGACCTCAGGTTAGGTTTATGTTGAGCGCTAGGGTTAGAGATCCGGTTAGGGTACCGATTGGACCTAGGGATAGGGTTATGTTGAGGGCTAGGTATACAGATCCGGTTAGGGTTCCGATTGGACCTAGTGTTAGGTTTATGTTGAGGGCTACTGTTAGAGTTCCGGTTAGGGTTCCGATTGAACCTAGGGTTAGGTTTATGTTGAGGGCTAGGGTTAGAGATCCGGTTAGGGTTCCGGTTGGACCTAGGGTTAGGGTTATGTTGAGGGCTAGGATTAGAGATCCGGTTAGGGTTCCGGTTGGACCTAGGGTTAGGGTTATGTTGAGGGATAGGGATAGATATCCTCTTAGGATTCCGATTGGACCTAGGGTTAGGGTTATGTTGAGGGCTAGGGTTAGAGATCCGTTTAGTGTTCCGATTGGACCTAGGGTTAGGGTTATGTTGAGGGCGAGCGGTAGAGATCCGGTTAGGGTACCGATTGGACCTTGGGTTAGGGTTATGTTGAGGGCTAGGTATACAGATCCGGTTATGGTTCCGATTGGACCTAGGGTTAAGGTTATGTTGAGGGCTAGGGTTAGAGATCCGGTTAGGGTTCCGGTTGGACCTATGGTTAGGGTTATGTTGAGGGCTAGGATTAGAGGTCCGGTTAGGGTTCCGGTTGGACCTAGGGTTAGGGTTATGTTGAGGGATAGGGATAGATATCCTCTTAGGGTTCCGATTGGACCTAGGGTTAGGGTTATGTTGAGGGCTAGGGTTAGAGATCCGTTTAGTGTTCCGATTGGACCTAGGGTTAGGGTTATGTTGAGGGCTAAGGTTAGAGTTCCATTTAGGGTTCCGATTGGACCTAGGGTTAGGGTTATGTTGAGGGCTAGCGTTAGAGATCCGGTTAGGGTTCCGATTGGACCTAGGGTTAGGGTTATGTTGAGGGCTAGGGTTAGAGATCCGTTTAGTGTTCCGATTGGACCTAGTGTTAGGGTTATGTTGAGGGCTAAGGTTAGAGTTCCATTTAGGGTTCCGATTGGACCTAGGGTTAGGGTTATGTTGAGGGCTAGGGTTTGAGATCCGCTTAGGGCTCCGGTTGGACCTAGGGTTAGGGTTATGTTGAGGGCTAGGGATAGATATCCTCTTAGGGTTCCGATTGGACCTAGGGTTAGGGTTTTGTTGAGGGCTAGTGTTAGAGATCCGTTTAGGGTTCCGATTGGACCTAGGGTTAGGGTTATGTTGAGGGCGAGGGGTAGAGATCCGGTTAGGGTACCGATTGGACCTAGGGTTAGGGTTATGTTGAGGGCTAGGTATACAGATCCGGTTAGGGTTCCGATTGGACCTAGGGTTAGGGTTATGTTGAGGACTAGGTTTAGAGATCCGCTTAGGGTTCCGATTGGACCTCAGGTTAGGTTTATGTTGAGCGCTAGGGTTAGAGATCCGGTTAGGGTACCGATTGGACCTAGGGATAGGGTTATGTTGAGGGCTAGGTATACAGATCTGGTTAGGGTTCCGATTGGACCTAGGGTTAGGGTTATGTTGAGGGCTACTGTTAGAGATCCGGTTAGGGTTCCGATTGAACCTAGGGTTAGGGTTATGTTGAGGGCTAGGGTTAGAGATCCGGTTAGGGTTCCGGTTGGACCTAGGGTTAGGGTTATGTTGAGGGCTAGAATTAGAGATCCGGTTAGGGTTCCGGTTGGACCTAGGGTTAGGGTTATGTTGAGGGATAGGGATAGATATCCTCTTAGGGTTCCGATTGGACCTAGGGTTAGGGTTATGTTGAGGGCTAGGGTTAGAGATCCGTTTAGGGTTCCGATTGGACCTAGGGTTAGGGTTATGTTGAGGGCGAGGGGTAGAGATCCGGTTAGGGTACCGATTGGACTTAGGGTTAGGGTTATGTTGAGGCCTAGGTATACAGATCCGGTTAGGGTTCCGATTGGACATCGTGTTAGGGTTATGTTGAGGGCTAGGGTTAGAGATCCGGTTAGGGTTCCGATTGAACCTAGGGTTAGGGTTATGTTGAGGGCTAGGGTTAGATATCTGGTTAGGGTTCCGATTGAACCTAGGGTTACGGTTAAGTTGAGGGCTAGGGTTAGAGATCCGTTAAGGTTTCCGATTGGACCTAGGGTTAGCGTTATGTTGTGGGCTAGGGTTAGAGATCCGGTTACGGTACCGATTGGACCTAGGGTTAGGGTTATGTTGAGGGCTAGGTATACAGATCCGGTTAGGGTTCCGATTGGACCTAGGGTTAGGGTTATGTTGAGGGCTAGGGTTAGAGATCCGGTTAGGGTTCCGATTGAACCTAGGGTTAGGGTTATGTTGAGGGCTAGGGATAGAGATCCGGTTAGGGTTCCGATTGGACCTAGGGTTACGGTTATGTTGAGGGCGATGGGTAGAGATCCGGTTAGGGTACCGATTGGACCTAGGGTTAGGGTTATGTTGAGGGCTAGGGTTAGAGATCCGGTTAGGGTTCCGATTGAACCTAGGGTTAGGGTTATGTTGAGGGCTAGGGTTCGAGATCCGGTTAGGGTTCCGATTGGACCTAGGGTTAGGGTTATGTTGAGGGCTAGGGTTAGAGATCCGGTTAGGGTTCCGATTGGACCTAGGGTTAGGGTTATGTTGAGGGCCTGGGTTAGAGATCCGGTTAGGGTTCCGATTGGACCTAGGGTTACGGTTATGTTGAGGGCTAGGGTTAGAGATCCTTTTAGGTTTCCGATTGGACCTAGGGTTAGGGTTATGTTGAGGGTTAGGGTTAGAGTTCCGGTTAGGGTACCGATTGGACCTAGGGTTAGGGTTATGTTGAGGGCTAGGTATACAGATCCGGTTAGGGTTCCGATTGGACCTAGGGTTAGGGTTATGTTGAGGGCTAGGGTTAGAGATCCGGTTAGGGTTCCGATTGAACCTAGGGTTAGGGTTATGTTGAGGGCTAGGGTGAGCGATCCGGTTAGGGTTCCGATTGGACCTAGGGTTAGGGTTATGTTGAGGGCGAGGGGTAGAGATCCGGTTAGGGGACCGATTGGACCTAGGGTTAGGGTTATGTTGAGGCCTAGCGTTAGTGGTCCGGTTAGGGTTCCGATTGAACCTAGGGTTAGGGTTATTATGAGGGCTAGGGTTAGAGATCCGGTTAGGGTTCCGATTGGACCTAGGGTTAGGGTTATGTTGAGGCCTAGGGTTAGATATCCGGTTAGGGTTCCGATTGGACCTAGGGTTAGGATTATGTTGAGGGCTAGCGTAAGAGATCCGGTTAGGGTTCCGATTGGACCTAGGGTTAGGGTTATGTTGAGGGCTAGGGTTAGACATCCGGTTAGGGTTCCGATTGCCCCAGGGTTAGGGTTATGTTGAGGGCTAGGGTTAGAGATCCGGTTAGGGTTTCGATTGGACCCAGGGTTAGGGTTATGTTGACGGCTAGGGTTAGAGATCCGGTTAGGGTTCCGATTGGTCCTAGGGTTAGGGTTATGTTGAGGGCTAGGATTAGAGATCCGGTTAGGGTTCCGATTGGACCTAGGGTTAGGGTTATGTTGAGGGCTAGGGATAGATATCCTCTTAGGGTTCCGATTGGACCTAGGGTTAGGGTTATGTTGAGGGCTAGGGTTAGAGATCCGTTTAGGGTTCCGATTGGACCTAGGGTTAGGGTTATGTTGAGGGCGAGGGGTAGAGATCCGGTTAGGGTACCGATTGGACCTAGGGTTAGGGTTATGTTGAGGACCAGGGTTAGAGATCTGGTTAGGGTTCCGATTGGACCTCAGGTTAGGTTTATGTTGAGCGCTAGGGTTAGAGATCCGGTTAGGGTACCGATTGGACCTAGGGATAGGGTTATGTTGAGGGCTAGGTATACAGATCCGGTTAGGGTTCCGATTGGACCTAGTGTTAGGTTTATGTTGAGGGCTACTGTTAGAGTTCCGGTTAGGGTTCCGATTGAACCTAGGGTTAGGTTTATGTTGAGGGCTAGGGTTAGAGATCCGGTTAGGGTTCCGGTTGGACCTAGGGTTAGGGTTATGTTGAGGGCTAGGATTAGAGATCCGGTTAGGGTTCCGGTTGGACCTAGGGTTAGGGTTATGTTGAGGGATAGGGATAGATATCCTCTTAGGATTCCGATTGGACCTAGGGTTAGGGTTATGTTGAGGGCTAGGGTTAGAGATCCGTTTAGTGTTCCGATTGGACCTAGGGTTAGGGTTATGTTGAGGGCGAGCGGTAGAGATCCGGTTAGGGTACCGATTGGACCTTGGGTTAGGGTTATGTTGAGGGCTAGGTATACAGATCCGGTTATGGTTCCGATTGGACCTAGGGTTAAGGTTATGTTGAGGGCTAGTGTTAGAGATCCGGTTAGGGTTCCGGTTGGACCTATGGTTAGGGTTATGTTGAGGGCTAGGATTAGAGGTCCGGTTAGGGTTCCGGTTGGACCTAGGGTTAGGGTTATGTTGAGGGATAGGGATAGATATCCTCTTAGGGTTCCGATTGGACCTAGGGTTAGGGTTATGTTGAGGGCTAGGGTTAGAGATCCGTTTAGTGTTCCGATTGGACCTAGGGTTAGGGTTATGTTGAGGGCTAAGGTTAGAGTTCCATTTAGGGTTCCGATTGGACCTAGGGTTAGGGTTATGTTGAGGGCTAGCGTTAGAGATCCGGTTAGGGTTCCGATTGGACCTAGGGTTAGGGTTATGTTGAGGGCTAGGGTTAGAGATCCGTTTAGTGTTCCGATTGGACCTAGTGTTAGGGTTATGTTGAGGGCTAAGGTTAGAGTTCCATTTAGGGTTCCGATTGGACCTAGGGTTAGGGTTATGTTGAGGGCTAGGGTTTGAGATCCGGTTAGGGCTCCGGTTGGACCTAGGGTTAGGGTTATGTTGAGGGCTAGGGATAGATATCCTCTTAGGGTTCCGATTGGACCTAGGGTTAGGGTTTTGTTGAGGGCTAGGGTTAGAGATCCGTTTAGGGTTCCGATTGGACCTAGGGTTAGGGTTATGTTGAGGGCGAGGGGTAGAGATCCGGTTAGGGTACCGATTGGACCTAGGGTTAGGGTTATGTTGAGGGCTAGGTATACAGATCCGGTTAGGGTTCCGATTGGACCTAGGGTTAGGGTTATGTTGAGGACTAGGTTTAGAGATCCGCTTAGGGTTCCGATTGGACCTCAGGTTAGGTTTATGTTGAGCGCTAGGGTTAGAGATCCGGTTAGGGTACCGATTGGACCTAGGGATAGGGTTATGTTGAGGGCTAGGTATACAGATCTGGTTAGGGTTCCGATTGGACCTAGGGTTAGGGTTATGTTGAGGGCTACTGTTAGAGATCCGGTTAGGGTTCCGATTGAACCTAGGGTTAGGGTTATGTTGAGGGCTAGGGTTAGAGATCCGGTTAGGGTTCCGGTTGGACCTAGGGTTAGGGTTATGTTGAGGGCTAGAATTAGAGATCCGGTTAGGGTTCCGGTTGGACCTAGGGTTAGGGTTATGTTGAGGGATAGGGATAGATATCCTCTTAGGGTTCCGATTGGACCTAGGGTTAGGGTTATGTTGAGGGCTAGGGTTAGAGATCCGTTTAGGGTTCCGATTGGACCTAGGGTTAGGGTTATGTTGAGGGCGAGGGGTAGAGATCCGGTTAGGGTACCGATTGGACTTAGGGTTAGGGTTATGTTGAGGCCTAGGTATACAGATCCGGTTAGAGTTCCGATTGGACATCGTGTTAGGGTTATGTTGAGGGCTAGGGTTAGAGATCCGGTTAGGGTTCCGATTGAACCTAGGGTTAGGGTTATGTTGAGGGCTAGGGTTAGATATCTGGTTAGGGTTCCGATTGAACCTAGGGTTACGGTTAAGTTGAGGGCTAGGGTTAGAGATCCGTTAAGGTTTCCGATTGGACCTAGGGTTAGCGTTATGTTGTGGGCTAGGGTTAGAGATCCGGTTACGGTACCGATTGGACCTAGGGTTAGGGTTATGTTGAGGGCTAGGTATACAGATCCGGTTAGGGTTCCGATTGGACCTAGGGTTAGGGTTATGTTGAGGGCTAGGGTTAGAGATCCGGTTAGGGTTCCGATTGAACCTAGGGTTAGGGTTATGTTGAGGGCTAGGGATAGAGATCCGGTTAGGGTTCCGATTGGACCTAGGGTTACGGTTATGTTGAGGGCGATGGGTAGAGATCCGGTTAGGGTACCGATTGGACCTAGGGTTAGGGTTATGTTGAGGGCTAGGGTTAGAGATCCGGTTAGGGTTCCGATTGAACCTAGGGTTAGGGTTATGTTGAGGGCTAGGGTTCGAGATCCGGTTAGGGTTCCGATTGGACCTAGGGTTAGGGTTATGTTGAGGGCTAGGGTTAGAGATCCGGTTAGGGTTCCGATTGGACCAAGGGTTAGGGTTCTGTTGAGGGTTACGGTTCGAGATCCGGTTTGGGTTCCGATTGGACCTATGGTTAGGGTTATGTTGAGGGCTAGGGTTAGAGATCCGGTTAGGGTTCCGATTGGACCTAGGGTTAGGGTTATGTTGAGGGCCTGGGTTAGAGATCCGGTTAGGGTTCCGATTGGACCTAGGGTTACGGTTATGTTGAGGGCTAGGGTTAGAGATCCTTTTAGGTTTCCGATTGGACCTAGGGTTAGGGTTATGTTGAGGGTTAGGGTTAGAGTTCCGGTTAGGGTACCGATTGGACCTAGGGTTAGGGTTATGTTGAGGGCTAGGTATACAGATCCGGTTAGGGTTCCGATTGGACCTAGGGTTAGGGTTATGTTGAGGGCTAGGGTTAGAGATCCGGTTAGGGTTCGGATTGAACCTAGGGTTAGGGTTATGTTGAGGGCTAGGGTTAGAGATCCGGTTAGGGTTCCGATTGGACCTAGGGTTAGGGTTATGTTGAGGGCGAGGGGTAGAGATCCGGTTAGGGGACCGATTGGACCTAGGGTTAGGGTTATGTTGAGTCCTAGCGTTAGTGATCCGGTTAGGGTTCCGATTGAACCTAGGGTTAGGGTTATTATGAGGGCTAGGGTTAGAGATCCGGTTAGGGTTCCGATTGGACCTAGGGTTAGGGTTATGTTGAGGCCTAGGGTTAGATATCCGGTTAGGGTTCCGATTGGACCTAGGGTTAGGATTATGTTGAGGGCTAGCGTAAGAGATCCGGTTAGGGTTCCGATTGGACCTAGGGTTAGGGTTATGTTGAGGGCTAGGGTTAGACATCCGGTTAGGGTTCCGATTGCCCCAGGGTTAGGGTTATGTTGAGGGCTAGGGTTAGAGATCCGGTTAGGGTTTCGATTGGACCCAGGGTTAGGGTTATGTTGACGGCTAGGGTTAGAGATCCGGTTAGGGTTCCGATTGGTCCTAGGGTTAGGGTTATGTTGAGGGCTAGGATTAGAGATCCGGTTAGGGTTCCGATTGGACCTAGGGTTAGGGTTATGTTGAGGGCTAGGGATAGATATCCTCTTAGGGTTCCGATTGGACCTAGGGTTAGGGTTATGTTGAGGGCTAGGGTTAGAGATCCGTTTAGGGTTCCGATTGGACCTAGGGTTAGGGTTATGTTGAGGGCGAGGGGTAGAGATCCGGTTAGGGTACCGATTGGACCTAGGGTTAGGGTTATGTTGAGGACCAGGGTTAGAGATCTGGTTAGGGTTCCGATTGGACCTCAGGTTAGGTTTATGTTGAGCGCTAGGGTTAGAGATCCGGTTAGGGTACCGATTGGACCTAGGGATAGGGTTATGTTGAGGGCTAGGTATACAGATCCGGTTAGGGTTCCGATTGGACCTAGTGTTAGGTTTATGTTGAGGGCTACTGTTAGAGTTCCGGTTAGGGTTCCGATTGAACCTAGGGTTAGGTTTATGTTGAGGGCTAGGGTTAGAGATCCGGTTAGGGTTCCGGTTGGACCTAGGGTTAGGGTTATGTTGAGGGCTAGGATTATAGATCCGGTTAGGGTTCCGGTTGGACCTAGGGTTAGGGTTATGTTGAGGGATAGGGATAGATATCCTCTTAGGATTCCGATTGGACCGAGGGTTAGGGTTATGTTGAGGGCTAGGGTTAGAGATCCGTTTAGTGTTCCGATTGGACCTAGGGTTAGGGTTATGTTGAGGGCGAGCGGTAGAGATCCGGTTAGGGTACCGATTGGACCTTGGGTTAGGGTTATGTTGAGGGCTAGGTATACAGATCCGGTTATGGTTCCGATTGGACCTAGGGTTAAGGTTATGTTGAGGGCTAGGGTTAGAGATCCGGTTAGGGTTCCGGTTGGACCTATGGTTAGGGTTATGTTGAGGGCTAGGATTAGAGATCCGGTTAGGGTTCCGGTTGGACCTAGGGTTAGGGTTATGTTGAGGGATAGGGATAGATATCCTCTTAGGGTTCCGATTGGACCTAGGGTTAGGGTTATGTTGAGGGCTAGGGTTAGAGATCCGTTTAGTGTTCCGATTGGACCTAGGGTTAGGGTTATGTTGAGGGCTAAGGTTAGAGTTCCATTTAGGGTTCCGATTGGACCTAGGGTTAGGGTTATGTTGAGGGCTAGGGTTAGAGATCCGGTTAGGGTTCCGATTGGACCTAGGGTTAGGTTTATGTTGAGGGCTAGGGTTAGAGATCCGTTTAGTGTTCCGATTGGACCTAGTGTTAGGGTTATGTTGAGGGCTAAGGTTAGAGTTCCATTTAGGGTTCCGATTGGACCTAGGGTTAGGGTTATGTTGAGGGCTAGGGTTTGAGATCCGGTTAGGGCTCCGGTTGGACCTAGGGTTAGGGTTATGTTGAGGGCTAGGGATAGATATCCTCTTAGGGTTCCGATTGGACCTAGGGTTATGTTTTTGTTGAGGGCTAGGGTTAGAGATCCGTTTAGGGTTCCGATTGGACCTAGGGTTAGAGTTATGTTGAGGGCTAGGGTTAGAGATCCGGTTAGGGTTCCGATTGAACCTAGGGTTAGGGTTATGTTGAGGGCTAGGGTTAGAGATCCGGTTAGGGTTCCGATTGAACCTAGGGTTAGAGCTTTGTTGAGGGCTAGGGTTAGAGATCCGGTTAGGGTTCCGATTGAACCTAGGGTTAGGGTTATGTTGAGGGCTAGGGTTAGAGATCCGGTTAGGGTTCCGATTGAACCTAGGGTTAGGGTTATGTTGAGGGCTAGGGTTCGAGATCCGGTTAGGGTTCCGATTGGACCTAGGGTTAGGGTTATGTTGAGGGCTAGGGTTAGAGATCTGTTTAGGGTTCCGATTGGACCTAGGGTTAGGGTTATGTTGAGGGCTAGGTATACAGATCCGGTTAGGGTTCCGATTGGACCTCGGGTTAGGGTTATGTTGAGGGCTAGGGTTCGAGATCCGGTTAGGGTTCCGACTGAACCTAGGGTTAGGGTTATGTTGAGAGCTAGGATTAGAGATCCGGTTAGGGTTCCGATTGGACCTAGGGTTACGGTTATGTTGAGGGCTAGGGTTAGAGATCCTTTTAGGTTTCCGATTGGACCTAGGGTTAGGGTTATGTTGAGGGTTAGGGTTAGAGTTCCGGTTAGGGTACCGATTGGACCTAGGGTTAGGGTTATGTTGAGGGCTAGGTATACAGATCCGGTTAGGGTTCCGATTGGACCTAGGGTTAGGGTTATGTTGAGGGCTAGGGTTAGAGATCCGGTTAGGGTTCCGATTGAACCTAGGGTTAGGGTTATGTTGAGGGCTAGGGTTAGAGATCCGGTTAGGGTTCCGATTGGACCTAGGGTTAGGGTTATGTTGAGGGCGAGGGGTAGAGATCCGGTTAGGGGACCGATTGGACCTAGGGTTAGGGTTATGTTGAGGCCTAGCGTTTGTGATCCGGTTAGGGTTCCGATTGAACCTAGGGTTAGGGTTATTATGAGGGCTAGGGTTAGAGATCCGGTTAGGGTTCCGATTGGACCTAGGGTTAGGGTTATGTTGAGGCCTAGGGTTAGATATCCGGTTAGGGTTCCGATTGGACCTAGGGTTAGGATTATGTTGAGGGCTAGCGTAAGAGATCCGGTTAGGGTTCCGATTGGACCTAGGGTTAGGGTTATGTTGAGGGCTAGGGTTAGACATCTGGTTAGGGTTCCGATTGCCCCAGGGTTAGGGTTATGTTGAGGGCTAGGGTTAGAGATCCGGTTAGGGTTTCGATTGGACCCAGGGTTAGGGTTATGTTGAGGGCTAGGGTTAGAGATCCGGTTAGGGTTCCGATTGGTCCTAGGGTTAGGGTTATGTTGAGGGCTAGGATTAGAGATCCGGTTAGGGTTCCGATTGGACCTAGGGTTAGGGTTATGTTGAGGGCTAGGGATAGATATCCTCTTAGGGTTCCGATTGGACCTAGGGTTAGGGTTATGTTGAGGGCTAGGGTTAGAGATCCGTTTAGGGTTCCGATTGGACCTAGGGTTAGGGTTATGTTGAGGGCGAGGGGTAGAGATCCGGTTAGGGTACCGATTGGACCTAGGGTTAGGGTTATGTTGAGGACCAGGGTTAGAGATCTGGTTAGGGTTCCGATTGGACCTCAGGTTAGGTTTATGTTGAGCGCTAGGGTTAGAGATCCGGTTAGGGTACCGATTGGACCTAGGGTTAGGGTTATGTTGAGGGCTAGGGTTAGAGATCCGTTTAGTGTTCCGATTGGACCTAGGGTTAGGGTTATGTTGAGGGCTAAGGTTAGAGTTCCATTTAGGGTTCCGATTGGACCTAGGGTTAGGGTTATGTTGAGGGCTAGCGTTAGAGATCCGGTTAGGGTTCCGGTTGGACCTATGGTTAGGGTTATGTTGAGGGCTAGGATTAGAGGTCCGGTTAGGGTTCCGGTTGGACCTAGGGTTAGGGTTATGTTGAGGGATAGGGATAGATATCCTCTTAGGGTTCCGATTGGACCTAGGGTTAGGGTTATGTTGAGGGCTAGGGTTAGAGATCCGTTTAGTGTTCCGATTGGACCTAGGGTTAGGGTTATGTTGAGGGCTAAGGTTAGAGTTCCATTTAGGGTTCCGATTGGACCTAGGGTTAGGGTTATGTTGAGGGCTAGCGTTAGAGATCCGGTTAGGGTTCCGATTGGACCTAGGGTTAGGGTTATGTTGAGGGCTAGGGTTAGAGATCCGTTTAGTGTTCCGATTGGACCTAGTGTTAGGGTTATGTTGAGGGCTAAGGTTAGAGTTCCATTTAGAGTTCCGATTGGACCTAGGGTTAGGGTTATGTTGAGGGCTAGGGTTTGAGATCCGGTTAGGGCTCCGGTTGGACCTAGGGTTAGGGTTATGTTGAGGGCTAGGGATAGATATCCTCTTAGGGTTCCGATTGGACCTAGGGTTAGGGTTTTGTTGAGGGCTAGGGTTAGAGATCCGTTTAGGGTTCCGATTGGACCTAGGGTTAGGGTTATGTTGAGGGCGAGGGGTAGAGATCCGGTTAGGGTACCGATTGGACCTAGGGTTAGGGTTATGTTGAGGGCTAGGTATACAGATCCGGTTAGGGTTCCGATTGGACCTAGGGTTAGGGTTATGTTGAGGACTAGGTTTAGAGATCCGCTTAGGGTTCCGATTGGACCTCAGGTTAGGTTTATGTTGAGCGCTAGGGTTAGAGATCCGGTTAGGGTACCGATTGGACCTAGGGATAGGGTTATGTTGAGGGCTAGGTATACAGATCTGGTTAGGGTTCCGATTGGACCTAGGGTTAGGGTTATGTTGAGGGCTACTGTTAGAGATCCGGTTAGGGTTCCGATTGAACCTAGGGTTAGGGTTATGTTGAGGGCTAGGGTTAGAGATCCGGTTAGGGTTCCGGTTGGACCTAGGGTTAGGGTTATGTTGAGGGCTAGAATTAGAGATCCGGTTAGGGTTCCGGTTGGACCTAGGGTTAGGGTTATGTTGAGGGATAGGGATAGATATCCTCTTAGGGTTCCGATTGGACCTAGGGTTAGGGTTATGTTGAGGGCTAGGGTTAGAGATCCGTTTAGGGTTCCGATTGGACCTAGGGTTAGGGTTATGTTGAGGGCGAGGGGTAGAGATCCGGTTAGGGTACCGATTGGACTTAGGGTTAGGGTTATGTTGAGGCCTAGGTATACAGATCCGGTTAGAGTTCCGATTGGACATCGTGTTAGGGTTATGTTGAGGGCTAGGGTTAGAGATCCGGTTAGGGTTCCGATTGAACCTAGGGTTAGGGTTATGTTGAGGGCTAGGGTTAGATATCTGGTTAGGGTTCCGATTGAACCTAGGGTTACGGTTAAGTTGAGGGCTAGGGTTAGAGATCCGTTAAGGTTTCCGATTGGACCTAGGGTTAGCGTTATGTTGTGGGCTAGGGTTAGAGATCCGGTTACGGTACCGATTGGACCTAGGGTTAGGGTTATGTTGAGGGCTAGGTATACAGATCCGGTTAGGGTTCCGATTGGACCTAGGGTTAGGGTTATGTTGAGGGCTAGGGTTAGAGATCCGGTTAGGGTTCCGATTGAACCTAGGGTTAGGGTTATGTTGAGGGCTAGGGATAGAGATCCGGTTAGGGTTCCGATTGGACCTAGGGTTACGGTTATGTTGAGGGCGATGGGTAGAGATCCGGTTAGGGTACCGATTGGACCTAGGGTTAGGGTTATGTTGAGGGCTAGGGTTAGAGATCCGGTTAGGGTTCCGATTGAACCTAGGGTTAGGGTTATGTTGAGGGCTAGGGTTCGAGATCCGGTTAGGGTTCCGATTGGACCTAGGGTTAGGGTTATGTTGAGGGCTAGGGTTAGAGATCCGGTTAGGGTTCCGATTGGACCAAGGGTTAGGGTTCTGTTGAGGGTTACGGTTCGAGATCCGGTTTGGGTTCCGATTGGACCTATGGTTAGGGTTATGTTGAGGGCTAGGGTTAGAGATCCGGTTAGGGTTCCGATTGGACCTAGGGTTAGGGTTATGTTGAGGGCCTGGGTTAGAGATCCGGTTAGGGTTCCGATTGGACCTAGGGTTACGGTTATGTTGAGGGCTAGGGTTAGAGATCCTTTTAGGTTTCCGATTGGACCTAGGGTTAGGGTTATGTTGAGGGTTAGGGTTAGAGTTCCGGTTAGGGTACCGATTGGACCTAGGGTTAGGGTTATGTTGAGGGCTAGGTATACAGATCCGGTTAGGGTTCCGATTGGACCTAGGGTTAGGGTTATGTTGAGGGCTAGGGTTAGAGATCCGGTTAGGGTTCGGATTGAACCTAGGGTTAGGGTTATGTTGAGGGCTAGGGTTAGAGATCCGGTTAGGGTTCCGATTGGACCTAGGGTTAGGGTTATGTTGAGGGCGAGGGGTAGAGATCCGGTTAGGGGACCGATTGGACCTAGGGTTAGGGTTATGTTGAGTCCTAGCATTAGTGATCCGGTTAGGGTTCCGATTGAACCTAGGGTTAGGGTTATTATGAGGGCTAGGGTTAGAGATCCGGTTAGGGTTCCGATTGGACCTAGGGTTAGGGTTATGTTGAGGCCTAGGGTTAGATATCCGGTTAGGGTTCCGATTGGACCTAGGGTTAGGATTATGTTGAGGGCTAGCGTAAGAGATCCGGTTAGGGTTCCGATTGGACCTAGGGTTAGGGTTATGTTGAGGGCTAGGGTTAGACATCCGGTTAGGGTTCCGATTGCCCCAGGGTTAGGGTTATGTTGAGGGCTAGGGTTAGAGATCCGGTTAGGGTTTCGATTGGACCCAGGGTTAGGGTTATGTTGACGGCTAGGGTTAGAGATCCGGTTAGGGTTCCGATTGGTCCTAGGGTTAGGGTTATGTTGAGGGCTAGGATTAGAGATCCGGTTAGGGTTCCGATTGGACCTAGGGTTAGGGTTATGTTGAGGGCTAGGGATAGATATCCTCTTAGGGTTCCGATTGGACCTAGGGTTAGGGTTATGTTGAGGGCTAGGGTTAGAGATCCGTTTAGGGTTCCGATTGGACCTAGGGTTAGGGTTATGTTGAGGGCGAGGGGTAGAGATCCGGTTAGGGTACCGATTGGACCTAGGGTTAGGGTTATGTTGAGGACCAGGGTTAGAGATCTGGTTAGGGTTCCGATTGGACCTCAGGTTAGGTTTATGTTGAGCGCTAGGGTTAGAGATCCGGTTAGGGTACCGATTGGACCTAGGGATAGGGTTATGTTGAGGGCTAGGTATACAGATCCGGTTAGGGTTCCGATTGGACCTAGTGTTAGGTTTATGTTGAGGGCTACTGTTAGAGTTCCGGTTAGGGTTCCGATTGAACCTAGGGTTAGGTTTATGTTGAGGGCTAGGGTTAGAGATCCGGTTAGGGTTCCGGTTGGACCTAGGGTTAGGGTTATGTTGAGGGCTAGGATTATAGATCCGGTTAGGGTTCCGGTTGGACCTAGGGTTAGGGTTATGTTGAGGGATAGGGATAGATATCCTCTTAGGATTCCGATTGGACCGAGGGTTAGGGTTATGTTGAGGGCTAGGGTTAGAGATCCGTTTAGTGTTCCGATTGGACCTAGGCTTAGGGTTATGTTGAGGGCGAGCGGTAGAGATCCGGTTAGGGTACCGATTGGACCTTGGGTTAGGGTTATGTTGAGGGCTAGGTATACAGATCCGGTTATGGTTCCGATTGGACCTAGGGTTAAGGTTATGTTGAGGGCTAGGGTTAGAGATCCGGTTAGGGTTCCGGTTGGACCTATGGTTAGGGTTATGTTGAGGGCTAGGATTAGAGATCCGGTTAGGGTTCCGGTTGGACCTAGGGTTAGGGTTATGTTGAGGGATAGGGATAGATATCCTCTTAGGGTTCCGATTGGACCTAGGGTTAGGGTTATGTTGAGGGCTAGGGTTAGAGATCCGTTTAGTGTTCCGATTGGACCTAGGGTTAGGGTTATGTTGAGGGCTAAGGTTAGAGTTCCATTTAGGGTTCCGATTGGACCTAGGGTTAGGGTTATGTTGAGGGCTAGGGTTAGAGATCCGGTTAGGGTTCCGATTGGACCTAGGGTTAGGTTTATGTTGAGGGCTAGGGTTAGAGATCCGTTTAGTGTTCCGATTGGACCTAGTGTTAGGGTTATGTTGAGGGCTAAGGTTAGAGTTCCATTTAGGGTTCCGATTGGACCTAGGGTTAGGGTTATGTTGAGGGCTAGGGTTTGAGATCCGGTTAGGGCTCCGGTTGGACCTAGGGTTAGGGTTATGTTGAGGGCTAGGGATAGATATCCTCTTAGGGTTCCGATTGGACCTAGGGTTATGTTTTTGTTGAGGGCTAGGGTTAGAGATCCGTTTAGGGTTCCGATTGGACCTAGGGTTAGAGTTATGTTGAGGGCTAGGGTTAGAGATCCGGTTAGGGTTCCGATTGAACCTAGGGTTAGGGTTATGTTGAGGGCTAGGGTTAGAGATCCGGTTAGGGTTCCGATTGAACCTAGGGTTAGAGCTTTGTTGAGGGCTAGGGTTAGAGATCCGGTTAGGGTTCCGATTGAACCTAGGGTTAGGGTTATGTTGAGGGCTAGGGTTAGAGATCCGGTTAGGGTTCCGATTGAACCTAGGGTTAGGGTTATGTTGAGGGCTAGGGTTCGAGATCCGGTTAGGGTTCCGATTGGACCTAGGGTTAGGGTTATGTTGAGGGCTAGGGTTAGAGATCTGTTTAGGGTTCCGATTGGACCTAGGGTTAGGGTTATGTTGAGGGCTAGGTATACAGATCCGGTAGGGTTCCGATTGGACCTAGGGTTAGGGTTATGTTGAGGGCTAGGGTTAGAGATCCGGTTAGGGTTCCGATTGAACCTAGGGTTAGGGTTATGTTGAGGGCTAGGGTTAGAGATCCGGTTAGGGTTCCGATTGGACCTAGGGTTAGGGTTATGTTGAGGGCGAGGGGTAGAGATCCGGTTAGGGGACCGATTGGACCTAGGGTTAGGGTTATGTTGAGGCCTAGCGTTTGTGATCCGGTTAGGGTTCCGATTGAACCTAGGGTTAGGGTTATTATGAGGGCTAGGGTTAGAGATCCGGTTAGGGTTCCGATTGGACCTAGGGTTAGGGTTATGTTGAGGCCTAGGGTTAGATATCCGGTTAGGGTTCCGATTGGACCTAGGGTTAGGATTATGTTGAGGGCTAGCGTAAGAGATCCGGTTAGGGTTCCGATTGGACCTAGGGTTAGGGTTATGTTGAGGGCTAGGGTTAGACATCTGGTTAGGGTTCCGATTGCCCCAGGGTTAGGGTTATGTTGAGGGCTAGGGATAGAGATCCGGTTAGGGTTTCGATTGGACCCAGGGTTAGGGTTATGTTGAGGGCTAGGGTTAGAGATCCGGTTAGGGTTCCGATTGGTCCTAGGGTTAGGGTTATGTTGAGGGCTAGGATTAGAGATCCGGTTAGGGTTCCGATTGGACCTAGGGTTAGGGTTATGTTGAGGGCTAGGGATAGATATCCTCTTAGGGTTCCGATTGGACCTAGGGTTAGGGTTATGTTGAGGGCTAGGGTTAGAGATCCGTTTAGGGTTCCGATTGGACCTAGGGTTAGGGTTATGTTGAGGGCGAGGGGTAGAGATCCGGTTAGGGTACCGATTGGACCTAGGGTTAGGGTTATGTTGAGGACCAGGGTTAGAGATCTGGTTAGGGTTCCGATTGGACCTCAGGTTAGGTTTATGTTGAGCGCTAGGGTTAGAGATCCGGTTAGGGTACCGATTGGACCTAGGGATAGGGTTATGTTGAGGGCTAGGTATACAGATCCGGTTAGGGTTCCGATTGGACCTAGTGTTAGGTTTATGTTGAGGGCTACTGTTAGAGTTCCGGTTAGGGTTCCGATTGAACCTAGGGTTAGGTTTATGTTGAGGGCTAGGGTTAGAGATCCGGTTAGGGTTCCGGTTGGACCTAGGGTTAGGGTTATGTTGAGGGCTAGGATTAGAGATCCGGTTAGGGTTCCGGTTGGACCTAGGGTTAGGGTTATGTTGAGGGATAGGGATAGATATCCTCTTAGGATTCCGATTGGACCTAGGGTTAGGGTTATGTTGAGGGCTAGGGTTAGAGATCCGTTTAGTGTTCCGATTGGACCTAGGGTTAGGGTTATGTTGAGGGCGAGCGGTAGAGATCCGGTTAGGGTACCGATTGGACCTTGGGTTAGGGTTATGTTGAGGGCTAGGTATACAGATCCGGTTATGGTTCCGATTGGACCTAGGGTTAAGGTTATGTTGAGGGCTAGGGTTAGAGATCCGGTTAGGGTTCCGGTTGGACCTATGGTTAGGGTTATGTTGAGGGCTAGGATTAGAGGTCCGGTTAGGGTTCCGGTTGGACCTAGGGTTAGGGTTATGTTGAGGGATAGGGATAGATATCCTCTTAGGGTTCCGCTTGGACCTAGGGTTAGGGTTATGTTGAGGGCTAGGGTTAGAGATCCGTTTAGTGTTCCGATTGGACCTAGGGTTAGGGTTATGTTGAGGGCTAAGGTTAGAGTTCCATTTAGGGTTCCGATTGGACCTAGGGTTAGGGTTATGTTGAGGGCTAGCGTTAGAGATCCGGTTAGGGTTCCGATTGGACCTAGGGTTAGGGTTATGTTGAGGGCTAGGGTTAGAGATCCGTTTAGTGTTCCGATTGGACCTAGTGTTAGGGTTATGTTGAGGGCTATGGTTAGAGTTCCATTTAGGGTTCCGATTGGACCTAGGGTTAGGGTTATGTTGAGGGCTAGGGTTTGAGATCCGGTTAGGGCTCCGGTTGGACCTAGGGTTAGGGTTATGTTGAGGGCTAGGGATAGATATCCTCTTAGGGTTCCGATTGGACCTAGGGTTAGGGTTTTGTTGAGGGCTAGGGTTAGAGATCCGTTTAGGGTTCCGATTGGACCTAGGGTTAGGGTTATGTTGAGGGCGAGGGGTAGAGATCCGGTTAGGGTACCGATTGGACCTAGGGTTAGGGTTATGTTGAGGGCTAGGTATACAGATCCGGTTAGGGTTCCGATTGGACCTAGGGTTAGGGTTATGTTGAGGGCTACTGTTAGAGATCCGGTTAGGGTTCCGATTGAACCTAGGGTTAGGGTTATGTTGAGGGCTAGGGTTAGAGATCCGGTTAGGGTTCCGGTTGGACCTAGGGTTAGGGTTATGTTGAGGGCTAGAATTAGAGATCCGGTTAGGGTTCCGGTTGGACCTAGGGTTAGGGTTATGTTGAGGGATAGGGATAGATATCCTCTTAGGGTTCCGATTGGACCTAGGGTTAGGGTTATGTTGAGGGCTAGGGTTAGAGATCCGTTTAGGGTTCCGATTGGACCTAGGGTTAGGGTTATGTTGAGGGCGAGGGGTAGAGATCCGGTTAGGGTACCGATTGGACTTAGGGTTAGGGTTATGTTGAGGCCTAGGTATACAGATCCGGTTAGGGTTCCGATTGGACATCGTGTTATGGTTATGTTGAGGGCTAGGGTTAGAGATCCGGTTAGGGTTCCGATTGAACCTAGGGTTAGGGTTATCTTGAGGGCTAGGGTTAGATATCTGGTTAGGGTTCCGATTGAACCTAGGGTTACGGTTAAGTTGAGGGCTAGGGTTAGAGATCCGTTAAGGTTTCCGATTGGACCTAGGGTTAGCGTTATGTTGTGGGCTAGGGTTAGAGATCCGGTTACGGTACCGATTGGACCTAGGGTTAGGGTTATGTTGAGGGCTAGGTATACAGATCCGGTTAGGGTTCCGATTGGACCTAGGGTTAGGGTTATGTTGAGGGCTAGGGTTAGAGATCCGGTTAGGGTTCCGATTGAACCTAGGGTTAGGGTTATGTTGAGGGCTAGGGATAGAGATCCGGTTAGGGTTCCGATTGGACCTAGGGTTACGGTTATGTTGAGGGCGATGGGTAGAGATCCGGTTAGGGTACCGATTGGACCTAGGGTTAGGGTTATGTTGAGGGCTAGGGTTAGAGATCCGGTTAGGGTTCCGATTGAACCTAGGGTTAGGGTTATGTTGAGGGCTAGGGTTCGAGATCCGGTTAGGGTTCCGATTGGACCTAGGGTTAGGGTTATGTTGAGGGCTAGGGTTAGAGATCCGGTTAGGGTTCCGATTGGACCAAGGGTTAGGGTTCTGTTGAGGGTTACGGTTCGAGATCCGGTTTGGGTTCCGATTGGACCTATGGTTAGGGTTATGTTGAGGGCTAGGGTTAGAGATCCGGTTAGGGTTCCGATTGGACCTAGGGTTAGGGTTATGTTGAGGGCCTGGGTTAGATATCCGGTTAGGGTTCCGATTGGACCTAGGGTTACGGTTATGTTGAGGGCTAGGGTTAGAGATCCTTTTAGGTTTCCGATTGGACCTAGGGTTAGGGTTATGTTGAGGGTTAGGGTTAGAGTTCCGGTTAGGGTACCGATTGGACCTAGGGTTAGGGTTATGTTGAGGGCTAGGTATACAGATCCGGTTAGGGTTCCGATTGGACCTAGGGTTAGGGTTATGTTGAGGGCTAGGGTTAGAGATCCGGTTAGGGTTCCGATTGGACCTAGGGTTAGGGTTATGTTGAGGGCGAGGGGTAGAGATCCGGTTAGGGGACCGATTGGACCTAGGGTTAGGGTTATGTTGAGGCCTAGCGTTAGTGGTCCGGTTAGGGTTCCGATTGAACCTAGGGTTAGGGTTATTATGAGGGCTAGGGTTAGAGATCCGGTTAGGGTTCCGATTGGACCTAGGGTTAGGGTTATGTTGAGGCCTAGGGTTAGATATCCGGTTAGGGTTCCGATTGGACCTAGGGTTAGGATTATGTTGAGGGCTAGCGTAAGAGATCCGGTTAGGGTTCCGATTGGACCTAGGGTTAGGGTTATGTTGAGGGCTAGGGTTAGACATCCGGTTAGGGTTCCGATTGCCCCAGGGTTAGGGTTATGTTGAGGGCTAGGGTTAGAGATCCGGTTAGGGTTTCGATTGGACCCAGGGTTAGGGTTATGTTGACGGCTAGGGTTAGAGATCCGGTTAGGGTTCCGATTGGTCCTAGGGTTAGGGTTATGTTGAGGGCTAGGATTAGATATCCGGTTAGGGTTCCGATTGGACCTAGGGTTAGGGTTATGTTGAGGGCTAGGGATAGATATCCTCTTAGGGTTCCGATTGGACCTAGGGTTAGGGTTATGTTGAGGGCTAGGGTTAGAGATCCGTTTAGGGTTCCGATTGGACCTAGGGTTAGGGTTATGTTGAGGGCGAGGGGTAGAGATCCGGTTAGGGTACCGATTGGACCTAGGGTTAGGGTTATGTTGAGGACCAGGGTTAGAGATCTGGTTAGGGTTCCGATTGGACCTCAGGTTAGGTTTATGTTGAGCGCTAGGGTTAGAGATCCGGTTAGGGTACCGATTGGACCTAGGGATAGGGTTATGTTGAGGGCTAGGTATACAGATCCGGTTAGGGTTCCGATTGGACCTAGTGTTAGGTTTATGTTGAGGGCTACTGTTAGAGTTCCGGTTAGGGTTCCGATTGAACCTAGGGTTAGGTTTATGTTGAGGGCTAGGGTTAGAGATCCGGTTAGGGTTCCGGTTGGACCTAGGGTTAGGGTTATGTTGAGGGCTAGGATTAGAGATCCGGTTAGGGTTCCGGTTGGACCTAGGCTTAGGGTTATGTTGAGGGATAGGGATAGATATCCTCTTAGGATTCCGATTGGACCTAGGGTTAGGGTTATGTTGAGGGCTAGGGTTAGAGATCCGTTTAGTGTTCCGATTGGACCTAGGGTTAGGGTTATGTTGAGGGCGAGCGGTAGAGATCCGGTTAGGGTACCGATTGGACCTTGGGTTAGGGTTATGTTGAGGGCTAGGTATACAGATCCGGTTATGGTTCCGATTGGACCTAGGGTTAAGGTTATGTTGAGGGCTAGGGTTAGAGATCCGGTTAGGGTTCCGGTTGGACCTATGGTTAGGGTTATGTTGAGGGCTAGGATTAGAGGTCCGGTTAGGGTTCCGGTTGGACCTAGGGTTAGGGTTATGTTGAGGGATAGGGATAGATATCCTCTTAGGGTTCCGATTGGACCTAGGGTTAGGGTTATGTTGAGGGCTAGGGTTAGAGATCCGTTTAGTGTTCCGATTGGACCTAGGGTTAGGGTTATGTTGAGGGCTAAGGTTAGAGTTCCATTTAGGGTTCCGATTGGACCTAGGGTTAGGGTTATGTTGAGGGCTAGCGTTAGAGATCCGGTTAGGGTTCCGATTGGACCTAGGGTTAGGGTTATGTTGAGGGCTAGGGTTAGAGATCCGTTTAGTGTTCCGATTGAACCTAGGGTTAGGGTTATGTTGAGGGCTAGGGTTAGAGATCCGGTTAGGGTTCCGATTGAACCTAGGGTTAGAGCTTTGTTGAGGGCTAGGGTTAGAGATCCGGTTAGGGTTCCGATTGAACCTAGGGTTAGGGTTATGTTGAGGGCTAGGGTTAGAGATCCGGTTAGGGTTCCGATTGAACCTAGGGTTAGGGTTATGTTGAGGGCTAGGGTTCGAGATCCGGTTAGGGTTCCGATTGGACCTAGGGTTAGGGTTATGTTGAGGGCTAGGGTTAGAGATCTGTTTAGGGTTCCGATTGGACCTAGGGTTAGGGTTATGTTGAGGGCTAGGTATACAGATCCGGTAGGGTTCCGATTGGACCTAGGGTTAGGGTTATGTTGAGGGCTAGGGTTAGAGATCCGGTTAGGGTTCCGATTGAACCTAGGGTTAGGGTTATGTTGAGGGCTAGGGTTAGAGATCCGGTTAGGGTTCCGATTGGACCTAGGGTTAGGGTTATGTTGAGGGCGAGGGGTAGAGATCCGGTTAGGGGACCGATTGGACCTAGGGTTAGGGTTATGTTGAGGCCTAGCGTTTGTGATCCGGTTAGGGTTCCGATTGAACCTAGGGTTAGGGTTATTATGAGGGCTAGGGTTAGAGATCCGGTTAGGGTTCCGATTGGACCTAGGGTTAGGGTTATGTTGAGGCCTAGGGTTAGATATCCGGTTAGGGTTCCGATTGGACCTAGGGTTAGGATTATGTTGAGGGCTAGCGTAAGAGATCCGGTTAGGGTTCCGATTGGACCTAGGGTTAGGGTTATGTTGAGGGCTAGGGTTAGACATCTGGTTAGGGTTCCGATTGCCCCAGGGTTAGGGTTATGTTGAGGGCTAGGGATAGAGATCCGGTTAGGGTTTCGATTGGACCCAGGGTTAGGGTTATGTTGAGGGCTAGGGTTAGAGATCCGGTTAGGGTTCCGATTGGTCCTAGGGTTAGGGTTATGTTGAGGGCTAGGATTAGAGATCCGGTTAGGGTTCCGATTGGACCTAGGGTTAGGGTTATGTTGAGGGCTAGGGATAGATATCCTCTTAGGGTTCCGATTGGACCTAGGGTTAGGGTTATGTTGAGGGCTAGGGTTAGAGATCCGTTTAGGGTTCCGATTGGACCTAGGGTTAGGGTTATGTTGAGGGCGAGGGGTAGAGATCCGGTTAGGGTACCGATTGGACCTAGGGTTAGGGTTATGTTGAGGACCAGGGTTAGAGATCTGGTTAGGGTTCCGATTGGACCTCAGGTTAGGTTTATGTTGAGCGCTAGGGTTAGAGATCCGGTTAGGGTACCGATTGGACCTAGGGATAGGGTTATGTTGAGGGCTAGGTATACAGATCCGGTTAGGGTTCCGATTGGACCTAGTGTTAGGTTTATGTTGAGGGCTACTGTTAGAGTTCCGGTTAGGGTTCCGATTGAACCTAGGGTTAGGTTTATGTTGAGGGCTAGGGTTAGAGATCCGGTTAGGGTTCCGGTTGGACCTAGGGTTAGGGTTATGTTGAGGGCTAGGATTAGAGATCCGGTTAGGGTTCCGGTTGGACCTAGGGTTAGGGTTATGTTGAGGGATAGGGATAGATATCCTCTTAGGATTCCGATTGGACCTAGGGTTAGGGTTATGTTGAGGGCTAGGGTTAGAGATCCGTTTAGTGTTCCGATTGGACCTAGGGTTAGGGTTATGTTGAGGGCGAGCGGTAGAGATCCGGTTAGGGTACCGATTGGACCTTGGGTTAGGGTTATGTTGAGGGCTAGGTATACAGATCCGGTTATGGTTCCGATTGGACCTAGGGTTAAGGTTATGTTGAGGGCTAGGGTTAGAGATCCGGTTAGGGTTCCGGTTGGACCTATGGTTAGGGTTATGTTGAGGGCTAGGATTAGAGGTCCGGTTAGGGTTCCGGTTGGACCTAGGGTTAGGGTTATGTTGAGGGATAGGGATAGATATCCTCTTAGGGTTCCGCTTGGACCTAGGGTTAGGGTTATGTTGAGGGCTAGGGTTAGAGATCCGTTTAGTGTTCCGATTGGACCTAGGGTTAGGGTTATGTTGAGGGCTAAGGTTAGAGTTCCATTTAGGGTTCCGATTGGACCTAGGGTTAGGGTTATGTTGAGGGCTAGCGTTAGAGATCCGGTTAGGGTTCCGATTGGACCTAGGGTTAGGGTTATGTTGAGGGCTAGGGTTAGAGATCCGTTTAGTGTTCCGATTGGACCTAGTGTTAGGGTTATGTTGAGGGCTATGGTTAGAGTTCCATTTAGGGTTCCGATTGGACCTAGGGTTAGGGTTATGTTGAGGGCTAGGGTTTGAGATCCGGTTAGGGCTCCGGTTGGACCTAGGGTTAGGGTTATGTTGAGGGCTAGGGATAGATATCCTCTTAGGGTTCCGATTGGACCTAGGGTTAGGGTTTTGTTGAGGGCTAGGGTTAGAGATCCGTTTAGGGTTCCGATTGGACCTAGGGTTAGGGTTATGTTGAGGGCGAGGGGTAGAGATCCGGTTAGGGTACCGATTGGACCTAGGGTTAGGGTTATGTTGAGGGCTAGGTATACAGATCCGGTTAGGGTTCCGATTGGACCTAGGGTTAGGGTTATGTTGAGGGCTACTGTTAGAGATCCGGTTAGGGTTCCGATTGAACCTAGGGTTAGGGTTATGTTGAGGGCTAGGGTTAGAGATCCGGTTAGGGTTCCGGTTGGACCTAGGGTTAGGGTTATGTTGAGGGCTAGAATTAGAGATCCGGTTAGGGTTCCGGTTGGACCTAGGGTTAGGGTTATGTTGAGGGATAGGGATAGATATCCTCTTAGGGTTCCGATTGGACCTAGGGTTAGGGTTATGTTGAGGGCTAGGGTTAGAGATCCGTTTAGGGTTCCGATTGGACCTAGGGTTAGGGTTATGTTGAGGGCGAGGGGTAGAGATCCGGTTAGGGTACCGATTGGACCTTGGGTTAGGGTTATGTTGAGGGCTAGGTATACAGATCCGGTTATGGTTCCGATTGGACCTAGGGTTAAGGTTATGTTGAGGGCTAGGGTTAGAGATCCGGTTAGGGTTCCGGTTGGACCTATGGTTAGGGTTATGTTGAGGGCTAGGATTAGAGGTCCGGTTAGGGTTCCGGTTGGACCTAGGGTTAGGGTTATGTTGAGGGATAGGGATAGATATCCTCTTAGGGTTCCGCTTGGACCTAGGGTTAGGGTTATGTTGAGGGCTAGGGTTAGAGATCCGTTTAGTGTTCCGATTGGACCTAGGGTTAGGGTTATGTTGAGGGCTAAGGTTAGAGTTCCATTTAGGGTTCCGATTGGACCTAGGGTTAGGGTTATGTTGAGGGCTAGCGTTAGAGATCCGGTTAGGGTTCCGATTGGACCTAGGGTTAGGGTTATGTTGAGGGCTAGGGTTAGAGATCCGTTTAGTGTTCCGATTGGACCTAGTGTTAGGGTTATGTTGAGGGCTATGGTTAGAGTTCCATTTAGGGTTCCGATTGGACCTAGGGTTAGGGTTATGTTGAGGGCTAGGGTTTGAGATCCGGTTAGGGCTCCGGTTGGACCTAGGGTTAGGGTTATGTTGAGGGCTAGGGATAGATATCCTCTTAGGGTTCCGATTGGACCTAGGGTTAGGGTTTTGTTGAGGGCTAGGGTTAGAGATCCGTTTAGGGTTCCGATTGGACCTAGGGTTAGGGTTATGTTGAGGGCGAGGGGTAGAGATCCGGTTAGGGTACCGATTGGACCTAGGGTTAGGGTTATGTTGAGGGCTAGGTATACAGATCCGGTTAGGGTTCCGATTGGACCTAGGGTTAGGGTTATGTTGAGGGCTACTGTTAGAGATCCGGTTAGGGTTCCGATTGAACCTAGGGTTAGGGTTATGTTGAGGGCTAGGGTTAGAGATCCGGTTAGGGTTCCGGTTGGACCTAGGGTTAGGGTTATGTTGAGGGCTAGAATTAGAGATCCGGTTAGGGTTCCGGTTGGACCTAGGGTTAGGGTTATGTTGAGGGATAGGGATAGATATCCTCTTAGGGTTCCGATTGGACCTAGGGTTAGGGTTATGTTGAGGGCTAGGGTTAGAGATCCGTTTAGGGTTCCGATTGGACCTAGGGTTAGGGTTATGTTGAGGGCGAGGGGTAGAGATCCGGTTAGGGTACCGATTGGACTTAGGGTTAGGGTTATGTTGAGGCCTAGGTATACAGATCCGGTTAGGGTTCCGATTGGACATCGTGTTATGGTTATATTGAGGGCTAGGGTTAGAGATCCGGTTAGGGTTCCGATTGAACCTAGGGTTAGGGTTATCTTGAGGGCTAGGGTTAGATATCTGGTTAGGGTTCCGATTGAACCTAGGGTTACGGTTAAGTTGAGGGCTAGGGTTAGAGATCCGTTAAGGTTTCCGATTGGACCTAGGGTTAGCGTTATGTTGTGGGCTAGGGTTAGAGATCCGGTTACGGTACCGATTGGACCTAGGGTTAGGGTTATGTTGAGGGCTAGGTATACAGATCCGGTTAGGGTTCCGATTGGACCTAGGGTTAGGGTTATGTTGAGGGCTAGGGTTAGAGATCCGGTTAGGGTTCCGATTGAACCTAGGGTTAGGGTTATGTTGAGGGCTAGGGATAGAGATCCGGTTAGGGTTCCGATTGGACCTAGGGTTACGGTTATGTTGAGGGCGATGGGTAGAGATCCGGTTAGGGTACCGATTGGACCTAGGGTTAGGGTTATGTTGAGGGCTAGGGTTAGAGATCCGGTTAGGGTTCCGATTGAACCTAGGGTTAGGGTTATGTTGAGGGCTAGGGTTCGAGATCCGGTTAGGGTTCCGATTGGACCTAGGGTTAGGGTTATGTTGAGGGCTAGGGTTAGAGATCCGGTTAGGGTTCCGATTGGACCAAGGGTTAGGGTTCTGTTGAGGGTTACGGTTCGAGATCCGGTTTGGGTTCCGATTGGACCTATGGTTAGGGTTATGTTGAGGGCTAGGGTTAGAGATCCGGTTAGGGTTCCGATTGGACCTAGGGTTAGGGTTATGTTGAGGGCCTGGGTTAGATATCCGGTTAGGGTTCCGATTGGACCTAGGGTTACGGTTATGTTGAGGGCTAGGGTTAGAGATCCTTTTAGGTTTCCGATTGGACCTAGGGTTAGGGTTATGTTGAGGGTTAGGGTTAGAGTTCCGGTTAGGGTACCGATTGGACCTAGGGTTAGGGTTATGTTGAGGGCTAGGTATACAGATCCGGTTAGGGTTCCGATTGGACCTAGGGTTAGGGTTATGTTGAGGGCTAGGGTTAGAGATCCGGTTAGGGTTCCGATTGGACCTAGGGTTAGGGTTATGTTGAGGGCGAGGGGTAGAGATCCGGTTAGGGGACCGATTGGACCTAGGGTTAGGGTTATGTTGAGGCCTAGCGTTAGTGGTCCGGTTAGGGTTCCGATTGAACCTAGGGTTAGGGTTATTATGAGGGCTAGGGTTAGAGATCCGGTTAGGGTTCCGATTGGACCTAGGGTTAGGGTTATGTTGAGGCCTAGGGTTAGATATCCGGTTAGGGTTCCGATTGGACCTAGGGTTAGGATTATGTTGAGGGCTAGCGTAAGAGATCCGGTTAGGGTTCCGATTGGACCTAGGGTTAGGGTTATGTTGAGGGCTAGGGTTAGACATCCGGTTAGGGTTCCGATTGCCCCAGGGTTAGGGTTATGTTGAGGGCTAGGGTTAGAGATCCGGTTAGGGTTTCGATTGGACCCAGGGTTAGGGTTATGTTGACGGCTAGGGTTAGAGATCCGGTTAGGGTTCCGATTGGTCCTAGGGTCAGGGTTATGTTGAGGGCTAGGATTAGAGATCCGGTTAGGGTTCCGATTGGACCTAGGGTTAGGGTTATGTTGAGGGCTAGGGATAGATATCCTCTTAGGGTTCCGATTGGACCTAGGGTTAGGGTTATGTTGAGGGCTAGGGTTAGAGATCCGTTTAGGGTTCCGATTGGACCTAGGGTTAGGGTTATGTTGAGGGCGAGGGGTAGAGATCCGGTTAGGGTACCGATTGGACCTAGGGTTAGGGTTATGTTGAGGACCAGGGTTAGAGATCTGGTTAGGGTTCCGATTGGACCTCAGGTTAGGTTTATGTTGAGCGCTAGGGTTAGAGATCCGGTTAGGGTACCGATTGGACCTAGGGATAGGGTTATGTTGAGGGCTAGGTATACAGATCCGGTTAGGGTTCCGATTGGACCTAGTGTTAGGTTTATGTTGAGGGCTACTGTTAGAGTTCCGGTTAGGGTTCCGATTGAACCTAGGGTTAGGTTTATGTTGAGGGCTAGGGTTAGAGATCCGGTTAGGGTTCCGGTTGGACCTAGGGTTAGGGTTATGTTGAGGGCTAGGATTAGAGATCCGGTTAGGGTTCCGGTTGGACCTAGGCTTAGGGTTATGTTGAGGGATAGGGATAGATATCCTCTTAGGATTCCGATTGGACCTAGGGTTAGGGTTATGTTGAGGGCTAGGGTTAGAGATCCGTTTAGTGTTCCGATTGGACCTAGGGTTAGGGTTATGTTGAGGGCGAGCGGTAGAGATCCGGTTAGGGTACCGATTGGACCTTGGGTTAGGGTTATGTTGAGGGCTAGGTATACAGATCCGGTTATGGTTCCGATTGGACCTAGGGTTAAGGTTATGTTGAGGGCTAGGGTTAGAGATCCGGTTAGGGTTCCGGTTGGACCTATGGTTAGGGTTATGTTGAGGGCTAGGATTAGAGGTCCGGTTAGGGTTCCGGTTGGACCTAGGGTTAGGGTTATGTTGAGGGATAGGGATAGATATCCTCTTAGGGTTCCGATTGGACCTAGGGTTAGGGTTATGTTGAGGGCTAGGGTTAGAGATCCGTTTAGTGTTCCGATTGGACCTAGGGTTAGGGTTATGTTGAGGGCTAAGGTTAGAGTTCCATTTAGGGTTCCGATTGGACCTAGGGTTAGGGTTATGTTGAGGGCTAGCGTTAGAGATCCGGTTAGGGTTCCGATTGGACCTAGGGTTAGGGTTATGTTGAGGGCTAGGGTTAGAGATCCGTTTAGTGTTCCGATTGAACCTAGGGTTAGGGTTATGTTGAGGGCTAGGGTTAGAGATCCGGTTAGGGTTCCGATTGAACCTAGGGTTAGAGCTTTGTTGAGGGCTAGGGTTAGAGATCCGGTTAGGGTTCCGATTGAACCTAGGGTTAGGGTTATGTTGAGGGCTAGGGTTAGAGATCCGGTTAGGGTTCCGATTGAACCTAGGGTTAGGGTTATGTTGAGGGCTAGGGTTCGAGATCCGGTTAGGGTTCCGATTGGACCTAGGGTTAGGGTTATGTTGAGGGCTAGGGTTAGAGATCTGTTTAGGGTTCCGATTGGACCTAGGGTTAGGGTTATGTTGAGGGCTAGGTATACAGATCCGGTAGGGTTCCGATTGGACCTAGGGTTAGGGTTATGTTGAGGGCTAGGGTTAGAGATCCGGTTAGGGTTCCGATTGAACCTAGGGTTAGGGTTATGTTGAGGGCTAGGGTTAGAGATCCGGTTAGGGTTCCGATTGGACCTAGGGTTAGGGTTATGTTGAGGGCGAGGGGTAGAGATCCGGTTAGGGGACCGATTGGACCTAGGGTTAGGGTTATGTTGAGGCCTAGCGTTTGTGATCCGGTTAGGGTTCCGATTGAACCTAGGGTTAGGGTTATTATGAGGGCTAGGGTTAGAGATCCGGTTAGGGTTCCGATTGGACCTAGGGTTAGGGTTATGTTGAGGCCTAGGGTTAGATATCCGGTTAGGGTTCCGATTGGACCTAGGGTTAGGATTATGTTGAGGGCTAGCGTAAGAGATCCGGTTAGGGTTCCGATTGGACCTAGGGTTAGGGTTATGTTGAGGGCTAGGGTTAGACATCTGGTTAGGGTTCCGATTGCCCCAGGGTTAGGGTTATGTTGAGGGCTAGGGATAGAGATCCGGTTAGGGTTTCGATTGGACCCAGGGTTAGGGTTATGTTGAGGGCTAGGGTTAGAGATCCGGTTAGGGTTCCGATTGGTCCTAGGGTTAGGGTTATGTTGAGGGCTAGGATTAGAGATCCGGTTAGGGTTCCGATTGGACCTAGGGTTAGGGTTATGTTGAGGGCTAGGGATAGATATCCTCTTAGGGTTCCGATTGGACCTAGGGTTAGGGTTATGTTGAGGGCTAGGGTTAGAGATCCGTTTAGGGTTCCGATTGGACCTAGGGTTAGGGTTATGTTGAGGGCGAGGGGTAGAGATCCGGTTAGGGTACCGATTGGACCTAGGGTTAGGGTTATGTTGAGGACCAGGGTTAGAGATCTGGTTAGGGTTCCGATTGGACCTCAGGTTAGGTTTATGTTGAGCGCTAGGGTTAGAGATCCGGTTAGGGTACCGATTGGACCTAGGGATAGGGTTATGTTGAGGGCTAGGTATACAGATCCGGTTAGGGTTCCGATTGGACCTAGTGTTAGGTTTATGTTGAGGGCTACTGTTAGAGTTCCGGTTAGGGTTCCGATTGAACCTAGGGTTAGGTTTATGTTGAGGGCTAGGGTTAGAGATCCGGTTAGGGTTCCGGTTGGACCTAGGGTTAGGGTTATGTTGAGGGCTAGGATTAGAGATCCGGTTAGGGTTCCGGTTGGACCTAGGGTTAGGGTTATGTTGAGGGATAGGGATAGATATCCTCTTAGGATTCCGATTGGACCTAGGGTTAGGGTTATGTTGAGGGCTAGGGTTAGAGATCCGTTTAGTGTTCCGATTGGACCTAGGGTTAGGGTTATGTTGAGGGCGAGCGGTAGAGATCCGGTTAGGGTACCGATTGGACCTTGGGTTAGGGTTATGTTGAGGGCTAGGTATACAGATCCGGTTATGGTTCCGATTGGACCTAGGGTTAAGGTTATGTTGAGGGCTAGGGTTAGAGATCCGGTTAGGGTTCCGGTTGGACCTATGGTTAGGGTTATGTTGAGGGCTAGGATTAGAGGTCCGGTTAGGGTTCCGGTTGGACCTAGGGTTAGGGTTATGTTGAGGGATAGGGATAGATATCCTCTTAGGGTTCCGCTTGGACCTAGGGTTAGGGTTATGTTGAGGGCTAGGGTTAGAGATCCGTTTAGTGTTCCGATTGGACCTAGGGTTAGGGTTATGTTGAGGGCTAAGGTTAGAGTTCCATTTAGGGTTCCGATTGGACCTAGGGTTAGGGTTATGTTGAGGGCTAGCGTTAGAGATCCGGTTAGGGTTCCGATTGGACCTAGGGTTAGGGTTATGTTGAGGGCTAGGGTTAGAGATCCGTTTAGTGTTCCGATTGGACCTAGTGTTAGGGTTATGTTGAGGGCTATGGTTAGAGTTCCATTTAGGGTTCCGATTGGACCTAGGGTTAGGGTTATGTTGAGGGCTAGGGTTTGAGATCCGGTTAGGGCTCCGGTTGGACCTAGGGTTAGGGTTATGTTGAGGGCTAGGGATAGATATCCTCTTAGGGTTCCGATTGGACCTAGGGTTAGGGTTTTGTTGAGGGCTAGGGTTAGAGATCCGTTTAGGGTTCCGATTGGACCTAGGGTTAGGGTTATGTTGAGGGCGAGGGGTAGAGATCCGGTTAGGGTACCGATTGGACCTAGGGTTAGGGTTATGTTGAGGGCTAGGTATACAGATCCGGTTAGGGTTCCGATTGGACCTAGGGTTAGGGTTATGTTGAGGGCTACTGTTAGAGATCCGGTTAGGGTTCCGATTGAACCTAGGGTTAGGGTTATGTTGAGGGCTAGGGTTAGAGATCCGGTTAGGGTTCCGGTTGGACCTAGGGTTAGGGTTATGTTGAGGGCTAGAATTAGAGATCCGGTTAGGGTTCCGGTTGGACCTAGGGTTAGGGTTATGTTGAGGGATAGGGATAGATATCCTCTTAGGGTTCCGATTGGACCTAGGGTTAGGGTTATGTTGAGGGCTAGGGTTAGAGATCCGTTTAGGGTTCCGATTGGACCTAGGGTTAGGGTTATGTTGAGGGCGAGGGGTAGAGATCCGGTTAGGGTACCGATTGGACTTAGGGTTAGGGTTATGTTGAGGCCTAGGTATACAGATCCGGTTAGGGTTCCGATTGGACATCGTGTTATGGTTATGTTGAGGGCTAGGGTTAGAGATCCGGTTAGGGTTCCGATTGAACCTAGGGTTAGGGTTATCTTGAGGGCTAGGGTTAGATATCTGGTTAGGGTTCCGATTGAACCTAGGGTTACGGTTAAGTTGAGGGCTAGGGTTAGAGATCCGTTAAGGTTTCCGATTGGACCTAGGGTTAGCGTTATGTTGTGGGCTAGGGTTAGAGATCCGGTTACGGTACCGATTGGACCTAGGGTTAGGGTTATGTTGAGGGCTAGGTATACAGATCCGGTTAGGGTTCCGATTGGACCTAGGGTTAGGGTTATGTTGAGGGCTAGGGTTAGAGATCCGGTTAGGGTTCCGATTGAACCTAGGGTTAGGGTTATGTTGAGGGCTAGGGATAGAGATCCGGTTAGGGTTCCGATTGGACCTAGGGTTACGGTTATGTTGAGGGCGATGGGTAGAGATCCGGTTAGGGTACCGATTGGACCTAGGGTTAGGGTTATGTTGAGGGCTAGGGTTAGAGATCCGGTTAGGGTTCCGATTGAACCTAGGGTTAGGGTTATGTTGAGGGCTAGGGTTCGAGATCCGGTTAGGGTTCCGATTGGACATAGGGTTAGGGTTATGTTGAGGGCTAGGGTTAGAGATCCGGTTAGGGTTCCGATTGGACCAAGGGTTAGGGTTCTGTTGAGGGTTACGGTTCGAGATCCGGTTTGGGTTCCGATTGGACCTATGGTTAGGGTTATGTTGAGGGCTAGGGTTAGAGATCCGGTTAGGGTTCCGATTGGACCTAGGGTTAGGGTTATGTTGAGGGCCTGGGTTAGATATCCGGTTAGGGTTCCGATTGGACCTAGGGTTACGGTTATGTTGAGGGCTAGGGTTAGAGATCCTTTTAGGTTTCCGATTGGACCTAGGGTTAGGGTTATGTTGAGGGTTAGGGTTAGAGTTCCGGTTAGGGTACCGATTGGACCTAGGGTTAGGGTTATGTTGAGGGCTAGGTATACAGATCCGGTTAGGGTTCCGATTGGACCTAGGGTTAGGGTTATGTTGAGGGCTAGGGTTAGAGATCCGGTTAGGGTTCCGATTGGACCTAGGGTTAGGGTTATGTTGAGGGCGAGGGGTAGAGATCCGGTTAGGGGACCGATTGGACCTAGGGTTAGGGTTATGTTGAGGCCTAGCGTTAGTGGTCCGGTTAGGGTTCCGATTGAACCTAGGGTTAGGGTTATTATGAGGGCTAGGGTTAGAGATCCGGTTAGGGTTCCGATTGGACCTAGGGTTAGGGTTATGTTGAGGCCTAGGGTTAGATATCCGGTTAGGGTTCCGATTGGACCTAGGGTTAGGATTATGTTGAGGGCTAGCGTAAGAGATCCGGTTAGGGTTCCGATTGGACCTAGGGTTAGGGTTATGTTGAGGGCTAGGGTTAGACATCCGGTTAGGGTTCCGATTGCCCCAGGGTTAGGGTTATGTTGAGGGCTAGGGTTAGAGATCCGGTTAGGGTTTCGATTGGACCCAGGGTTAGGGTTATGTTGACGGCTAGGGTTAGAGATCCGGTTAGGGTTCCGATTGGTCCTAGGGTTAGGGTTATGTTGAGGGCTAGGATTAGAGATCCGGTTAGGGTTCCGATTGGACCTAGGGTTAGGGTTATGTTGAGGGCTAGGGATAGATATCCTCTTAGGGTTCCGATTGGACCTAGGGTTAGGGTTATGTTGAGGGCTAGGGTTAGAGATCCGTTTAGGGTTCCGATTGGACCTAGGGTTAGGGTTATGTTGAGGGCGAGGGGTAGAGATCCGGTTAGGGTACCGATTGGACCTAGGGTTAGGGTTATGTTGAGGACCAGGGTTAGAGATCTGGTTAGGGTTCCGATTGGACCTCAGGTTAGGTTTATGTTGAGCGCTAGGGTTAGAGATCCGGTTAGGGTACCGATTGGACCTAGGGATAGGGTTATGTTGAGGGCTAGGTATACAGATCCGGTTAGGGTTCCGATTGGACCTAGTGTTAGGTTTATGTTGAGGGCTACTGTTAGAGTTCCGGTTAGGGTTCCGATTGAACCTAGGGTTAGGTTTATGTTGAGGGCTAGGGTTAGAGATCCGGTTAGGGTTCCGGTTGGACCTAGGGTTAGGGTTATGTTGAGGGCTAGGATTAGAGATCCGGTTAGGGTTCCGGTTGGACCTAGGCTTAGGGTTATGTTGAGGGATAGGGATAGATATCCTCTTAGGATTCCGATTGGACCTAGGGTTAGGGTTATGTTGAGGGCTAGGGTTAGAGATCCGTTTAGTGTTCCGATTGGACCTAGGGTTAGGGTTATGTTGAGGGCGAGCGGTAGAGATCCGGTTAGGGTACCGATTGGACCTTGGGTTAGGGTTATGTTGAGGGCTAGGTATACAGATCCGGTTATGGTTCCGATTGGACCTAGGGTTAAGGTTATGTTGAGGGCTAGGGTTAGAGATCCGGTTAGGGTTCCGGTTGGACCTATGGTTAGGGTTATGTTGAGGGCTAGGATTAGAGGTCCGGTTAGGGTTCCGGTTGGACCTAGGGTTAGGGTTATGTTGAGGGATAGGGATAGATATCCTCTTAGGGTTCCGATTGGACCTAGGGTTAGGGTTATGTTGAGGGCTAGGGTTAGAGATCCGTTTAGTGTTCCGATTGGACCTAGGGTTAGGGTTATGTTGAGGGCTAAGGTTAGAGTTCCATTTAGGGTTCCGATTGGACCTAGGGTTAGGGTTATGTTGAGGGCTAGCGTTAGAGAGCCGGTTAGGGTTCCGATTGGACCTAGGGTTAGGGTTATGTTGAGGGCTAGGGTTAGAGATCCGTTTAGTGTTCCGATTGAACCTAGGGTTAGGGTTATGTTGAGGGCTAGGGTTAGAGATCCGGTTAGGGTTCCGATTGAACCTAGGGTTAGAGCTTTGTTGAGGGCTAGGGTTAGAGATCCGGTTAGGGTTCCGATTGAACCTAGGGTTAGGGTTATGTTGAGGGCTAGGGTTAGAGATCCGGTTAGGGTTCCGATTGAACCTAGGGTTAGGGTTATGTTGAGGGCTAGGGTTCGAGATCCGGTTAGGGTTCCGATTGGACCTAGGGTTAGGGTTATGTTGAGGGCTAGGGTTAGAGATCTGTTTAGGGTTCCGATTGGACCTAGGGTTAGGGTTATGTTGAGGGCTAGGTATACAGATCCGGTAGGGTTCCGATTGGACCTAGGGTTAGGGTTATGTTGAGGGCTAGGGTTTGAGATCCGGTTAGGGCTCCGGTTGGACCTAGGGTTAGGGTTATGTTGAGGGCTAGGGATAGATATCCTCTTAGGGTTCCGATTGGACCTAGGGTTAGGGTTTTGTTGAGGGCTAGGGTTAGAGATCCGTTTAGGGTTCCGATTGGACCTAGGGTTAGGGTTATGTTGAGGGCGAGGGGTAGAGATCCGGTTAGGGTACCGATTGGATCTAGGGTTAGGGTTATGTTGAGGGCTAGGTATACAGATCCGGTTAGGGTTCCGATTGGACCTAGGGTTAGGGTTATGTTGAGGACTAGGTTTAGAGATCCGCTTAGGGTTCCGATTGGACCTCAGGTTAGGTTTATGTTGAGCGCTAGGGTTAGAGATCCGGTTAGGGTACCGATTGGACCTAGGGATAGGGTTATGTTGAGGGCTAGGTATACAGATCTGGTTAGGGTTCCGATTGGACCTAGGGTTAGGGTTATGTTGAGGGCTACTGTTAGAGTTCCGGTTAGGGTTCCGATTGAACCTAGGGTTAGGGTTATGTTGAGGGCTAGGGTTAGAGATCCGGTTAGGGTTCCGGTTGGACCTAGGGTTAGGGTTATGTTGAGGGCTAGAATTAGAGATCCGGTTAGGGTTCCGGTTGGACCTAGGGTTAGGGTTATGTTGAGGGATAGGGATAGATATCCTCTTAGGGTTCCGATTGGACCTAGGGTTAGGGTTATGTTGAGGGCTAGGGTTAGAGATCCGTTTAGGGTTCCGATTGGACCTAGGGTTAGGGTTATGTTGAGGGCGAGGGGTAGAGATCCGGTTAGGGTACCGATTGGACTTAGGGTTAGGGTTATGTTGAGGCCTAGGTATACAGATCCGGTTAGGGTTCCGATTGGACATCGTGTTAGGGTTATGTTGAGGGCTAGGGTTAGAGATCCGGTTAGGGTTCCGATTGAACCTAGGGTTAGGGTTATGTTGAGGGCTAGGGTTAGATATCTGGTTAGGGTTCCGATTGAACCTAGGGTTACGGTTAAGTTGAGGGCTAGGGTTAGAGATCCGTTAAGGTTTCCGATTGGACCTAGGGTTAGCGTTATGTTGTGGGCTAGGGTTAGAGATCGGGTTACGGTACCGATTGGACCTAGGGTTAGGGTTATGTTGAGGGCTAGGTATACAGATCCGGTTAGGGTTCCGATTGGACCTAGGGTTAGGGTTATGTTGAGGGCTAGGGTTAGAGTTCCGGTTAGGGTTCCGATTGAACCTAGGGTTAGGGTTATGTTGAGGGCTAGGGATAGAGATCCGGTTAGGGTTCCGATTGAACCTAGGGTTACGGTTATGTTGAGGGCGATGGGTAGAGATCCGGTTAGGGTACCGATTGGACCTAGGGTTAGGGTTATGTTGAGGGCTAGGGTTAGAGATCCGGTTAGGGTTCCGATTGAACCTAGGGTTAGGGTTATGTTGAGGGCTAGGGTTCGAGATCCGGTTAGGGTTCCGATTGGACCTAGGGTTAGGGTTATGTTGAGGGCTAGGGTTAGAGATCCGGTTAGGGTTCCGATTGGACCAAGGGTTAGGGTTCTGTTGAGGGTTACGGTTCGAGATCCGGTTTGGGTTCCGATTGGACCTATGGTTAGGGTTATGTTGAGGGCTAGGGTTAGAGATCCGGTTAGGGTTCCGATTGGACCTAGGGTTAGGGTTATGTTGAGGGCCTGGGTTAGAGATCCGGTTAGGGTTCCGATTGGACCTAGGGTTACGGTTATGTTGAGGGCTAGGGTTAGAGATCGTTTTAGGTTTCCGATTGGACCTAGGGTTAGGGTTATGTTGAGGGTTAGGGTTAGAGTTCCGGTTAGGGTACCGATTGGACCTAGGGTTAGGGTTATGTTGAGGGCTAGGTATACAGATCTGGTTAGGGTTCCGATTGGACCTAGGGTTAGGGTTATGTTGAGGGCTAGGGTTAGAGATCCGGTTAGGGTTCCGATTGAACCTAGGGTTAGGGTTATGTTGAGGGCTAGGGTTAGAGATCCGGTTAGGGTTCCGATTGGACCTAGGGTTAGGGTTATGTTGAGGGCGAGGGGTAGAGATCCGGTTAGGGGACCGATTGGACCTAGGGTTAGGGTTATGTTGAGTCCTAGCGTTAGTGATCCGGTTAGGGTTCCGATTGGACCTAGGGTTAGGGTTATGTTGAGGCCTAGGGTTAGATATCCGGTTAGGGTTCCGATTGGACCTAGGGTTAGGATTATGTTGAGGGCTAGCGTAAGAGATCCGGTTAGGGTTCCGATTGGACCTAGGGTTAGGGTTATGTTGAGGGCTAGGGTTAGACATCCGGTTAGGGTTCCGATTGCCCCAGGGTTAGGGTTATGTTGAGGGCTAGGGTTAGAGATCCGGTTAGGGTTTCGATTGGACCCAGGGTTAGGGTTATGTTGACGGCTAGGGTTAGAGATCCGGTTAGGGTTCCGATTGGTCCTAGGGTTAGGGTTATGTTGAGGGCTAGGATTAGAGATCCGGTTAGGGTTCCGATTGGACCTAGGGTTAGGGTTATGTTGAGGGCTAGGGATAGATATCCTCTTAGGGTTCCGATTGGACCTAGGGTTAGGGTTATGTTGAGGGCTAGGGTTAGAGATCCGTTTAGGGTTCCGATTGGACCTAGGGTTAGGGTTATGTTGAGGGCGAGGGGTAGAGATCCGGTTAGGGTACCGATTGGACCTAGGGTTAGGGTTATGTTGAGGACCAGGGTTAGAGATCTGGTTAGGGTTCCGATTGGACCTCAGGTTAGGTTTATGTTGAGCGCTAGGGTTAGAGATCCGGTTAGGGTACCGATTGGACCTAGGGATAGGGTTATGTTGAGGGCTAGGTATACAGATCCGGTTAGGGTTCCGATTGGACCTAGTGTTAGGTTTATGTTGAGGGCTACTGTTAGAGTTCCGGTTAGGGTTCCGATTGAACCTAGGGTTAGGTTTATGTTGAGGGCTAGGGTTAGAGATCCGGTTAGGGTTCCGGTTGGACCTAGGGTTAGGGTTATGTTGAGGGCTAGGATTAGAGATCCGGTTAGGGTTCCGGTTGGACCTAGGGTTAGGGTTATGTTGAGGGATAGGGATAGATATCCTCTTAGGATTCCGATTGGACCTAGGGTTAGGGTTATGTTGAGGGCTAGGGTTAGAGATCCGTTTAGTGTTCCGATTGGACCTAGGGTTAGGGTTATGTTGAGGGCGAGCGGTAGAGATCCGGTTAGGGTACCGATTGGACCTTGGGTTAGGGTTATGTTGAGGGCTAGGTATACAGATCCGGTTATGGTTCCGATTGGACCTAGGGTTAAGGTTATGTTGAGGGCTAGGGTTAGAGATCCAGTTAGGGTTCCGGTTGGACCTATGGTTAGGGTTATGTTGAGGGCTAGGATTAGAGGTCCGGTTAGGGTTCCGGTTGGACCTAGGGTTAGGGTTATGTTGAGGGATAGGGATAGATATCCTCTTAGGGTTCCGCTTGGACCTAGGGTTAGGGTTATGTTGAGGGCTAGGGTTAGAGATCCGTTTAGTGTTCCGATTGGACCTAGGGTTAGGGTTATGTTGAGGGCTAAGGTTAGAGTTCCATTTAGGGTTCCGATTGGACCTAGGGTTAGGGTTATGTTGAGGGCTAGCGTTAGAGATCCGGTTAGGGTTCCGATTGGACCTAGGGTTAGGGTTATGTTGAGGGCTAGGGTTAGAGATCCGTTTAGTGTTCCGATTGGACCTAGTGTTAGGGTTATGTTGAGGGCTATGGTTAGAGTTCCATTTAGGGTTCCGATTGGACCTAGGGTTAGGGTTATGTTGAGGGCTAGGGTTTGAGATCCGGTTAGGGCTCCGGTTGGACCTAGGGTTAGGGTTATGTTGAGGGCTAGGGATAGATATCCTCTTAGGGTTCCGATTGGACCTAGGGTTAGGGTTTTGTTGAGGGCTAGGGTTAGAGATCCGTTTAGGGTTCCGATTGGACCTAGGGTTAGGGTTATGTTGAGGGCGAGGGGTAGAGATCCGGTTAGGGTACCGATTGGACCTAGGGTTAGGGTTATGTTGAGGGCTAGGTATACAGATCCGGTTAGGGTTCCGATTGGACCTAGGGTTAGGGTTATGTTGAGGACTAGGTTTAGAGATCCGCTTAGGGTTCCGATTGGACCTCAGGTTAGGTTTATGTTGAGCGCTAGGGTTAGAGATCCGGTTAGGGTACCGATTGGACCTAGGGATAGGGTTATGTTGAGGGCTAGGTATACAGATCTGGTTAGGGTTCCGATTGGACCTAGGGTTAGGGTTATGTTGAGGGCTACTGTTAGAGATCCGGTTAGGGTTCCGATTGAACCTAGGGTTAGGGTTATGTTGAGGGCTAGGGTTAGAGATCCGGTTAGGGTTCCGGTTGGACCTAGGGTTAGGGTTATGTTGAGGGCTAGAATTAGAGATCCGGTTAGGGTTCCGGTTGGACCTAGGGTTAGGGTTATGTTGAGGGATAGGGATAGATATCCTCTTAGGGTTCCGATTGGACCTAGGGTTAGGGATATGTTGAGGGCTAGGGTTAGAGATCCGTTTAGGGTTCCGATTGGACCTAGGGTTAGGGTTATGTTGAGGGCGAGGGGTAGAGATCCGGTTAGGGTACCGATTGGACTTAGGGTTAGGGTTATGTTGAGGCCTAGGTATACAGATCCGGTTAGGGTTCCGATTGGACATCGTGTTATGGTTATGTTGAGGGCTAGGGTTAGAGATCCGGTTAGGGTTCCGATTGAACCTAGGGTTAGGGTTATGTTGAGGGCTAGGGTTAGATATCTGGTTAGGGTTCCGATTGAACCTAGGGTTACGGTTAAGTTGAGGGCTAGGGTTAGAGATCCGTTAAGGTTTCCGATTGGACCTAGGGTTAGCGTTATGTTGTGGGCTAGGGTTAGAGATCCGGTTACGGTACCGATTGGACCTAGGGTTAGGGTTATGTTGAGGGCTAGGTATACAGATCCGGTTAGGGTTCCGATTGGACCTAGGGTTAGGGTTATGTTGAGGGCTAGGGTTAGAGATCCGGTTAGGGTTCCGATTGAACCTAGGGTTAGGGTTATGTTGAGGGCTAGGGATAGAGATCCGGTTAGGGTTCCGATTGGACCTAGGGTTACGGTTATGTTGAGGGCGATGGGTAGAGATCCGGTTAGGGTACCGATTGGACCTAGGGTTAGGGTTATGTTGAGGGCTAGGGTTAGAGATCCGGTTAGGGTTCCGATTGAACCTAGGGTTAGGGTTATGTTGAGGGCTAGGGTTCGAGATCCGGTTAGGGTTCCGATTGGACCTAGGGTTAGGGTTATGTTGAGGGCTAGGGTTAGAGATCCGGTTAGGGTTCCGATTGGACCAAGGGTTAGGGTTCTGTTGAGGGTTACGGTTCGAGATCCGGTTTGGGTTCCGATTGGACCTATGGTTAGGGTTATGTTGAGGGCTAGGGTTAGAGATCCGGTTAGGGTTCCGATTGGACCTAGGGTTAGGGTTATGTTGAGGGCCTGGGTTAGAGATCCGTTTAGGGTTCCGATTGGACCTAGGGTTACGGTTATGTTGAGGGCTAGGGTTAGAGATCCTTTTAGGTTTCCGATTGGACCTAGGGTTAGGGTTATGTTGAGGGTTAGGGTTAGAGTTCCGGTTAGGGTACCGATTGGACCTAGGGTTAGGGTTATGTTGAGGGCTAGGTATACAGATCCGGTTAGGGTTCCGATTGGACCTAGGGTTAGGGTTATGTTGAGGGCTAGGGTTAGAGATCCGGTTAGGGTTCCGATTGGACCTAGGGTTAGGGTTATGTTGAGGGCGAGGGGTAGAGATCCGGTTAGGGGACCGATTGGACCTAGGGTTAGGGTTATGTTGAGGCCTAGCGTTAGTGGTCCGGTTAGGGTTCCGATTGAACCTAGGGTTAGGGTTATTATGAGGGCTAGGGTTAGAGATCCGGTTAGGGTTCCGATTGGACCTAGGGTTAGGGTTATGTTGAGGCCTAGGGTTAGATATCCGGTTAGGGTTCCGATTGGACCTAGGGTTAGGATTATGTTGAGGGCTAGCGTAAGAGATCCGGTTAGGGTTCCGATTGGACCTAGGGTTAGGGTTATGTTGAGGGCTAGGGTTAGACATCCGGTTAGGGTTCCGATTGCCCCAGGGTTAGGGTTATGTTGAGGGCTAGGGTTAGAGATCCGGTTAGGGTTTCGATTGGACCCAGGGTTAGGGTTATGTTGACGGCTAGGTTTAGAGATCCGGTTAGGGTTCCGATTGGTCCTAGGGTTAGGGTTATGTTGAGGGCTAGGATTAGAGATCCGGTTAGGGTTCCGATTGGACCTAGGGTTAGGGTTATGTTGAGGGCTAGGGATAGATATCCTCTTAGGGTTCCGATTGGACCTAGGGTTAGGGTTATGTTGAGGGCTAGGGTTAGAGATCCATTTAGGGTTCCGATTGGACCTAGGGTTAGGGTTATGTTGAGGGCGAGGGGTAGAGATCCGGTTAGGGTACCGATTGGACCTAGGGTTAGGGTTATGTTGAGGACCAGGGTTAGAGATCTGGTTAGGGTTCCGATTGGACCTCAGGTTAGGTTTATGTTGAGCGCTAGGGTTAGAGATCCGGTTAGGGTACCGATTGGACCTAGGGATAGGGTTATGTTGAGGGCTAGGTATACAGATCCGGTTAGGGTTCCGATTGGACCTAGTGTTAGGTTTATGTTGAGGGCTACTGTTAGAGTTCCGGTTAGGGTTCCGATTGAACCTAGGGTTAGGTTTATGTTGAGGGCTAGGGTTAGAGATCGGGTTAGGGTTCCGGTTGGACCTAGGGTTAGGGTTATGTTGAGGGCTAGGATTAGAGATCCGGTTAGGGTTCCGGTTGGACCTAGGGTTAGGGTTATGTTGAGGGATAGGGATAGATATCCTCTTAGGATTCCGATTGGACCTAGGGTTAGGGTTATGTTGAGGGCTAGGGTTAGAGATCCGTTTAGTGTTCCGATTGGACCTAGGGTTAGGGTTATGTTGAGGGCGAGCGGTAGAGATCCGGTTAGGGTACCGATTGGACCTTGGGTTAGGGTTATGTTGAGGGCTAGGTATACAGATCCGGTTATGGTTCCGATTGGACCTAGGGTTAAGGTTATGTTGAGGGCTAGGGTTAGAGATCCGGTTAGGGTTCCGGTTGGACCTATGGTTAGGGTTATGTTGAGGGCTAGGATTAGAGGTCCGGTTAGGGTTCCGGTTGGACCTAGGGTTAGGGTTATGTTGAGGGATAGGGATAGATATCCTCTTAGGGTTCCGATTGGACCTAGGGTTAGGGTTATGTTGAGGGCTAGGGTTAGAGATCCGTTTAGTGTTCCGATTGGACCTAGGGTTAGGGTTATGTTGAGGGCTAAGGTTAGAGTTCCATTTAGGGTTCCGATTGGACCTAGGGTTAGGGTTATGTTGAGGGCTAGCGTTAGAGATCCGGTTAGGGTTCCGATTGGACCTAGGGTTAGGGTTATGTTGAGGGCTAGGGTTAGAGATCCGTTTAGTGTTCCGATTGGACCTAGTGTTAGGGTTATGTTGAGGGCTAAGGTTAGAGTTCCATTTAGGGTTCCGATTGGACCTAGGGTTAGGGTTATGTTGAGGGCTAGGGTTTGAGATCCGGTTAGGGCTCCGGTTGGACCTAGGGTTAGGGTTATGTTGAGGGCTAGGGATAGATATCCTCTTAGGGTTCCGATTGGACCTAGGGTTAGGGTTTTGTTGAGGGCTAGGGTTAGAGATCCGTTTAGGGTTCCGATTGGACCTAGGGTTAGGGTTATGTTGAGGGCGAGGGGTAGAGATCCGGTTAGGGTACCGATTGGACCTAGGGTTAGGGTTATGTTGAGGGCTAGGTATACAGATCCGGTTAGGGTTCCGATTGGACCTAGGGTTAGGGTTATGTTGAGGACTAGGTTTAGAGATCCGCTTAGGGTTCCGATTGGACCTCAGGTTAGGTTTATGTTGAGCGCTAGGGTTAGAGATCCGGTTAGGGTACCGATTGGACCTAGGGATAGGGTTATGTTGAGGGCTAGGTATACAGATCTGGTTAGGGTTCCGATTGGACCTAGGGTTAGGGTTATGTTGAGGGCTACTGTTAGAGTTCCGGTTAGGGTTCCGATTGAACCTAGGGTTAGGGTTATGTTGAGGGCTAGGGTTAGAGATCCGGTTAGGGTTCCGGTTGGACCTAGGGTTAGGGTTATGTTGAGGGCTAGAATTAGAGATCCGGTTAGGGTTCCGGTTGGACCTAGGGTTAGGGTTATGTTGAGGGATAGGGATAGATATCCTCTTAGGGTTCCGATTGGACCTAGGGTTAGGGTTATGTTGAGGGCTAGGGTTAGAGATCCGTTTAGGGTTCCGATTGGACCTAGGGTTAGGGTTATGTTGAGGGCGAGGGGTAGAGATCCGGTTAGGGTACCGATTGGACTTAGGGTTAGGGTTATGTTGAGGCCTAGGTATACAGATCCGGTTAGGGTTCCGATTGGACATCGTGTTAGGGTTATGTTGAGGGCTAGGGTTAGAGATCCGGTTAGGGTTCCGATTGAACCTAGGGTTAGGGTTATGTTGAGGGCTAGGGTTAGATATCTGGTTAGGGTTCCGATTGAACCTAGGGTTACGGTTAAGTTGAGGGCTAGGGTTAGAGATCCGTTAAGGTTTCCGATTGGACCTAGGGTTAGCGTTATGTTGTGGGCTAGGGTTAGAGATCGGGTTACGGTACCGATTGGACCTAGGGTTAGGGTTATGTTGAGGGCTAGGTATACAGATCCGGTTAGGGTTCCGATTGGACCTAGGGTTAGGGTTATGTTGAGGGCTAGGGTTAGAGATCCGGTTAGGGTTCCGATTGAACCTAGGGTTAGGGTTATGTTGAGGGCTAGGGATAGAGATCCGGTTAGGGTTCCGATTGGACCTAGGGTTACGGTTATGTTGAGGGCGATGGGTAGAGATCCGGTTAGGGTACCGATTGGACCTAGGGTTAGGGTTATGTTGAGGGCTAGGGTTAGAGATCCGGTTAGGGTTCCGATTGAACCTAGGGTTAGGGTTATGTTGAGGGCTAGGGTTCGAGATCCGGTTAGGGTTCCGATTGGACCTAGGGTTAGGGTTATGTTGAGGGCTAGGGTTAGAGATCCGGTTAGGGTTCCGATTGGACCAAGGGTTAGGGTTCTGTTGAGGGTTACGGTTCGAGATCCGGTTTGGGTTCCGATTGGACCTATGGTTAGGGTTATGTTGAGGGCTAGGGTTAGAGATCCGGTTAGGGTTCCGATTGGACCTAGGGTTAGGGTTATGTTGAGGGCCTGGGTTAGAGATCCGGTTAGGGTTCCGATTGGACCTAGGGTTACGGTTATGTTGAGGGCTAGGGTTAGAGATCCTTTTAGGTTTCCGATTGGACCTAGGGTTAGGGTTATGTTGAGGGTTAGGGTTAGAGTTCCGGTTAGGGTACCGATTGGACCTAGGGTTAGGGTTATGTTGAGGGCTAGGTATACAGATCCGGTTAGGGTTCCGATTGGACCTAGGGTTAGGGTTATGTTGAGGGCTAGGGTTAGAGATCCGGTTAGGGTTCCGATTGAACCTAGGGTTAGGGTTATGTTGAGGGCTAGGGTTAGAGATCCGGTTAGGGTTCCGATTGGACCTAGGGTTAGGGTTATGTTGAGGGCGAGGGGTAGAGATCCGGTTAGGGGACCGATTGGACCTAGGGTTAGGGTTATGTTGAGTCCTAGCGTTAGTGATCCGGTTAGGGTTCCGATTGGACCTAGGGTTAGGGTTATGTTGAGGCCTAGGGTTAGATATCCGGTTAGGGTTCCGATTGGACCTAGGGTTAGGATTATGTTGAGGGCTAGCGTAAGAGATCCGGTTAGGGTTCCGATTGGACCTAGGGTTAGGGTTATGTTGAGGGCTAGGGTTAGACATCCGGTTAGGGTTCCGATTGCCCCAGGGTTAGGGTTATGTTGAGGGCTAGGGTTAGAGATCCGGTTAGGGTTTCGATTGGACCCAGGGTTAGGGTTATGTTGACGGCTAGGGTTAGAGATCCGGTTAGGGTTCCGATTGGTCCTAGGGTTAGGGTTATGTTGAGGGCTAGGATTAGAGATCCGGTTAGGGTTCCGATTGGACCTAGGGTTAGGGTTATGTTGAGGGCTAGGGATAGATATCCTCTTAGGGTTCCGATTGGACCTAGGGTTAGGGTTATGTTGAGGGCTAGGGTTAGAGATCCGTTTAGGGTTCCGATTGGACCTAGGGTTAGGGTTATGTTGAGGGCGAGGGGTAGAGATCCGGTTAGGGTACCGATTGGACCTAGGGTTAGGGTTATGTTGAGGACCAGGGTTAGAGATCTGGTTAGGGTTCCGATTGGACCTCAGGTTAGGTTTATGTTGAGCGCTAGGGTTAGAGATCCGGTTAGGGTACCGATTGGACCTAGGGATAGGGTTATGTTGAGGGCTAGGTATACAGATCCGGTTAGGGTTCCGATTGGACCTAGTGTTAGGTTTATGTTGAGGGCTACTGTTAGAGTTCCGGTTAGGGTTCCGATTGAACCTAGGGTTAGGTTTATGTTGAGGGCTAGGGTTAGAGATCCGGTTAGGGTTCCGGTTGGACCTAGGGTTAGGGTTATGTTGAGGGCTAGGATTATAGATCCGGTTAGGGTTCCGGTTGGACCTAGGGTTAGGGTTATGTTGAGGGATAGGGATAGATATCCTCTTAGGATTCCGATTGGACCGAGGGTTAGGGTTATGTTGAGGGCTAGGGTTAGAGATCCGTTTAGTGTTCCGATTGGACCTAGGGTTAGGGTTATGTTGAGGGCGAGCGGTAGAGATCCGGTTAGGGTACCGATTGGACCTTGGGTTAGGGTTATGTTGAGGGCTAGGTATACAGATCCGGTTATGGTTCCGATTGGACCTAGGGTTAAGGTTATGTTGAGGGCTAGGGTTAGAGATCCGGTTAGGGTTCCGGTTGGACCTATGGTTAGGGTTATGTTGAGGGCTAGGATTAGAGGTCCGGTTAGGGTTCCGGTTGGACCTAGGGTTAGGGTTATGTTGAGGGATAGGGATAGATATCCTCTTAGGGTTCCGATTGGACCTAGGGTTAGGGTTATGTTGAGGGCTAGGGTTAGAGATCCGTTTAGTGTTCCGATTGGACCTAGGGTTAGGGTTATGTTGAGGGCTAAGGTTAGAGTTCCATTTAGGGTTCCGATTGGACCTAGGGTTAGGGTTATGTTGAGGGCTAGCGTTAGAGATCCGGTTAGGGTTCCGATTGGACCTAGGGTTAGGGTTATGTTGAGGGCTAGGGTTAGAGATCCGTTTAGTGTTCCGATTGGACCTAGTGTTAGGGTTATGTTGAGGGCTAAGGTTAGAGTTCCATTTAGGGTTCCGATTGGACCTAGGGTTAGGGTTATGTTGAGGGCTAGGGTTTGAGATCCGGTTAGGGCTCCGGTTGGACCTAGGGTTAGGGTTATGTTGAGGGCTAGGGATAGATATCCTCTTAGGGTTCCGATTGGACCTAGGGTTAGGGTTTTGTTGAGGGCTAGGGTTAGAGATCCGTTTAGGGTTCCGATTGGACCTAGGGTTAGGGTTATGTTGAGGGCGAGGGGTAGAGATCCGGTTAGGGTACCGATTGGACCTAGGGTTAGGGTTATGTTGAGGGCTAGGTATACAGATCGGGTTAGGGTTCCGATTGGACCTAGGGTTAGGGTTATGTTGAGGACTAGGTTTAGAGATCCGCTTAGGGTTCCGATTGGACCTCAGGTTAGGTTTATGTTGAGCGCTAGGGTTAGAGATCCGGTTAGGGTACCGATTGGACCTAGGGATAGGGTTATGTTGAGGGCTAGGTATACAGATCTGGTTAGGGTTCCGATTGGACCTAGGGTTAGGGTTATGTTGAGGGCTACTGTTAGAGATCCGGTTAGGGTTCCGATTGAACCTAGGGTTAGGGTTATGTTGAGGGCTAGGGTTAGAGATCCGGTTAGGGTTCCGGTTGGACCTATGGTTAGGGTTATGTTGAGGGCTAGGATTAGAGATCCGGTTAGGGTTCCGGTTGGACCTAGGGTTAGGGTTATGTTGAGGGATAGGGATAGATATCCTCTTAGGGTTCCGATTGGACCTAGGGTTAGGGTTATGTTGAGGGCTAGGGTTAGAGATCCGTTTAGTGTTCCGATTGGACCTAGGGTTAGGGTTATGTTGAGGGCTAAGGTTAGAGTTCCATTTAGGGTTCCGATTGGACCTAGGGTTAGGGTTATGTTGAGGGCTAGGGTTAGAGATCCGGTTAGGGTTCCGATTGGACCTAGGGTTAGGGTTATGTTGAGGGCTAGGGTTAGAGATCCGTTTAGTGTTCCGATTGGACCTAGTGTTAGGGTTATGTTGAGGGCTAAGGTTAGAGTTCCATTTAGGGTTCCGATTGGACCTAGGGTTAGGGTTATGTTGAGGGCTAGGGTTTGAGATCCGGTTAGGGCTCCGGTTGGACCTAGGGTTAGGGTTATGTTGAGGGCTAGGGATAGATATCCTCTTAGGGTTCCGATTGGACCTAGGGTTATGGTTTTGTTGAGGGCTAGGGTTAGAGATCCGTTTAGGGTTCCGATTGGACCTAGGGTTAGGGTTATGTTGAGGGCGAGGGGTAGAGATCCGGTTAGGGTACCGATTGGACCTAGGGTTAGGGTTTTGTTGAGGACCAGGGTTAGAGATCTGGTTAGGGTTCCGATTGGACCTCAGGTTAGGTTTATGTTGAGCGCTAGGGTTAGAGATCCGGTTAGGGTACCGATTGGACCTAGGGATAGGGTTATGTTGAGGGCTAGGTATACAGATCTGGTTAGGGTTCCGATTGGACCTAGTGTTAGGGTTATGTTGAGGGCTACTGTTAGAGATCCGGTTAGGGTTCCGATTGAACCTAGGGTTAGGTTTATGTTGAGGGCTAGGGTTATAGATCCGGTTAGGGTTCTGATTGGACCCAGGGTTAGGGTTATGTTGAGGGCTAGGGTTAGTGATCCGGTTAGGGTTCCGATTGGACCTAGGGTTTGCTTATGTTGAGGGCTAGGGTTAGAGATCCGGTTACGGTTCCGATTTGACCTAGGGTTAGGGTTATGTTGAGGGCTAGGGTTAGAGATCCGGTTACGGTTCCGATTGGACCTAGGGTTAGGGTTATGTTGAGGGCTACGGTTAGAGATCCGGTTAGGGTTCCGATTGGACCTAGGGTTAGGGTTATGTTGAGGGCTAGGGTTAGAGTTCCGGTTACGGTACCGATTGTACCTAGGGTTAGGGTTATGTTGAGGGCTAGGTATACAGACCGGTTAGGGCTCCGATTGGACCTAGGGTTAGGGTTATGTTGAGGGCTAGGGTTAGAGATCCGGTTAGGGTTCCGATTGAACCTAGGGTTAGGGTTATGTTGAGGGCTAGGGTTAGAGATCCGGTTAGGGTTCCGATTGGACCTAGGGTTAGGGTTATGTTTAAGGCGAGGGGTAGAGATCCGGTTAGGGTACCGATTGGCCTAGGGTTAGGGTTATGTTGAGGGCTAGGGTTAGAGATCCGGTTAGGGTTCCCATTGAACCTACGGTTAGGTTTATGTTGAGGGCTAGGGTTAGAGATCCAGTTAGGGTTCCGATTGAACCTAGGGTTAGAGTTATGTTGAGGGCTAGGGTTAGAGATCCGGTTAGGGTTCCGATTGAACCTAGGGTTAGGATTATGTTGAGGGCTAGCGTTAGAGATCCGGTTAGGGTTCCGATTGGACCTAGGGTTAGGGTTATGTTGAGGGCGAGGGTTAGAGATCCAGTTAGGGTTCCGATTGGACCTAGGGGTAGCGTTATGTTGAGGGACAGGGTTAGATATCCGTTTAGGGTTCCGATTGGAACTAGGGTTAGTGATATGTTGAGGGCTAGGATTAGAGATCCGGTTAGGGCTCCGGTTGGACCTAGGGTTAGGGTTATGTTGAGGGCTAGGGATAGATATCCTCTTAGGGTTCCGATTGGACCTAGGGTTAGGGTTATGTTGAGGGCTAGGGTTAGAGATCCGTTTAGGGTTCCGATTGGACCTAGTGTTAGGGTTATGTTGAGGGCGAGGGGTAGAGATCCGGTTAGGGTACCGATTGGACCTAGGGTTAGGGTTATGTTGAGGACCAGGGTTAGAGATCTGGTTAGGGTTCCAATTGGACCTCAGGTTAGGTTTATGTTGAGCGCTAGGGTTAGAGATCCGGTTAGGGTTCCGATTGGACCTAGGGTTAGGGTTATGTTGAGGGCTAGGGTTAGAGATCCGTTTAGTGTTCCGATTGGACCTAGGGTTAGGGTTATGTTGAGGGCGAGCGGTAGAGATCCGGTTAGGGTACCGATTGGACCTAGGGTTAGGGTTATGTTGAGCGCTAGGTATACAGATCCGGTTAGGGTTCCGATTGGACCTAGGGTTAAGGTTATGTTGAGGGCTAGGGTTAGAGATCCGGTTAGGGTTCCGGATGGACCTATGGTTAGGGTTATGTTGAGGGCTAGGGTTAGAGATCCGGTTAGGGTTCCGATTGGACCTAGGGTTAGGGTTATGTTGAGGGCTAGGGTTAGAGATCCGGTTAGGGCTCCGATTGAACTTAGGGTTAGGGTTATTTTGAGGGCTAGGGATAGATATACGCTTAGGGTTCCGATTGGACCTAGGGTTAGGGTTATGTTGAGGGCTAGGTATACAGATCCGGTTAGGGTTCCGATTGGACCTCGGGTTAGGGTTATGTTGAGGGCTAGGGTTCGAGATCCGGTTAGGGTTCCGATTGAACCTAGGGTTAGGGTTATGTTGAGGGCTAGGGTTAGAGATCCGGTTAGGGTTCCGATTGGACCTAGGGTTACGGTTATGTTGAGGGCTAGGGTTAGAGATCCGTTTAGGTTTCCGATTGGACCTAGGGTTAGGGTTATGTTGAGGGTTAGGGTTAGAGTTCCGGTTAGGGTACCGATTGGACCTAGGGTTAGGGTTATGTTGAGGGCTAGGTATACAGATCCGGTTAGGGTTCCGATTGGACCTAGGGTTAGGGTAATGTTGAGGGCTAGGGTTAGAGATCTGGTTAGGGTTCCGATTGAGCCTAGGGTTAGGGTTATGTTGAGGGCTAGGGTTAGAGATCCGGTTAGGGTTCCAATTGGACCTAGGGTTAGGGTTATGTTGAGGGCGAGGGGTAGAGATCCGGTTAGGGGACCGATTGGACCTAGGGTTAGGGTTATGTTGAGGGCTAGCGTTAGAGATCCGGTTAGGGTTCCGATTGAACCTAGGGTTAGGGTTATGTTGAGGGCTAGGGTTAGAGATCCGGTTAGGGTTCCGATTGGACCTAGGGTTAGGTTTATGTTGAAGGCTAGGGTTAGAGATCCGGTTAGGGTTCCGATTGGACCTAGGGTTAGGGTTCTGTTTAGGGCTAGGGTTAGATATCCGGTTAGGGTTCCGATTGGACCTAGGGTTAGGGTTCTGTTGAGGGCTAGGTTTAGATATCCGGTTAGGGTTCCGATTGGACCTAGGGTTAGGGTTATGTTGAGGGCTACTGTTAGAGATCCGGTTAGGGTTCCGATTGAACCTAGGGTTAGGGTTATGTTGAGGGCTATGGTTAGAGATCCGGTTAGGGTTCCGGTTGGACCTAGGGTTAGGGTTATGTTGAGGGCTAGGATTAGAGATCCGTTTAGGGTTCCGATTGGACCTAGGGTTAGGGTTATGTTGAGGGCGAGGGGTAGAGATCCGGTTAGGGTACGGATTGGACCTAGGGTTAGGGTTATGTTGAGGCCTAGGTATACAGATCCGGTTAGGGTTCCGATTGGACATCGGGTTAGGGTTATGTTGAGGGCTAGGGTTAGAGATCCGGTTAGGGTTCCGATTGAACTTAGGGTTAGGGTTATGTTGAGGGCTAGGTTTAGATATCTGGTTAGGGTTCCGATTGGACCTAGGGTTAGGGTTAAGTTGAGGGCTAGGGTTAGAGATCCGTTTAGGTTTCCGATTGGACCTAGGGTTAACGTTATGTTGTGGGCTAGGGTTAGAGATCCGGTTAGAGTACCGATTGGACCTAGGGTTAGGGTTATGTTGAGGGCTAGGTATACAGATCCGGTTAAGGTTCCGATTGGACCTAGGGTTAGGGTTATGTTGAGGGCTAGGGTTAGAGATCCGGTTAGGGTTTCGATTGAACCTACGGTGAGGGTTATGTTGAGGGCTAGGGTTCGAGATCCGGTTAGGGTTCCGATTGGACCTAGGGTTAGGGTTATGTTGAGCGCTAGGGTTAGAGATACGATTAGGGTTCCGATTGGACCAAGGGTTAGGGTTCTGTTGAGGGTTACGGTTAGAGATCCAGTTAGGGTTCCGATTGGACCTAGGGTTAGGGTTATGTTGAGGGCTAGGGTTAGAGATCCGGTTAGGGTTCCGATTGGACCTAGGGTTAGGGTTCTGTTGAGGGATAGGGTTAGAGATCCGGTTAGGTTTTCGATTGGACCTAGGGTTAGGGTTATGTTGAGGGCTAGGGATAGAGATCCGATTAGGGTTCCGATTGGACCTAGGGTTAGGGTTCTGTTGAGGGCGAGGGGTAGAGTTCCTGATAGGGTTCCGATTGGTCCTAGGGTTAGGGTTATGTTGAGGGCTAGGGTTAGATATCCGGTTAGGGTTCCGATTGGAGCTAGGGTTAGGGTTATGTTGAGGGCTACGGTTAGATATCCTGTTAGGGTTCCGATTGGACCTAGGGTTAGGGTTATGTTGAGGGCTAGGTATACAGATCCGGTTAGGGTTCCGATTGGACCTCGGGTTAGGGTTATGTTGAGGGCTAGGGTTCGAGATCCGGTGAGGGTTCCGACTGAACCTAGGGTTAGGGTTATGTTGAGAGCTAGGGTTAGAGATCCGGTTAGGGTTCCGATTGGACCTAGGGTTACGGTTATGTTGAGGGCTAGGGTTAGAGATCCTTTTAGGTTTCCGATTGGACCTAGGGTTAGGGTTATGTTGAGGGCTAGGGTTAGAAATGCGGTTAGGGTTCCGATTGAACCTAGGCTTAGGGTTATGTTGAGGGCTAGGTTTAGCGATCCGGTTAGGGTTCCGATTGGACCTAGGGTTAGGGTTATGTTGAGGGCGAGGGGTAGAGATCCGGTTAGGGGACCGATTGGACTAGGGTTAGGGTTATGTTGAGGGCCAGCGTTAGAGATCCGGTTAGGGTTCCGATTGAACCTAGGGTTAGGGTTATTATGAGGGCTAGGGTTAGAGATCCGGTTAGGGTTCCGATTTGACCTAGGGTTAGTGTTATGTTGAGGGCTAGGTTTAGATATCCGGTTAGGGTTCCGATTGGACCTAGGGTTAGGATTATGTTGAGGGCTAGCGTTAGAGATCCGGTTAGGGTTCCGATTGGACCTAGGGCTAGGGTTATGTTGAGGGCGAGGGTTAGAGATCCAGTTAGGGTTCCGATTGGACCTAGGGGTAGCGTTATGTTGAGGGACAGGGTTAGATATCCGTTTAGGGTTCCGATTGGAACTAGGGTTAGTGATATGTTGAGGGCTAGGATTAGAGATCCGGTTAGGGCTCCGGTTGGACCTAGGGTTAGGGTTATGTTGAGGGCTAGGGATAGATATCCTCTTAGGGTTCCGATTGGACCTAGGGTTAGGGTTATGTTGAGGGCTAGGTTTAGAGATCTGTTTAGGGTTCCGATTGGACCTAGGGTTATGGTTATGTTGAGGGCGAGGGGTAGAGATCCGGATAGGGTACCGATTGGACCTAGGGTTAGGGTTATGTTGAGGACCAGGGTTAGAGATCTGGTTAGGGTTCCGATTGGACCTCAGGTTAGGTTTATGTTGAGCGCTAGGGTTAGAGATCCGGTTAGGGTTCCGATTGGACCTAGTGTTAGGGTTATGTTGAGGGCTACTGTTAGAGATCCGGTTAGGGTTCCGATTGAACCTAGGGTTAGGTTTATGTTGAGGGCTAGGGTTAGAGATCCGGATACGGTTCCGGTTGGACCTAGGGTTAGGGTTATGTTGAGGGCCAGGATTAGAGATCCGGTTAGGGTTCCGGTTGGACCTAGGGTTAGGGTTATGTTGAGGGATACGGATAGATATCCTCTTGGGTTCCGATTGGACCTAGGGTTAGGGTTATGTTGAGGGCAAGCGGTAGAGATCCGGTTAGTGTACCGATTGGACCTAGGGTTAGGGTTATGTTGAGGGCTAGGTATACAGATCCGGTTAGGGTTCCGATTGGACCTAGGGTTAAGGTTATGTTGAGGGCTATGGTTAGAGATCCGGTTAGGGTTCCGGTTGGACCTATGGTTAGGGTTATGTTGAGGGCTAGGATTAGAGATCCTGTTAGGGTTCCGGTTGGACCTAGGGTTAGGGTTATGTTGAGGGATAGGGATAGATATCCTCTTAGGGTTCCGATTGGACCTAGGGTTAGGGTTATGTTGAGGGCTAGGGTTAGAGATCCGTTTAGTGTTCCGATTGGACCTAGGGTTAGGGTTATGTTGAGGGCTAAGGTAGAGTTCCATTTAGGGTTCCGATTGGACCTAGGGTTAGGGTTATGTTGAGGGTTAGGGTTAGAGATCCGGTTAGGGTTTCGATTGGACCTAGGGTTAGGGTTATGTTGAGGGCGAGGGGTAGAGATCCGGTTAGGGGACCGATTGGACCTAGGGTTAGGGTTATGTTGAGGGCTAGCGTTAGAGATCCGGTTAGGCTTCCGATTGAACCTAGGGTTAGGGTTATGTTGAGGGCTAGGGTTAGAGATCCGGTTAGGGTTCCAATTGGACCTAGGGTTAGGGTTATGTTGAGGGCTAGGTTTAGAGATCCGTTTAGGTTTCCGATTGGACCTAGGGTTAGGGTTATGTTGAGGGTTAGGGTTAGAGTTCCGGTTAGGGTACCGATCGGACCTAGGGTTAGGGTTATGTTGAGGGCTAGGTATACAGATCCGGTTAGGGTTCCGATTGGACCTAGGGTTAGGGTTATGTTGAGGGCTAGGGTTAGAGATCCGTTTAGGTTTCCGATTGGACCTAGGGTTAGGGTTATGTTGAGGGTTAGGGTTAGAGTTCCGGTTAGGGTACCGATCGGACCTAGGGTTAGGGTTATGTTGAGGGCTAGGTATACAGATCCGGTTAGGGTTCCGATTGGACCTAGGGTTAGGGTTATGTTGAGGGCTAGGGTTAGAGATCCGGTTAGGGTTCCGATTGAACCTAGGGTTAGGGTTATGTTGAGGGCTAGGGTTAGAGATCCGGTTAGGGTTCCAATTGGACCTAGGGTTAGGGTTATGTTGAGGGCGAGGGGTAGAGATCCGGTTAGGGGACCGATTGGACCTAGGGTTAGGGTTATGTTGAGGGCTAGCGTTAGAGATCCGGTTAGGCTTCCGATTGAACCTAGGGTTAGGGTTATGTTGAGGGCTAGGGTTAGAGATCCGGTTAGGGTTCCAATTGGACCTAGGGTTAGGGTTATGTTGAGGGCTAGGTTTAGAGATCCGTTTAGGTTTCCGATTGGACCTAGGGTTAGGGTTATGTTGAGGGTTAGGTTTAGAGTTCCGGTTAGGGTACCGATCGGACCTAGGGTTAGGGTTATGTTGAGGGCTAGGTATACAGATCCGGTTAGGGTTCCGATTGGACCTAGGGTTAGGGTTATGTTGAGGGCTAGGGTTAGAGATCCGGTTAGGGTTCCGATTGAACCTAGGGTTAGGGTTATGTTGAGGGCTAGGGTTAGAGATCCGGTTAGGGTTCCAATTGGACCTAGGGTTAGGGTTATGTTGAGGGCGAGGGGTAGAGATCCGGTTAGGGGACCGATTGGACCTAGGGTTAGGGTTATGTTGAGGGCTAGCGTTAGAGATCCGGTTAGGCTTCCGATTGAACCTAGGGTTAGGGTTATGTTGAGGGCTAGGGTTAGAGATCCGGTTAGGGTTCCGATTGGACCTAGGGTTAGGGTTCTGTTGAGGGCTAGGGTTAGATATCCGGTTAGGGTTCCGATTGGACCTAGGGTTAGGGTTCTGTTGAGGGCTAGGTTTAGATATCCGGTTAGGGTTCCGATTGGACCTAGGGTTATGGTTATGTTGAGGGCTACAGTTAGAGATCCGGTTAGGGTTCCGATTGAACCTAGGGTTAGGGTTATGTTGAGGGCTAGGGTTAGAGATCCGGTTAGGGTTCCGGTTATACCTAGGGTTAGGGTTATGTTGAGGGCTAGGATTAGAGATCCGGTTAGGGTTCCGGTTGGACCTAGGGTTAGGGTTATGTTGAGGGATAGGGATAGATATCCTCTTAGGGTTCCGATTGGACCTAGTGTTAGGGTTATGTTGAGGGCTAGGGTTAGAGATCCGTTTAGGGTTCCGATTGGACCTAGGGTTAGGGTTATGTTGAGGGCGAGGGGCAGAGATCCGGTTAGGGTACCGATTGGACCTAGGGTTAGGGTTATGTTGAGGCCTAGGTATACAGATCCGGTTAGGGTTCCGATTGGACATCGGGTTAGGGTTATGTTGAGGGCTAGGGTTAGAGATCCGGTTAGGGTTCCGATTGAACCTAGGGTTAGGGTTATGTTGAGGGCTAGGGTTAGATATCTGGTTAGGGTTCCGATTGGACCTAGGGTTAGGGTTAAGTTGAGGGCTAGGGTTAGAGATCCGTTTAGGTTTCCGATTGGACCTAGGGTTAACGTTATGTTGTGGGCTAGGGTTAGAGATCCGGTTAGGGTACCGATTGGACCTAGGGTTAGGGTTATGTTGAGAGCTAGGTATACAGATCCGGTTAAGGTTCCGATTGGACCTAGGGTTAGGGTTATGTTGAGGGCTAGGGTTAGAGATCCGGTTAGGGTTCCGATTGAACCTAGGGTGAGGGTTATGTTGAGGGCTAGGGTTAGATATCCGGTTAGGGTTCCGATTGGACCTCGGGTTAGGTTCATGTTGAGCGCTAGGTTTAGAGATCCGGTTAGGGAACCGATTGGACCTAGGGTTAGGGTTATGTTGAGGGCTAGGTATACAGATCCGGTTAGGGTTCCGATTGGACCTAGGGTTAGGGTTATGTTGAGGGCTAGGGTTAGAGATCCGGTTAGGGTTCTGAATGAACCTAGGGTTAAGGTTATGTTGATGGCTAGGGTTAGAGATCCGGTTAGGTTTCCGATTGGACCTAGGGTTAGGGTTATGTTGAGGGCTAGGGTTATAGATCCGGTTAGGGTTCTGATTGGACCCAGGGTTAGGGTTATGTTGAGGGCTAGGGTTAGAGATCCGGTTAGGGTTCCGATTGGACCTAGGGTTTGCGTTATGTTGAGGGCTAGGGTTAGAGATCCGGTTACGGTTCCGATTGGACCTAGGGTTAGGGTTATGTTGAGGGCTAGGGTTAGAGATCCGGTTACGGTTCCGATTGGACCTAGGGTTAGGGTTATGTTGATGGCTACGGTTAGAGATCCGGTTAGGGTTCCGATTGGACCTAGGGTTAGGGTTATGTTGAGGGCTAGGTATACAGACCGGTTAGGGCTCCGATTGGACCTAGGGTTAGGGTTATGTTGAGGGCTAGGGTTAGAGATCCGGTTAGGGTTCCGATTGAACCTAGGGTTAGGGTTATGTTGAGGGCTAGGGTTAGAGATCCGGTTAGGGTTCCGATTGGACCTAGGGTTAGGGTTATGTTTAAGGCGAGGGGTAGAGATCCGGTTAGGGTACCGATTGGCCTAGGGTTAGGGTTATGTTGAGGGCTAGGGTTAGAGATCCGGTTAGGGTTCCGGTTGGACCTAGGGTTAGGGTTATGTTGAGGGATAGGGATAGATATCCTCTTAGGGTTCCGATTGGACCTAGGGTTAGGGTTATGTTGAGGGCTAGGGTTAGAGATCCGTTTACGGTTCCGATTGGACCTAGGGTTAGGGTTATGTTGAGGGCGAGGGGTAGAGATCCGGTTAGGGTACCGATTGGACCTAGGGTTAGGGTTATGTTGAGGCCTAGGTATACAGATCCGGTTAGGGTTCCGATTGGACATCGGGTTAGGGTTATGTTGAGGGCTAGGGTTAGAGATCCGGTTAGGGTTCCGATTGAACCTAGGGTGAGGGTTATGTTGAGGGCTAGGGTTCGAGATCCGGTTAGGGTTCCGATTGGACCTAGGGTTAGGGTTATGTTGAGCGCTAGGGTTAGAGATACGGTTAGGGTTCCGATTGGACCAAGGGTTAGGGTTCTGTTGAGGGTTACGGTTAGAGATCCAGTTAGGGTTCCGATTGGACCTAGGGTTAGGGTTATGTTGAGGGCTAGGGTTAGAGATCCGGTTAGGGTTCCGATTGGACCTAGGGTTAGGGTTCTGTTGAGGGTTAGGGTTAGAGATCCGGTAAGGGTTCCGATTGGACCTAGGGTTAGGGTTATGTTGAGGGCTAGGGTTAGAGATCTGGTTAGGGTTCCGATTGGACCCAGGGTTAGGGTTTTGTTGAGGGCTAGGGTTAGAGATCCGGTTAGGGTTCCGATTGGACCTAGGGTTAGGGTTATGTGAGGGCTAGGGTTAGAGATCTGGTTAGGGTTCCGATTGGACCCAGGGTTAGGCTTATGTTGAGGGCTAGGGTTAGAGATCCGGTTAGGGTTCCGATTGGACCTAGGGTTAGGGTTATGTTGAGGGCTAGGATTAGAGATCCAGTTAGGGTTCCGATTGGACCTAGGGTTAGGGTTATGTTGAGGGTGAGGGGTAGAGATCCTGTTAGGGTTCCGATTGGACCTAGGGTTAGGGTTTTGTTGAGGGTTAGGGTTAGATATCCAGTTAGGGTTCCGATTGGACCTAGGTTTAGGGTTATGTTGAGGGCTAGGGTTAGATATCCGGTTAGGGTTCCGATTGGACCTCGGGTTAGGTTCATGTTGAGCGCTAGGTTTAGAGATCCGGTTAGGGAACCGATTGGACCTAGGGTTAGGGTTATGTTGAGGGCTAGGTATACAGATCCGGTTAGGGTTCCGATTGGACCTAGGGTTAGGGTTATGTTGAGGGCTAGGGTTAGAGATCCGGTTAGGGTTCCGAATGAACCTAGGGTTAAGGTTATGTTGATGGCTAGGGTTAGAGATCCGGTTAGGTTTCCGATTGGACCTAGGGTTAGGGTTATGTTGAGGGCTAGGGTTATAGATCCGGTTAGGGTTCTGATTGGACCCAGGGTTAGGGTTATGTTGAGGGCTAGGGTTAGAGATCCGGTTAGGGTTCCGATTGGACCTAGGGTTTGCGTTATGTTGAGGGCTAGGGTTAGAGATCCGGTTACGGTTCCGATTGGACCTAGGGTTAGGGTTATGTTGAGGGCTAGGGTTAGAGATCCGGTTACGGTTCCGATTGGACCTAGGGTTAGGGTTATGTTGATGGCTACGGTTAGAGATCCGGTTAGGGTTCCGATTGGACCTAGGGTTAGGGTTATGTTGAGGGCTAGGTATACAGACCGGTTAGGGCTCCGATTGGACCTAGGGTTAGGGTTATGTTGAGGGCTAGGGTTAGAGATCCGGTTAGGGTTCCGATTGAACCTAGGGTTACGGTTATGTTGAGGGCTAGGGTTAGAGATCCGGTTAGGGTTCCGATTGGACCTAGGGTTAGGGTTATGTTTAAGGCGAGGGGTAGAGATCCGGTTAGGGTACCGATTGGCCTAGGGTTAGGGTTATGTTGAGGGCTAGGGTTAGAGATCCGGTTAGGGTTCCCATTGAACCTACGGTTAGGTTTATGTTGAGGGCTAGGGTTAGAGATCCAGTTAGGGTTCCGATTGAACCTAGGGTTAGAGTTATGTTGAGGGCTAGGGTTAGAGATCCGGTTAGGGTTCCGATTGAACCTAGGGTTAGGGTTATGTTGAGGGCTAGGGTTAGAGATCCGGTTAGGGTTCCGGTTGGACCTAGGGTTAGGGTTATGTTGAGGGCTAGGGTTAGAGATCCGGTTAGGGTTCCGATTGAACCTAGGGTGAGGGTTATGTTGAGGGCTAGGGTTCGAGATCCGGTTAGGGTTCCGATTGGACCTAGGGTTAAGGTTATGTTGAGCTCTAGGGTTAGAGATACGGTTAGGGTTCCGATTGGACCAAGGGTTAGGGTTCTGTTGAGGGTTACGGTTAGAGATCCAGTTAGGGTTCCGATTGGACCTAGGGTTAGGGTTATGTTGAGGGCTAGGGTTAGAGATCCGGTTAGGGTTCCGATTGGACCTAGGGTTAGGGTTCTGTTGAGGGTTAGGGTTAGAGATCCGGTAAGGGTTCCGATTGGACCTAGGGTTAGGGTTATGTTGAGGGCTAGGGTTAGAGATCTGGTTAGGGTTCCGATTGGACCCAGGGTTAGGGTTTTGTTGAGGGCTAGGGTTAGAGATCCGGTTAGGGTTCCGATTGGACCTAGGGTTAGGGTTATGTTGAGGGCTAGGGTTAGAGATCTGGTTAGGGTTCCGATTGGACCCAGGGTTAGGCTTATGTTGAGGGCTAGGGTTAGAGATCCGGTTAGGGTTCCGATTGGACCTAGGGTTAGGGTTATGTTGAGGGCTAGGATTAGAGATCCAGTTAGGGTTCCGATTGGACCTAGGGTTAGGGTTATGTTGAGGGTGAGGGGTAGAGATCCTGTTAGGGTTCCGATTGGACCTAGGGTTAGAGTTTTGTTGAGGGTTAGGGTTAGATATCCAGTTAGGGTTCCGATTGGACCTAGGTTTAGGGTTATGTTGAGGGCTAGGGTTAGATATCCGGTTAGGGTTCCGATTGGACCTCGGGTTAGGTTCATGTTGAGCGCTAGGTTTAGAGATCCGGTTAGGGAACCGATTGGACCTAGGGTTAGGGTTATGTTGAGGGCTAGGGTTAGAGATCCGGTTAGGGTTCCAATTGGACCTAGGGTTAGGGTTATGTTGAGGGCTAGGTTTAGAGATCCGTTTAGGTTTCCGATTGGACCTAGGGTTAGGGTTATGTTGAGGGTTAGGTTTAGAGTTCCGGTTAGGGTACCGATCGGACCTAGGGTTAGGGTTATGTTGAGGGCTAGGTATACAGATCCGGTTAGGGTTCCGATTGGACCTAGGGTTAGGGTTATGTTGAGGGCTAGGGTTAGAGATCCGGTTAGGGTTCCGATTGAACCTAGGGTTAGGGTTATGTTGAGGGCTAGGGTTAGAGATCCGGTTAGGGTTCCAATTGGACCTAGGGTTAGGGTTATGTTGAGGGCGAGGGGTATAGATCCGGTTAGGGGACCGATTGGACCTAGGGTTAGGGTTATGTTGAGGGCTAGCGTTAGAGATCCGGTTAGGCTTCCGATTGAACCTAGGGTTAGGGTTATGTTGAGGGCTAGGGTTAGAGATCCGGTTAGGGTTCCGATTGGACCTAGGGTTAGGGTTCTGTTGAGGGCTAGGGTTAGATATCCGGTTAGGGTTCCGATTGGACCTAGGGTTAGGGTTCTGTTGAGGGCTAGGTTTAGATATCCGGTTAGGGTTCCGATTGGACCTAGGGTTAGGGTTATGTTGAGGGCTACTGTTAGAGATCCGGTTAGGGTTCCGATTGAACCTAGGGTTAGGGTTATGTTGAGGGCTAGGGTTAGAGATCCGGTTAGGGTTCCGGTTGGACCTAGGGTTAGGGTTATGTTGAGGGCTAGGATTAGAGATCCGGTTAGGGTTCCGGTTGGACCTAGGGTTAGGGTTATGTTGAGGGATAGGGATAGATATCCTCTTAGGGTTCCGATTGGACCTAGTGTTAGGGTTATGTTGAGGGCTAGGGTTAGAGATCCGTTTAGGGTTCCGATTGGACCTAGGGTTAGGGTTATGTTGAGGGCGAGGGGTAGAGATCCGGTTAGGGTACCGATTGGACCTAGGGTTAGGGTTATGTTGAGGCCTAGGTATACAGATCCGGTTAGGGTTCCGATTGGACATCGGGTTAGGGTTATGTTGAGGGCTAGGGTTAGAGATCCGGTTAGGGTTCCGATTGAACCTAGGGTTAGGGTTATGTTGAGGGCTAGGGTTAGATATCTGGTTAGGGTTCCGATTGGACCTAGGGTTAGGGTTAAGTTGAGGGCTAGGGTTAGAGATCCGTTTAGGTTTCCGATTGGACCTAGGGTTAACGTTATGTTGTGGGCTAGGGTTAGAGATCCGGTTAGGGTACCGATTGGACCTAGGGTTAGGGTTATGTTGAGAGCTAGGTATACAGATCCGGTTAAGGTTCCGATTGGACCTAGGGTTAGGGTTATGTTGAGGGCTAGGGTTAGAGATCCGGTTAGGGTTCCGATTGAACCTAGGGTGAGGGTTATGTTGAGGGCTAGGGTTCGAGATCCGGTTAGGGTTCCGATTGGACCTAGGGTTAGGGTTATGTTGAGCGCTAGGGTTAGAGATACGGTAAGGGTTCCGATTGGACCTAGGGTTAGGGTTATGTTGAGGGCTAGGGTTAGAGATCTGGTTAGGGTTCCGATTGGACCCAGGGTTAGGGTTTTGTTGAGGGCTAGGGTTAGAGATCCGGTTAGGGTTCCGATTGGACCTAGGGTTAGGGTTATGTTGAGGGCTAGGGTTAGAGATCTGGTTAGGGTTCCGATTGGACCCAGGGTTAGGCTTATGTTGAGGGCTAGGGTTAGAGATCCGGTTAGGGTTCCGATTGGACCTAGGGTTAGGGTTATGTTGAGGGCTAGGATTAGAGATCCAGTTAGGGTTCCGATTGGACCTAGGGTTAGGGTTATGTTGAGGGTGAGGGGTAGAGATCCTGTTAGGGTTCCGATTGGACCTAGGGTTAGGGTTTTGTTGAGGGTTAGGGTCAGATATCCAGTTAGGGTTCCGATTGGACCTAGGTTTAGGGTTATGTTGAGGGCTAGGGTTAGATATCCGGTTAGGGTTCCGATTGGACCTCGGGTTAGGTTCATGTTGAGCGCTAGGTTTAGAGATCCGGTTAGGGAACCGATTGGACCTAGGGTTAGGGTTATGTTGAGGGCTAGGTATACAGATCCGGTTAGGGTTCCGATTGGACCTAGGGTTAGGGTTATGTTGAGGGCTAGGGTTAGAGATCCGGTTAGGGTTCCGAATGAACCTAGGGTTAAGGTTATGTTGATGGCTAGGGTTAGAGATCCGGTTAGGTTTCCGATTGGACCTAGGGTTAGGGTTATGTTGAGGGCTAGGGTTATAGATCCGGTTAGGGTTCTGATTGGACCCAGGGTTAGGGTTATGTTGAGGGCTAGGGTTAGAGATCCGGTTAGGGTTCCGATTGGACCTAGGGTTTGCGTTATGTTGAGGGCTAGGGTTAGAGATCCGGTTACGGTTCCGATTGGACCTAGGGTTAGGGTTATGTTGAGGGCTAGGGTTAGAGATCCGGTTACGGTTCCGATTGGACCTAGGGTTAGGGTTATGTTGATGGCTACGGTTAGAGATCCGGTTAGGGTTCCGATTGGACCTAGGGTTAGGGTTATGTTGAGGGCTAGGTATACAGACCGGTTAGGGCTCCGATTGGACCTAGGGTTAGGGTTATGTTGAGGGCTAGGGTTAGAGATCCGGTTAGGGTTCCGATTGAACCTAGGGTTACGGTTATGTTGAGGGCTAGGGTTAGAGATCCGGTTAGGGTTCCGATTGGACCTAGGGTTAGGGTTATGTTTAAGGCGAGGGGTAGAGATCCGGTTAGGGTACCGATTGGCCTAGGGTTAGGGTTATGTTGAGGGCTAGGGTTAGAGATCCGGTTAGGGTTCCCATTGAACCTACGGTTAGGTTTATGTTGAGGGCTAGGGTTAGAGATCCAGTTAGGGTTCCGATTGAACCTAGGGTTAGAGTTATGTTGAGGGCTAGGGTTAGAGATCCGGTTAGGGTTCCGATTGAACCTAGGGTTAGAGTTATGTTGAGGGCTAGGGTTAGAGATCCGGTTAGGGTTCCGGTTGAACCTAGGGTTAGGGTTATGTTGAGGGCTAGGGTTAGAGATCCGGTTAGGGTTCCGGTTGGACCTAGGGTTAGGGTTATGTTGAGGGCTAGGATTAGAGATCCGGTTAGGGTTCCGGTTGGACCTAGGGTTAGGGTTATGTTGAGGGATAGGGAGAGATATCCTCTTAGGGTTCCGATTGGACCTAGGGTTAGGGTTATGTTGAGGGCTAGGGTTAGAGATCCGTTTACGGTTCCGATTGGACCTAGGGTTAGGGTTATGTTGAGGGCGAGGGGTAGAGATCCGGTTAGGGTACCGATTGGACCTAGGGTTAGGGTTATGTTGAGGCCTAGGTATACAGATCCGGTTAGGGTTCCGATTGGACATCGGGTTAGGGTTATGTTGAGGGCTAGGGTTAGAGATCCGGTTAGGGTTCCGATTGAACCTAGGGTTAGGGTTATGTTGAGGGCTAGGGTTAGATATCTGGTTAGGGTTCCGATTGGACCTAGGGTTAGGGTTAAGTTGAGGGCTAGGGTTAGAGATCCGTTTAGGTTTCCGATTGGACCTAGGGTTAACGTTATGTTGTGGGCTAGGGTTAGAGATCCGGTTAGGGTACCGATTGGACCTAGGGTTAGGGTTATGTTGAGAGCTAGGTATACAGATCCGGTTAAGGTTCCGATTGGACCTAGGGTTAGGGTTATGTTGAGGGCTAGGGTTAGAGATCCGGTTAGGGTTCCGATTGAACCTAGGGTGAGGGTTATGTTGAGGGCTAGGGTTCGAGATCCGGTTAGGGTTCCGATTGGACCTAGGGTTAGGGTTATGTTGAGCGCTAGGGTTAGAGATACGGTTAGGGTTCCGATTGGACCAAGGGTTAGGGTTCTGTTGAGGGTTACGGTTAGAGATCCAGTTAGGGTTCCGATTGGACCTAGGGTTAGGGTTATGTTGAGGGCTAGGGTTAGAGATCCGGTTAGGGTTCCGATTGGACCTAGGGTTAGGGTTCTGTTGAGGGTTAGGGTTAGAGATCCGGTAAGGGTTCCGATTGGACCTAGGGTTAGGGTTATGTTGAGGGCTAGGGTTAGAGATCTGGTTAGGGTTCCGATTGGACCCAGGGTTAGGGTTTTGTTGAGGGCTAGGGTTAGAGATCCGGTTAGGGTTCCGATTGGACCTAGGGTTAGGGTTATGTTGAGGGCTAGGGTTAGAGATCTGGTTAGGGTTCCGATTGGACCCAGGGTTAGGCTTATGTTGAGGGCTAGGGTTAGAGATCCGGTTAGGGTTCCGATTGGACCTAGGGTTAGGGTTATGTTGAGGGCTAGGATTAGAGATCCAGTTAGGGTTCCGATTGGACCTAGGGTTAGGGTTATGTTGAGGGTGAGGGGTAGAGATCCTGATAGGGTTCCGATTGGACCTAGGGTTAGGGTTTTGTTGAGGGTTAGGGTTAGATATCCAGTTAGGGTTCCGATTGGACCTAGGTTTAGGGTTATGTTGAGGGCTAGGGTTAGATATCCGGTTAGGGTTCCGATTGGACCTCGGGTTAGGTTCATGTTGAGCGCTAGGTTTAGAGATCCGGTTAGGGAACCGATTGGACCTAGGGTTAGGGTTATGTTGAGGGCTAGGTATACAGATCCGGTTAGGGTTCCGATTGGACCTAGGGTTAGGGTTATGTTGAGGGCTAGGGTTAGAGATCCGGTTAGGGTTCCGAATGAACCTAGGGTTAAGGTTATGTTGATGGCTAGGGTTAGAGATCCGGTTAGGTTTCCGATTGGACCTAGGGTTAGGGTTATGTTGAGGGCTAGGGTTATAGATCCGGTTAGGGTTCTGATTGGACCCAGGGTTAGGGTTATGTTGAGGGCTAGGGTTAGAGATCCGGTTAGGGTTCCGATTGGACCTAGGGTTTGCGTTATGTTGAGGGCTAGGGTTAGAGATCCGGTTACGGTTCCGATTGGACCTAGGGTTAGGGTTATGTTGAGGGCTAGGGTTAGAGATCCGGTTACGGTTCCGATTGGACCTAGGGTTAGGGTTATGTTGATGGCTACGGTTAGAGATCCGGTTAGGGTTCCGATTGGACCTAGGGTTAGGGTTATGTTGAGGGCTAGGTATACAGACCGGTTAGGGCTCCGATTGGACCTAGGGTTAGGGTTATGTTGAGGGCTAGGGTTAGAGATCCGGTTAGGGTTCCGATTGAACCTAGGGTTACGGTTATGTTGAGGGCTAGGGTTAGAGATCCGGTTAGGGTTCCGATTGGACCTAGGGTTAGGGTTATGTTTAAGGCGAGGGGTAGAGATCCGGTTAGGGTACCGATTGGCCTAGGGTTAGGGTTATGTTGAGGGCTAGGGTTAGAGATCCGGTTAGGGTTCCCATTGAACCTACGGTTAGGTTTATGTTGAGGGCTAGGGTTAGAGATCCAGTTAGGGTTCCGATTGAACCTAGGGTTAGAGTTATGTTGAGGGCTAGGGTTAGAGATCCGGTTAGGGTTCCGATTGAACCTAGGGTTAGGGTTATGTTGAGGGCTAGGGTTAGAGATCCGGTTAGGGTTCCGGTTGGACCTAGGGTTAGGGTTATGTTGAGGGCTAGGGTTAGAGATCCGGTTAGGGTTCCGATTGAACCTAGGGTGAGGGTTATGTTGAGGGCTAGGGTTCGAGATCCGGTTAGGGTTCCGATTGGACCTAGGGTTAGGGTTATGTTGAGCGCTAGGGTTAGAGATACGGTTAGGGTTCCGATTGGACCAAGGGTTAGGGTTCTGTTGAGGGTTACGGTTAGAGATCCAGTTAGGGTTCCGATTGGACCTAGGGTTAGGGTTATGTTGAGGGCTAGGGTTAGAGATCCGGTTAGGGTTCCGATTGGACCTAGGGTTAGGGTTCTGTTGAGGGTTAGGGTTAGAGATCCGGTAAGGGTTCCGATTGGACCTAGGGTTAGGGTTATGTTGAGGGCTAGGGTTAGAGATCTGGTTAGGGTTCCGATTGGACCCAGGGTTAGGGTTTTGTTGAGGGCTAGGGTTAGAGATCCGGTTAGGGTTCCGATTGGACCTAGGGTTAGGGTTATGTTGAGGGCTAGGGTTAGAGATCCGGTTAGGGTTCCGATTGGACCCAGGGTTAGGCTTATGTTGAGGGCTAGGGTTAGAGATCCGGTTAGGGTTCCGATTGGACCTAGGGTTAGGGTTATGTTGAGGGCTAGGATTAGAGATCCAGTTAGGGTTCCGATTGGACCTAGGGTTAGGGTTATGTTGAGGGTGAGGGGTAGAGATCCTGTTAGGGTTCCGATTGGACCTAGGGTTAGGGTTTTGTTGAGGGTTAGGGTTAGATATCCAGTTAGGGTTCCGATTGGACCTAGGTTTAGGGTTATGTTGAGGGCTAGGGTTAGATATCCGGTTAGGGTTCCGATTGGACCTCGGGTTAGGTTCATGTTGAGCGCTAGGTTTAGAGATCCGGTTAGGGAACCGATTGGACCTAGGGTTAGGGTTATGTTGAGGGCTAGGTATACAGATCCGGTTAGGGTTCCGATTGGACCTAGGGTTAGGGTTATGTTGAGGGCTAGGGTTAGAGATCCGGTTAGGGTTCCGAATGAACCTAGGGTTAAGGTTATGTTGATGGCTAGGGTTAGAGATCCGGTTAGGTTTCCGATTGGACCTAGGGTTAGGGTTATGTTGAGGGCTAGGGTTATAGATCCGGTTAGGGTTCTGATTGGACCCAGGGTTAGGGTTATGTTGAGGGCTAGGGTTAGAGATCCGGTTAGGGTTCCGATTGGACCTAGGGTTTGCGTTATGTTGAGGGCTAGGGTTAGAGATCCGGTTACGGTTCCGATTGGACCTAGGGTTAGGGTTATGTTGAGGGCTAGGGTTAGAGATCCGGTTACGGTTCCGATTGGACCTAGGGTTAGGGTTATGTTGATGGCTACGGTTAGAGATCCGGTTAGGGTTCCGATTGGACCTAGGGTTAGGGTTATGTTGAGGGCTAGGTATACAGACCGGTTAGGGCTCCGATTGGACCTAGGGTTAGGGTTATGTTGAGGGCTAGGGTTAGAGATCCGGTTAGGGTTCCGATTGAACCTAGGGTTACGGTTATGTTGAGGGCTAGGGTTAGAGATCCGGTTAGGGTTCCGATTGGACCTAGGGTTAGGGTTATGTTTAAGGCGAGGGGTAGAGATCCGGTTAGGGTACCGATTGGCCTAGGGTTAGGGTTATGTTGAGGGCTAGGGTTAGAGATCCGGTTAGGGTTCCCATTGAACCTACGGTTAGGTTTATGTTGAGGGCTAGGGTTAGAGATCCAGTTAGGGTTCCGGTTGGACCTAGGGTTAGGGTTATGTTGAGGGCTAGGATTAGAGATCCGTTTAGGGTTCCGATTGGACCTAGGGTTAGGGTTATGTTGAGGGCGAGGGGTAGAGATCCGGTTAGGGTACGGATTGGACCTAGGGTTAGGGTTATGTTGAGGCCTAGGTATACAGATCCGGTTAGGGTTCCGATTGGACATCGGGTTAGGGTTATGTTGAGGGCTAGGGTTAGAGATCCGGTTAGGGTTCCGATTGAACCTAGGGTTAGGGTTATGTTGAGGGCTAGGTTTAGATATCTGGTTAGGGTTCCGATTGGACCTAGGGTTAGGGTTAAGTTGAGGGCTAGGGTTAGAGATCCGTTTAGGTTTCCGATTGGACCTAGGGTTAACGTTATGTTGTGGGCTAGGGTTAGAGATCCGGTTAGAGTACCGATTGGACCTAGGGTTAGGGTTATGTTGAGGGCTAGGTATACAGATCCGGTTAAGGTTCCGATTGGACCTAGGGTTAGGGTTATGTTGAGGGCTAGGGTTAGAGATCCGGTTAGGGTTTCGATTGAACCTACGGTGAGGGTTATGTTGAGGGCTAGGGTTCGAGATCCGGTTAGGGTTCCGATTGGACCTAGGGTTAGGGTTATGTTGAGCGCTAGGGTTAGAGATACGATTAGGGTTCCGATTGGACCAAGGGTTAGGGTTCTGTTGAGGGTTACGGTTAGAGATCCAGTTAGGGTTCCGATTGGACCTAGGGTTAGGGTTATGTTGAGGGCTAGGGTTAGAGATCCGGTTAGGGTTCCGATTGGACCTAGGGTTAGGGTTCTGTTGAGGGATAGGGTTAGAGATCCGGTTAGGTTTTCGATTGGACCTAGGGTTAGGGTTATGTTGAGGGCTAGGGATAGAGATCCGATTAGGGTTCCGATTGGACCTAGGGTTAGGGTTCTGTTGAGGGCGAGGGGTAGAGTTCCTGATAGGGTTCCGATTGGTCCTAGGGTTAGGGTTATGTTGAGGGCTAGGGTTAGATATCCGGTTAGGGTTCCGATTGGAGCTAGGGTTAGGGTTATGTTGAGGGCTACGGTTAGATATCCTGTTAGGGTTCCGATTGGACCTAGGGTTAGGGTTATGTTGAGGGCTAGGTATACAGATCCGGTTAGGGTTCCGATTGGACCTCGGGTTAGGGTTATGTTGAGGGCTAGGGTTCGAGATCCGGTGAGGGTTCCGACTGAACCTAGGGTTAGGGTTATGTTGAGAGCTAGGGTTAGAGATCCGGTTAGGGTTCCGATTGGACCTAGGGTTACGGTTATGTTGAGGGCTAGGGTTAGAGATCCTTTTAGGTTTCCGATTGGACCTAGGGTTAGGGTTATGTTGAGGGCTAGGGTTAGAAATGCGGTTAGGGTTCCGATTGAACCTAGGCTTAGGGTTATGTTGAGGGCTAGGTTTAGCGATCCGGTTAGGGTTCCGATTGGACCTAGGGTTAGGGTTATGTTGAGGGCGAGGGGTAGAGATCCGGTTAGGGGACCGATTGGACTAGGGTTAGGGTTATGTTGAGGGCCAGCGTTAGAGATCCGGTTAGGGTTCCGATTGAACCTAGGGTTAGGGTTATTATGAGGGCTAGGGTTAGAGATCCGGTTAGGGTTCCGATTTGACCTAGGGTTAGTGTTATGTTGAGGGCTAGGTTTAGATATCCGGTTAGGGTTCCGATTGGACCTAGGGTTAGGATTATGTTGAGGGCTAGCGTTAGAGATCCGGTTAGGGTTCCGATTGGACCTAGGGCTAGGGTTATGTTGAGGGCGAGGGTTAGAGATCCAGTTAGGGTTCCGATTGGACCTAGGGGTAGCGTTATGTTGAGGGACAGGGTTAGATATCCGTTTAGGGTTCCGATTGGAACTAGGGTTAGTGATATGTTGAGGGCTAGGATTAGAGATCCGGTTAGGGCTCCGGTTGGACCTAGGGTTAGGGTTATGTTGAGGGCTAGGGATAGATATCCTCTTAGGGTTCCGATTGGACCTAGGGTTAGGGTTATGTTGAGGGCTAGGTTTAGAGATCTGTTTAGGGTTCCGATTGGACCTAGGGTTATGGTTATGTTGAGGGCGAGGGGTAGAGATCCGGATAGGGTACCGATTGGACCTAGGGTTAGGGTTATGTTGAGGACCAGGGTTAGAGATCTGGTTAGGGTTCCGATTGGACCTCAGGTTAGGTTTATGTTGAGCGCTAGGGTTAGAGATCCGGTTAGGGTTCCGATTGGACCTAGTGTTAGGGTTATGTTGAGGGCTACTGTTAGAGATCCGGTTAGGGTTCCGATTGAACCTAGGGTTAGGTTTATGTTGAGGGCTAGGGTTAGAGATCCGGATACGGTTCCGGTTGGACCTAGGGTTAGGGTTATGTTGAGGGCCAGGATTAGAGATCCGGTTAGGGTTCCGGTTGGACCTAGGGTTAGGGTTATGTTGAGGGATACGGATAGATATCCTCTTGGGTTCCGATTGGACCTAGGGTTAGGGTTATGTTGAGGGCAAGCGGTAGAGATCCGGTTAGTGTACCGATTGGACCTAGGGTTAGGGTTATGTTGAGGGCTAGGTATACAGATCCGGTTAGGGTTCCGATTGGACCTAGGGTTAAGGTTATGTTGAGGGCTATGGTTAGAGATCCGGTTAGGGTTCCGGTTGGACCTATGGTTAGGGTTATGTTGAGGGCTAGGATTAGAGATCCTGTTAGGGTTCCGGTTGGACCTAGGGTTAGGGTTATGTTGAGGGATAGGGATAGATATCCTCTTAGGGTTCCGATTGGACCTAGGGTTAGGGTTATGTTGAGGGCTAGGGTTAGAGATCCGTTTAGTGTTCCGATTGGACCTAGGGTTAGGGTTATGTTGAGGGCTAAGGTAGAGTTCCATTTAGGGTTCCGATTGGACCTAGGGTTAGGGTTATGTTGAGGGTTAGGGTTAGAGATCCGGTTAGGGTTTCGATTGGACCTAGGGTTAGGGTTATGTTGAGGGCGAGGGGTAGAGATCCGGTTAGGGGACCGATTGGACCTAGGGTTAGGGTTATGTTGAGGGCTAGCGTTAGAGATCCGGTTAGGCTTCCGATTGAACCTAGGGTTAGGGTTATGTTGAGGGCTAGGGTTAGAGATCCGGTTAGGGTTCCAATTGGACCTAGGGTTAGGGTTATGTTGAGGGCTAGGTTTAGAGATCCGTTTAGGTTTCCGATTGGACCTAGGGTTAGGGTTATGTTGAGGGTTAGGGTTAGAGTTCCGGTTAGGGTACCGATCGGACCTAGGGTTAGGGTTATGTTGAGGGCTAGGTATACAGATCCGGTTAGGGTTCCGATTGGACCTAGGGTTAGGGTTATGTTGAGGGCTAGGGTTAGAGATCCGTTTAGGTTTCCGATTGGACCTAGGGTTAGGGTTATGTTGAGGGTTAGGGTTAGAGTTCCGGTTAGGGTACCGATCGGACCTAGGGTTAGGGTTATGTTGAGGGCTAGGTATACAGATCCGGTTAGGGTTCCGATTGGACCTAGGGTTAGGGTTATGTTGAGGGCTAGGGTTAGAGATCCGGTTAGGGTTCCGATTGAACCTAGGGTTAGGGTTATGTTGAGGGCTAGGGTTAGAGATCCGGTTAGGGTTCCAATTGGACCTAGGGTTAGGGTTATGTTGAGGGCGAGGGGTAGAGATCCGGTTAGGGGACCGATTGGACCTAGGGTTAGGGTTATGTTGAGGGCTAGCGTTAGAGATCCGGTTAGGCTTCCGATTGAACCTAGGGTTAGGGTTATGTTGAGGGCTAGGGTTAGAGATCCGGTTAGGGTTCCAATTGGACCTAGGGTTAGGGTTATGTTGAGGGCTAGGTTTAGAGATCCGTTTAGGTTTCCGATTGGACCTAGGGTTAGGGTTATGTTGAGGGTTAGGTTTAGAGTTCCGGTTAGGGTACCGATCGGACCTAGGGTTAGGGTTATGTTGAGGGCTAGGTATACAGATCCGGTTAGGGTTCCGATTGGACCTAGGGTTAGGGTTATGTTGAGGGCTAGGGTTAGAGATCCGGTTAGGGTTCCGATTGAACCTAGGGTTAGGGTTATGTTGAGGGCTAGCGTTAGAGATCCGGTTAGGCTTCCGATTGAACCTAGGGTTAGGGTTATGTTGAGGGCTAGGGTTAGAGATCCGGTTAGGGTTCCGATTGGACCTAGGGTTAGGGTTCTGTTGAGGGCTAGGGTTAGATATCCGGTTAGGGTTCCGATTGGACCTAGGGTTAGGGTTCTGTTGAGGGCTAGGTTTAGATATCCGGTTAGGGTTCCGATTGGACCTAGGGTTATGGTTATGTTGAGGGCTACAGTTAGAGATCCGGTTAGGGTTCCGATTGAACCTAGGGTTAGGGTTATGTTGAGGGCTAGGGTTAGAGATCCGGTTAGGGTTCCGGTTATACCTAGGGTTAGGGTTATGTTGAGGGCTAGGATTAGAGATCCGGTTAGGGTTCCGGTTGGACCTAGGGTTAGGGTTATGTTGAGGGATAGGGATAGATATCCTCTTAGGGTTCCGATTGGACCTAGTGTTAGGGTTATGTTGAGGGCTAGGGTTAGAGATCCGTTTAGGGTTCCGATTGGACCTAGGGTTAGGGTTATGTTGAGGGCGAGGGGTAGAGATCCGGTTAGGGTACCGATTGGACCTAGGGTTAGGGTTATGTTGAGGCCTAGGTATACAGATCCGGTTAGGGTTCCGATTGGACATCGGGTTAGGGTTATGTTGAGGGCTAGGGTTAGAGATCCGGTTAGGGTTCCGATTGAACCTAGGGTTAGGGTTATGTTGAGGGCTAGGGTTAGATATCTGGTTAGGGTTCCGATTGGACCTAGGGTTAGGGTTAAGTTGAGGGCTAGGGTTAGAGATCCGTTTAGGTTTCCGATTGGACCTAGGGTTAACGTTATGTTGTGGGCTAGGGTTAGAGATCCGGTTAGGGTACCGATTGGACCTAGGGTTAGGGTTATGTTGAGAGCTAGGTATACAGATCCGGTTAAGGTTCCGATTGGACCTAGGGTTAGGGTTATGTTGAGGGCTAGGGTTAGAGATCCGGTTAGGGTTCCGATTGAACCTAGGGTGAGGGTTATGTTGAGGGCTAGGGTTAGATATCCGGTTAGGGTTCCGATTGGACCTCGGGTTAGGTTCATGTTGAGCGCTAGGTTTAGAGATCCGGTTAGGGAACCGATTGGACCTAGGGTTAGGGTTATGTTGAGGGCTAGGTATACAGATCCGGTTAGGGTTCCGATTGGACCTAGGGTTAGGGTTATGTTGAGGGCTAGGGTTAGAGATCCGGTTAGGGTTCCGAATGAACCTAGGGTTAAGGTTATGTTGATGGCTAGGGTTAGAGATCCGGTTAGGTTTCCGATTGGACCTAGGGTTAGGGTTATGTTGAGGGCTAGGGTTATAGATCCGGTTAGGGTTCTGATTGGACCCAGGGTTAGGGTTATGTTGAGGGCTAGGGTTAGAGATCCGGTTAGGGTTCCGATTGGACCTAGGGTTTGCGTTATGTTGAGGGCTAGGGTTAGAGATCCGGTTACGGTTCCGATTGGACCTAGGGTTAGGGTTATGTTGAGGGCTAGGGTTAGAGATCCGGTTACGGTTCCGATTGGACCTAGGGTTAGGGTTATGTTGATGGCTACGGTTAGAGATCCGGTTAGGGTTCCGATTGGACCTAGGGTTAGGGTTATGTTGAGGGCTAGGTATACAGACCGGTTAGGGCTCCGATTGGACCTAGGGTTAGGGTTATGTTGAGGGCTAGGGTTAGAGATCCGGTTAGGGTTCCGATTGAACCTAGGGTTAGGGTTATGTTGAGGGCTAGGGTTAGAGATCCGGTTAGGGTTCCGATTGGACCTAGGGTTAGGGTTATGTTTAAGGCGAGGGGTAGAGATCCGGTTAGGGTACCGATTGGCCTAGGGTTAGGGTTATGTTGAGGGCTAGGGTTAGAGATCCGGTTAGGGTTCCGGTTGGACCTAGGGTTAGGGTTATGTTGAGGGATAGGGATAGATATCCTCTTAGGGTTCCGATTGGACCTAGGGTTAGGGTTATGTTGAGGGCTAGGGTTAGAGATCCGTTTACGGTTCCGATTGGACCTAGGGTTAGGGTTATGTTGAGGGCGAGGGGTAGAGATCCGGTTAGGGTACCGATTGGACCTAGGGTTAGGGTTATGTTGAGGCCTAGGTATACAGATCCGGTTAGGGTTCCGATTGGACATCGGGTTAGGGTTATGTTGAGGGCTAGGGTTAGAGATCCGGTTAGGGTTCCGATTGAACCTAGGGTGAGGGTTATGTTGAGGGCTAGGGTTCGAGATCCGGTTAGGGTTCCGATTGGACCTAGGGTTAGGGTTATGTTGAGCGCTAGGGTTAGAGATACGGTTAGGGTTCCGATTGGACCAAGGGTTAGGGTTCTGTTGAGGGTTACGGTTAGAGATCCAGTTAGGGTTCCGATTGGACCTAGGGTTAGGGTTATGTTGAGGGCTAGGGTTAGAGATCCGGTTAGGGTTCCGATTGGACCTAGGGTTAGGGTTCTGTTGAGGGTTAGGGTTAGAGATCCGGTAAGGGTTCCGATTGGACCTAGGGTTAGGGTTATGTTGAGGGCTAGGGTTAGAGATCTGGTTAGGGTTCCGATTGGACCCAGGGTTAGGGTTTTGTTGAGGGCTAGGGTTAGAGATCCGGTTAGGGTTCCGATTGGACCTAGGGTTAGGGTTATGTTGAGGGCTAGGGTTAGAGATCTGGTTAGGGTTCCGATTGGACCCAGGGTTAGGCTTATGTTGAGGGCTAGGGTTAGAGATCCGGTTAGGGTTCCGATTGGACCTAGGGTTAGGGTTATGTTGAGGGCTAGGATTAGAGATCCAGTTAGGGTTCCGATTGGACCTAGGGTTAGGGTTATGTTGAGGGTGAGGGGTAGAGATCCTGTTAGGGTTCCGATTGGACCTAGGGTTAGGGTTTTGTTGAGGGTTAGGGTTAGATATCCAGTTAGGGTTCCGATTGGACCTAGGTTTAGGGTTATGTTGAGGGCTAGGGTTAGATATCCGGTTAGGGTTCCGATTGGACCTCGGGTTAGGTTCATGTTGAGCGCTAGGTTTAGAGATCCGGTTAGGGAACCGATTGGACCTAGGGTTAGGGTTATGTTGAGGGCTAGGTATACAGATCCGGTTAGGGTTCCGATTGGACCTAGGGTTAGGGTTATGTTGAGGGCTAGGGTTAGAGATCCGGTTAGGGTTCCGAATGAACCTAGGGTTAAGGTTATGTTGATGGCTAGGGTTAGAGATCCGGTTAGGTTTCCGATTGGACCTAGGGTTAGGGTTATGTTGAGGGCTAGGGTTATAGATCCGGTTAGGGTTCTGATTGGACCCAGGGTTAGGGTTATGTTGAGGGCTAGGGTTAGAGATCCGGTTAGGTTTCCGATTGGACCTAGGGTTTGCGTTATGTTGAGGGCTAGGGTTAGAGATCCGGTTACGGTTCCGATTGGACCTAGGGTTAGGGTTATGTTGAGGGCTAGGGTTAGAGATCCGGTTACGGTTCCGATTGGACCTAGGGTTAGGGTTATGTTGATGGCTACGGTTAGAGATCCGGTTAGGGTTCCGATTGGACCTAGGGTTAGGGTTATGTTGAGGGCTAGGTATACAGACCGGTTAGGGCTCCGATTGGACCTAGGGTTAGGGTTATGTTGAGGGCTAGGGTTAGAGATCCGGTTAGGGTTCCGATTGAACCTAGGGTTACGGTTATGTTGAGGGCTAGGGTTAGAGATCCGGTTAGGGTTCCGATTGGACCTAGGGTTAGGGTTATGTTTAAGGCGAGGGGTAGAGATCCGGTTAGGGTACCGATTGGCCTAGGGTTAGGGTTATGTTGAGGGCTAGGGTTAGAGATCCGGTTAGGGTTCCCATTGAACCTACGGTTAGGTTTATGTTGAGGGCTAGGGTTAGAGATCCAGTTAGGGTTCCGATTGAACCTAGGGTTAGAGTTATGTTGAGGGCTAGGGTTAGAGATCCGGTTAGGGTTCCGATTGAACCTAGGGTTAGGGTTATGTTGAGGGCTAGGGTTAGAGATCCGGTTAGGGTTCCGGTTGGACCTAGGGTTAGGGTTATGTTGAGGGCTAGGGTTAGAGATCCGGTTAGGGTTCCGATTGAACCTAGGGTGAGGGTTATGTTGAGGGCTAGGGTTCGAGATCCGGTTAGGGTTCCGATTGGACCTAGGGTTAAGGTTATGTTGAGGGCTATGGTTAGAGATCCGGTTAGGGTTCCGGTTGGACCTATGGTTAGGGTTATGTTGAGGGCTAGGATTAGAGATCCTGTTAGGGTTCCGGTTGGACCTAGGGTTAGGGTTATGTTGAGGGATAGGGATAGATATCCTCTTAGGGTTCCGATTGGACCTAGGGTTAGGGTTATGTTGAGGGCTAGGGTTAGAGATCCGTTTAGTGTTCCGATTGGACCTAGGGTTAGGGTTATGTTGAGGGCTAAGGTAGAGTTCCATTTAGGGTTCCGATTGGACCTAGGGTTAGGGTTATGTTGAGGGTTAGGGTTAGAGATCCGGTTAGGGTTTCGATTGGACCTAGGGTTAGGGTTATGTTGAGGGCGAGGGGTAGAGATCCGGTTAGGGGACCGATTGGACCTAGGGTTAGGGTTATGTTGAGGGCTAGCGTTAGAGATCCGGTTAGGCTTCCGATTGAACCTAGGGTTAGGGTTATGTTGAGGGCTAGGGTTAGAGATCCGGTTAGGGTTCCAATTGGACCTAGGGTTAGGGTTATGTTGAGGGCTAGGTTTAGAGATCCGTTTAGGTTTCCGATTGGACCTAGGGTTAGGGTTATGTTGAGGGTTAGGGTTAGAGTTCCGGTTAGGGTACCGATCGGACCTAGGGTTAGGGTTATGTTGAGGGCTAGGTATACAGATCCGGTTAGGGTTCCGATTGGACCTAGGGTTAGGGTTATGTTGAGGGCTAGGGTTAGAGATCCGTTTAGGTTTCCGATTGGACCTAGGGTTAGGGTTATGTTGAGGGTTAGGGTTAGAGTTCCGGTTAGGGTACCGATCGGACCTAGGGTTAGGGTTATGTTGAGGGCTAGGTATACAGATCCGGTTAGGGTTCCGATTGGACCTAGGGTTAGGGTTATGTTGAGGGCTAGGGTTAGAGATCCGGTTAGGGTTCCGATTGAACCTAGGGTTAGGGTTATGTTGAGGGCTAGGGTTAGAGATCCGGTTAGGGTTCCAATTGGACCTAGGGTTAGGGTTATGTTGAGGGCGAGGGGTAGAGATCCGGTTAGGGGACCGATTGGACCTAGGGTTAGGGTTATGTTGAGGGCTAGCGTTAGAGATCCGGTTAGGCTTCCGATTGAACCTAGGGTTAGGGTTATGTTGAGGGCTAGGGTTAGAGATCCGGTTAGGGTTCCAATTGGACCTAGGGTTAGGGTTATGTTGAGGGCTAGGTTTAGAGATCCGTTTAGGTTTCCGATTGGACCTAGGGTTAGGGTTATGTTGAGGGTTAGGTTTAGAGTTCCGGTTAGGGTACCGATCGGACCTAGGGTTAGGGTTATGTTGAGGGCTAGGTATACAGATCCGGTTAGGGTTCCGATTGGACCTAGGGTTAGGGTTATGTTGAGGGCTAGGGTTAGAGATCCGGTTAGGGTTCCGATTGAACCTAGGGTTAGGGTTATGTTGAGGGCTAGGGTTAGAGATCCGGTTAGGGTTCCAATTGGACCTAGGGTTAGGGTTATGTTGAGGGCGAGGGGTAGAGATCCGGTTAGGGGACCGATTGGACCTAGGGTTAGGGTTATGTTGAGGGCTAGCGTTAGAGATCCGGTTAGGCTTCCGATTGAACCTAGGGTTAGGGTTATGTTGAGGGCTAGGGTTAGAGATCCGGTTAGGGTTCCGATTGGACCTAGGGTTAGGGTTCTGTTGAGGGCTAGGGTTAGATATCCGGTTAGGGTTCCGATTGGACCTAGGGTTAGGGTTCTGTTGAGGGCTAGGTTTAGATATCCGGTTAGGGTTCCGATTGGACCTAGGGTTATGGTTATGTTGAGGGCTACAGTTAGAGATCCGGTTAGGGTTCCGATTGAACCTAGGGTTAGGGTTATGTTGAGGGCTAGGGTTAGAGATCCGGTTAGGGTTCCGGTTATACCTAGGGTTAGGGTTATGTTGAGGGCTAGGATTAGAGATCCGGTTAGGGTTCCGGTTGGACCTAGGGTTAGGGTTATGTTGAGGGATAGGGATAGATATCCTCTTAGGGTTCCGATTGGACCTAGTGTTAGGGTTATGTTGAGGGCTAGGGTTAGAGATCCGTTTAGGGTTCCGATTGGACCTAGGGTTAGGGTTATGTTGAGGGCGAGGGGTAGAGATCCGGTTAGGGTACCGATTGGACCTAGGGTTAGGGTTATGTTGAGGCCTAGGTATACAGATCCGGTTAGGGTTCCGATTGGACATCGGGTTAGGGTTATGTTGAGGGCTAGGGTTAGAGATCCGGTTAGGGTTCCGATTGAACCTAGGGTTAGGGTTATGTTGAGGGCTAGGGTTAGATATCTGGTTAGGGTTCCGATTGGACCTAGGGTTAGGGTTAAGTTGAGGGCTAGGGTTAGAGATCCGTTTAGGTTTCCGATTGGACCTAGGGTTAACGTTATGTTGTGGGCTAGGGTTAGAGATCCGGTTAGGGTTCCGATTGGACCTAGGGTTAGGGTTATGTTGAGAGCTAGGTATACAGATCCGGTTAAGGTTCCGATTGGACCTAGGGTTAGGGTTATGTTGAGGGCTAGGGTTAGAGATCCGGTTAGGGTTCCGATTGAACCTAGGGTGAGGGTTATGTTGAGGGCTAGGGTTAGATATCCGGTTAGGGTTCCGATTGGACCTCGGGTTAGGTTCATGTTGAGCGCTAGGTTTAGAGATCCGGTTAGGGAACCGATTGGACCTAGGGTTAGGGTTATGTTGAGGGCTAGGTATACAGATCCGGTTAGGGTTCCGATTGGACCTAGGGTTAGGGTTATGTTGAGGGCTAGGGTTAGAGATCCGGTTAGGGTTCCGAATGAACCTAGGGTTAAGGTTATGTTGATGGCTAGGGTTAGAGATCCGGTTAGGTTTCCGATTGGACCTAGGGTTAGGGTTATGTTGAGGGCTAGGGTTATAGATCCGGTTAGGGTTCTGATTGGACCCAGGGTTAGGGTTATGTTGAGGGCTAGGGTTAGAGATCCGGTTAGGGTTCCGATTGGACCTAGGGTTTGCGTTATGTTGAGGGCTAGGGTTAGAGATCCGGTTACGGTTCCGATTGGACCTAGGGTTAGGGTTATGTTGAGGGCTAGGGTTAGAGATCCGGTTACGGTTCCGATTGGACCTAGGGTTAGGGTTATGTTGATGGCTACGGTTAGAGATCCGGTTAGGGTTCCGATTGGACCTAGGGTTAGGGTTATGTTGAGGGCTAGGTATACAGACCGGTTAGGGCTCCGATTGGACCTAGGGTTAGGGTTATGTTGAGGGCTAGGGTTAGAGATCCGGTTAGGGTTCCGATTGAACCTAGGGTTAGGGTTATGTTGAGGGCTAGGGTTAGAGATCCGGTTAGGGTTCCGATTGGACCTAGGGTTAGGGTTATGTTTAAGGCGAGGGGTAGAGATCCGGTTAGGGTACCGATTGGCCTAGGGTTAGGGTTATGTTGAGGGCTAGGGTTAGAGATCCGGTTAGGGTTCCGGTTGGACCTAGGGTTAGGGTTATGTTGAGGGATAGGGATAGATATCCTCTTAGGGTTCCGATTGGACCTAGGGTTAGGGTTATGTTGAGGGCTAGGGTTAGAGATCCGTTTACGGTTCCGATTGGACCTAGGGTTAGGGTTATGTTGAGGGCGAGGGGTAGAGATCCGGTTAGGGTACCGATTGGACCTAGGGTTAGGGTTATGTTGAGGCCTAGGTATACAGATCCGGTTAGGGTTCCGATTGGACATCGGGTTAGGGTTATGTTGAGGGCTAGGGTTAGAGATCCGGTTAGGGTTCCGATTGAACCTAGGGTGAGGGTTATGTTGAGGGCTAGGGTTCGAGATCCGGTTAGGGTTCCGATTGGACCTAGGGTTAGGGTTATGTTGAGCGCTAGGGTTAGAGATACGGTTAGGGTTCCGATTGGACCAAGGGTTAGGGTTCTGTTGAGGGTTACGGTTAGAGATCCAGTTAGGGTTCCGATTGGACCTAGGGTTAGGGTTATGTTGAGGGCTAGGGTTAGAGATCCGGTTAGGGTTCCGATTGGACCTAGGGTTAGGGTTCTGTTGAGGGTTAGGGTTAGAGATCCGGTAAGGGTTCCGATTGGACCTAGGGTTAGGGTTATGTTGAGGGCTAGGGTTAGAGATCTGGTTAGGGTTCCGATTGGACCCAGGGTTAGGGTTTTGTTGAGGGCTAGGGTTAGAGATCCGGTTAGGGTTCCGATTGGACCTAGGGTTAGGGTTATGTTGAGGGCTAGGGTTAGAGATCTGGTTAGGGTTCCGATTGGACCCAGGGTTAGGCTTATGTTGAGGGCTAGGGTTAGAGATCCGGTTAGGGTTCCGATTGGACCTAGGGTTAGGGTTATGTTGAGGGCTAGGATTAGAGATCCAGTTAGGGTTCCGATTGGACCTAGGGTTAGGGTTATGTTGAGGGTGAGGGGTAGAGATCCTGTTAGGGTTCCGATTGGACCTAGGGTTAGGGTTTTGTTGAGGGTTAGGGTTAGATATCCAGTTAGGGTTCCGATTGGACCTAGGTTTAGGGTTATGTTGAGGGCTAGGGTTAGATATCCGGTTAGGGTTCCGATTGGACCTCGGGTTAGGTTCATGTTGAGCGCTAGGTTTAGAGATCCGGTTAGGGAACCGATTGGACCTAGGGTTAGGGTTATGTTGAGGGCTAGGTATACAGATCCGGTTAGGGTTCCGATTGGACCTAGGGTTAGGGTTATGTTGAGGGCTAGGGTTAGAGATCCGGTTAGGGTTCCGAATGAACCTAGGGTTAAGGTTATGTTGATGGCTAGGGTTAGAGATCCGGTTAGGTTTCCGATTGGACCTAGGGTTAGGGTTATGTTGAGGGCTAGGGTTATAGATCCGGTTAGGGTTCTGATTGGACCCAGGGTTAGGGTTATGTTGAGGGCTAGGGTTAGAGATCCGGTTAGGTTTCCGATTGGACCTAGGGTTTGCGTTATGTTGAGGGCTAGGGTTAGAGATCCGGTTACGGTTCCGATTGGACCTAGGGTTAGGGTTATGTTGAGGGCTAGGGTTAGAGATCCGGTTACGGTTCCGATTGGACCTAGGGTTAGGGTTATGTTGATGGCTACGGTTAGAGATCCGGTTAGGGTTCCGATTGGACCTAGGGTTAGGGTTATGTTGAGGGCTAGGTATACAGACCGGTTAGGGCTCCGATTGGACCTAGGGTTAGGGTTATGTTGAGGGCTAGGGTTAGAGATCCGGTTAGGGTTCCGATTGAACCTAGGGTTACGGTTATGTTGAGGGCTAGGGTTAGAGATCCGGTTAGGGTTCCGATTGGACCTAGGGTTAGGGTTATGTTTAAGGCGAGGGGTAGAGATCCGGTTAGGGTACCGATTGGCCTAGGGTTAGGGTTATGTTGAGGGCTAGGGTTAGAGATCCGGTTAGGGTTCCCATTGAACCTACGGTTAGGTTTATGTTGAGGGCTAGGGTTAGAGATCCAGTTAGGGTTCCGATTGAACCTAGGGTTAGAGTTATGTTGAGGGCTAGGGTTAGAGATCCGGTTAGGGTTCCGATTGAACCTAGGGTTAGGGTTATGTTGAGGGCTAGGGTTAGAGATCCGGTTAGGGTTCCGGTTGGACCTAGGGTTAGGGTTATGTTGAGGGCTAGGGTTAGAGATCCGGTTAGGGTTCCGATTGAACCTAGGGTGAGGGTTATGTTGAGGGCTAGGGTTCGAGATCCGGTTAGGGTTCCGATTGGACCTAGGGTTAAGGTTATGTTGAGCTCTAGGGTTAGAGATACGGTTAGGGTTCCGATTGGACCAAGGGTTAGGGTTCTGTTGAGGGTTACGGTTAGAGATCCAGTTAGGGTTCCGATTGGACCTAGGGTTAGGGTTATGTTGAGGGCTAGGGTTAGAGATCCGGTTAGAGTTCCGATTGGACCTAGGGTTAGGGTTCTGTTGAGGGTTAGGGTTAGAGATCCGGTAAGGGTTCCGATTGGACCTAGGGTTAGGGTTATGTTGAGGGCTAGGGTTAGAGATCTGGTTAGGGTTCCGATTGGACCCAGGGTTAGGGTTTTGTTGAGGGCTAGGGTTAGAGATCCGGTTAGGGTTCCGATTGGACCTAGGGTTAGGGTTATGTTGAGGGCTAGGGTTAGAGATCTGGTTAGGGTTCCGATTGGACCCAGGGTTAGGCTTATGTTGAGGGCTAGGGTTAGAGATCCGGTTAGGGTTCCGATTGGACCTAGGGTTAGGGTTATGTTGAGGGCTAGGATTAGAGATCCAGTTAGGGTTCCGATTGGACCTAGGGTTAGGGTTATGTTGAGGGTGAGGGGTAGAGATCCTGTTAGGGTTCCGATTGGACCTAGGGTTAGGGTTTTGTTGAGGGTTAGGGTTAGATATCCAGTTAGGGTTCCGATTGGACCTAGGTTTAGGGTTATGTTGAGGGCTAGGGTTAGATATCCGGTTAGGGTTCCGATTGGACCTCGGGTTAGGTTCATGTTGAGCGCTAGGTTTAGAGATCCGGTTAGGGAACCGATTGGACCTAGGGTTAGGGTTATGTTGAGGGCTAGGGTTAGAGATCCGGTTAGGGTTCCAATTGGACCTAGGGTTAGGGTTATGTTGAGGGCTAGGTTTAGAGATCCGTTTAGGTTTCCGATTGGACCTAGGGTTAGGGTTATGTTGAGGGTTAGGTTTAGAGTTCCGGTTAGGGTACCGATCGGACCTAGGGTTAGGGTTATGTTGAGGGCTAGGTATACAGATCCGGTTAGGGTTCCGATTGGACCTAGGGTTAGGGTTATGTTGAGGGCTAGGGTTAGAGATCCGGTTAGGGTTCCGATTGAACCTAGGGTTAGGGTTATGTTGAGGGCTAGGGTTAGAGATCCGGTTAGGGTTCCAATTGGACCTAGGGTTAGGGTTATGTTGAGGGCGAGGGGTAGAGATCCGGTTAGGGGACCGATTGGACCTAGGGTTAGGGTTATGTTGAGGGCTAGCGTTAGAGATCCGGTTAGGCTTCCGATTGAACCTAGGGTTAGGGTTATGTTGAGGGCTAGGGTTAGAGATCCGGTTAGGGTTCCGATTGGACCTAGGGTTAGGGTTCTGTTGAGGGCTAGGGTTAGATATCCGGTTAGGGTTCCGATTGGACCTAGGGTTAGGGTTCTGTTGAGGGCTAGGTTTAGATATCCGGTTAGGGTTCCGATTGGACCTAGGGTTAGGGTTATGTTGAGGGCTACTGTTAGAGATCCGGTTAGGGTTCCGATTGAACCTAGGGTTAGGGTTATGTTGAGGGCTAGGGTTAGAGATCCGGTTAGGGTTCCGGTTGGACCTAGGGTTAGGGTTATGTTGAGGGCTAGGATTAGAGATCCGGTTAGGGTTCCGGTTGGACCTAGGGTTAGGGTTATGTTGAGGGATAGGGATAGATATCCTCTTAGGGTTCCGATTGGACCTAGTGTTAGGGTTATGTTGAGGGCTAGGGTTAGAGATCCGTTTAGGGTTCCGATTGGACCTAGGGTTAGGGTTATGTTGAGGGCGAGGGGTAGAGATCCGGTTAGGGTACCGATTGGACCTAGGGTTAGGGTTATGTTGAGGCCTAGGTATACAGATCCGGTTAGGGTTCCGATTGGACATCGGGTTAGGGTTATGTTGAGGGCTAGGGTTAGAGATCCGGTTAGGGTTCCGATTGAACCTAGGGTTAGGGTTATGTTGAGGGCTAGGGTTAGATATCTGGTTAGGGTTCCGATTGGACCTAGGGTTAGGGTTAAGTTGAGGGCTAGGGTTAGAGATCCGTTTAGGTTTCCGATTTGACCTAGGGTTAACGTTATGTTGTGGGCTAGGGTTAGAGATCCGGTTAGGGTACCGATTGGACCTAGGGTTAGGGTTATGTTGAGAGCTAGGTATACAGATCCGGTTAAGGTTCCGATTGGACCTAGGGTTAGGGTTATGTTGAGGGCTAGGGTTAGAGATCCGGTTAGGGTTCCGATTGAACCTAGGGTGAGGGTTATGTTGAGGGCTAGGGTTCGAGATCCGGTTAGGGTTCCGATTGGACCTAGGGTTAGGGTTATGTTGAGCGCTAGGGTTAGAGATACGGTAAGGGTTCCGATTGGACCTAGGGTTAGGGTTATGTTGAGGGCTAGGGTTAGAGATCTGGTTAGGGTTCCGATTGGACCCAGGGTTAGGGTTTTGTTGAGGGCTAGGGTTAGAGATCCGGTTAGGGTTCCGATTGGACCTAGGGTTAGGGTTATGTTGAGGGCTAGGGTTAGAGATCTGGTTAGGGTTCCGATTGGACCCAGGGTTAGGCTTATGTTGAGGGCTAGGGTTAGAGATCCGGTTAGGGTTCCGATTGGACCTAGGGTTAGGGTTATGTTGAGGGCTAGGATTAGAGATCCAGTTAGGGTTCCGATTGGACCTAGGGTTAGGGTTATGTTGAGGGTGAGGGGTAGAGATCCTGTTAGGGTTCCGATTGGACCTAGGGTTAGGGTTTTGTTGAGGGTTAGGGTCAGATATCCAGTTAGGGTTCCGATTGGACCTAGGTTTAGGGTTATGTTGAGGGCTAGGGTTAGATATCCGGTTAGGGTTCCGATTGGACCTCGGGTTAGGTTCATGTTGAGCGCTAGGTTTAGAGATCCGGTTAGGGAACCGATTGGACCTAGGGTTAGGGTTATGTTGAGGGCTAGGTATACAGATCCGGTTAGGGTTCCGATTGGACCTAGGGTTAGGGTTATGTTGAGGGCTAGGGTTAGAGATCCGGTTAGGGTTCCGAATGAACCTAGGGTTAAGGTTATGTTGATGGCTAGGGTTAGAGATCCGGTTAGGTTTCCGATTGGACCTAGGGTTAGGGTTATGTTGAGGGCTAGGGTTATAGATCCGGTTAGGGTTCTGATTGGACCCAGGGTTAGGGTTATGTTGAGGGCTAGGGTTAGAGATCCGGTTAGGGTTCCGATTGGACCTAGGGTTTGCGTTATGTTGAGGGCTAGGGTTAGAGATCCGGTTACGGTTCCGATTGGACCTAGGGTTAGGGTTATGTTGAGGGCTAGGGTTAGAGATCCGGTTACGGTTCCGATTGGACCTAGGGTTAGGGTTATGTTGATGGCTACGGTTAGAGATCCGGTTAGGGTTCCGATTGGACCTAGGGTTAGGGTTATGTTGAGGGCTAGGTATACAGACCGGTTAGGGCTCCGATTGGACCTAGGGTTAGGGTTATGTTGAGGGCTAGGGTTAGAGATCCGGTTAGGGTTCCGATTGAACCTAGGGTTACGGTTATGTTGAGGGCTAGGGTTAGAGATCCGGTTAGGGTTCCGATTGGACCTAGGGTTAGGGTTATGTTTAAGGCGAGGGGTAGAGATCCGGTTAGGGTACCGATTGGCCTAGGGTTAGGGTTATGTTGAGGGCTAGGGTTAGAGATCCGGTTAGGGTTCCCATTGAACCTACGGTTAGGTTTATGTTGAGGGCTAGGGTTAGAGATCCAGTTAGGGTTCCGATTGAACCTAGGGTTAGAGTTATGTTGAGGGCTAGGGTTAGAGATCCGGTTAGGGTTCCGATTGAACCTAGGGTTAGAGTTATGTTGAGGGCTAGGGTTAGAGATCCGGTTAGGGTTCCGGTTGAACCTAGGGTTAGGGTTATGTTGAGGGCTAGGGTTAGAGATCCGGTTAGGGTTCCGGTTGGACCTAGGGTTAGGGTTATGTTGAGGGCTAGGATTAGAGATCCGGTTAGGTTCCGGTTGGACCTAGGGTTAGGGTTATGTTGAGGGATAGGGATAGATATCCTCTTAGGGTTCCGATTGGACCTAGGGTTAGGGTTATGTTGAGGGCTAGGGTTAGAGATCCGTTTACGGTTCCGATTGGACCTAGGGTTAGGGTTATGTTGAGGGCGAGGGGTAGAGATCCGGTTAGGGTACCGATTGGACCTAGGGTTAGGGTTATGTTGAGGCCTAGGTATACAGATCCGGTTAGGGTTCCGATTGGACATCGGGTTAGGGTTATGTTGAGGGCTAGGGTTAGAGATCCGGTTAGGGTTCCGATTGAACCTAGGGTTAGGGTTATGTTGAGGGCTAGGGTTAGATATCTGGTTAGGGTTCCGATTGGAGGGCTAGGGTTAGGGTTTAAGTTGAGGGCTAGGGTTAGAGATCCGTTTAGGTTTCCGATTGGACCTAGGGTTAACGTTATGTTGTGGGCTAGGGTTAGAGATCGGTTAGGGTACCGATTGGACCTAGGGTTAGGGTTATGTTGAGAGCTAGGTATACAGATCCGGTTAAGGTTCCGATTGGACCTAGGGTTAGGGTTATGTTGAGGGCTAGGGTTAGAGATCCGGTTAGGGTTCCGATTGAACCTAGGGTGAGGGTTATGTTGAGGGCTAGGGGTTCGAGATCCGGTTAGGGTTCCGATTGGACCTAGGGTTAGGGTTATGTGAGCGCTAGGGTAGAGATACGGTTAGGGTTCCGATTGGACCCAAGGGTTAGGGTTCTGTTGAGGGTTACGGTTAGAGATCCAGTTAGGGTTCCGATTGGACCTAGGGTTAGGGTTATGTTGAGGGCTAGGGTTAGAGATCCGGTTAGGGTTCCGATTGGACCTAGGGTTAGGGTTCTGTTGAGGGTTAGGGTTAGAGATCCGGTAAGGGTTCCGATTGGACCTAGGGTTAGGGTTATGTTGAGGGCTAGGGTTAGAGATCTGGTTAGGGTTCCGATTGGACCCAGGGTTAGGGTTTTGTTGAGGGCTAGGGTTAGAGATCCGGTTAGGGTTCCGATTGGACCTAGGGTTAGGGTTATGTTGAGGGCTAGGGTTAGAGATCTGGTTAGGGTTCCGATTGGACCCAGGGTTTAGGCTTATGTTGAGGGCTAGGGTTAGAGATCCGGTTAGGGTTCCGATTGGACCTAGGGTTAGGGTTATGTTGAGGGCTAGATTAGAGATCCAGTTAGGGTTCCGATTGGACCTAGGGTTAGGGTTATGTTGAGGGTGAGGGGTAGAGATCCTGATAGGGTTCCGATTGGGACCTAGGGTTAGGGTTTTGTTGAGGGTTAGGGTTAGATATCCAGTTAGGGTTCCGATTGGACCTAGGTTTAGGGTTATGTTGAGGGCTAGGGTTAGATATCCGGTTAGGGGTCGATTGGACCTCGGGTTAGGTTCATGTTGAGCGCTAGGTTTAGAGATCCGGTTAGGGAACCGATTGGACTAGGGTTAGGGTTATGTTGAGGGCTAGGTATACAGATCCGGTTAGGGTTCGATTGGACCTAGGGTTAGGGTTATGTTGAGGGCTAGGGTTAGAGATCGGTTAGGTTCCGAATGAACCTAGGGTTAAGGTTATGTTGATGGCTAGGGTTAGAGATCCGGTTAGGTTTCCGATTGGACCTAGGGTTAGGGTTATGTTGAGGGCTAGGGTTATAGATCCGGTTAGGGTTCTGATTGGACCCAGGGTTAGGGTTATGTTGAGGGCTAGGGTTTAGAGATCCGGTTAGGGTTCCGATTGGACCTAGGGTTTGCGTTATGTTGAGGGCTAGGGTTAGAGATCCGGTTACGGTTCCGATTGGACCTAGGGTTAGGGTTATGTTGAGGGCTAGGGTTAGAGATCCGGTTACGGTTCCGATTGGACTAGGGTTAGGGTTATGTTGATGGCTACGGTTAGAGATCCGGTTAGGGTTCCGATTGGACCTAGGGTTAGGGTTATGTGAGGGCTAGGTATACAGACCGGTTAGGCTCCGATTGGACCTAGGGTTAGGGTTATGTTGAGGGCTAGGGTTAGAGATCCGGTTAGGTTCCGATTGAACCTAGGTGACGGTTATGTTGAGGGCTAGGGTTAGAGATCCGGTTAGGGTTCCGATTGGACCTAGGGTTAGGGTTATGTTTAAGGCGAGGGGTAGAGATCCGGTTAGGGTACCGATTGGCCTAGGGTTAGGGTTATGTTGAGGGCTAGGGTTAGAGATCCGGTTAGGGTTCCCATTGAACCTACGGTTAGGTTTATGTTGAGGGCTAGGGTTAGAGATCCAGTTAGGGTTCCGATTGAACCTAGGGTTAGAGTTATGTTGAGGGCTAGGGTTAGAGATCCGGTTAGGGTTCCGATTGAACCTAGGGTTAGGGTTATGTTGAGGGCTAGGGTTAGAGATCCGGTTAGGGTTCCGGTTGGACCTAGGGTTAGGGTTATGTTGAGGGCTAGGGTTAGAGATCCGGTTAGGGTTCCGATTGAACCTAGGGTGAGGGTTATGTTGAGGGCTAGGGTTCGAGATCCGGTTAGGGTTCCGATTGGACCTAGGGTTAGGGTTATGTTGAGCGCTAGGGTTAGAGATACGGTTAGGGTTCCGATTGGACCAAGGGTTAGGGTTCTGTTGAGGGTTACGGTTAGAGATCCAGTTAGGGTTCCGATTGGACCTAGGGTTAGGGTTATGTTGAGGGCTAGGGTTAGAGATCCGGTTAGGGTTCCGATTGGACCTAGGGTTAGGGTTCTGTTGAGGGTTAGGGTTAGAGATCCGGTAAGGGTTCCGATTGGACCTAGGGTTAGGGTTATGTTGAGGGCTAGGGTTAGAGATCTGGTTAGGGTTCCGATTGGACCCAGGGTTAGGGTTTTGTTGAGGGCTAGGGTTAGAGATCCGGTTAGGGTTCCGATTGGACCTAGGGTTAGGGTTATGTTGAGGGCTAGGGTTAGAGATCTGGTTAGGGTTCCGATTGGACCAGGGTTAGGCTTATGTTGAGGGCTAGGGTTAGAGATCCGGTTAGGGTTCCGATTGGACCTAGGGTTAGGGTTATGTTGAGGGCTAGGATTAGAGATCCAGTTAGGGTTCCGATTGGACCTAGGGTTAGGGTTATGTTGAGGGTGAGGGGTAGAGATCCTGTTAGGGTTCCGATTGGACCTAGGGTTAGGGTTTTGTTGAGTGTTAGGGTTAGATATCCAGTTAGGGTTCCGATTGGACCTAGGTTTAGGGTTATGTTGAGGGCTAGGGTTAGATATCCGGTTAGGGTTCCGATTGGACCTCGGGTTAGGTTCATGTTGAGCGCTAGGTTTAGAGATCCGGTTAGGGAACCGATTGGACCTAGGGTTAGGGTTATGTTGAGGGCTAGGTATACAGATCCGGTTAGGTTCCGATTGGACCTAGGGTTAGGGTTATGTTGAGGGCTAGGGTTAGAGATCCGGTTAGGGTTCCGAATGAACCTAGGGTTAAGGTTATGTTGATGGCTAGGGTTAGAGATCCGGTTAGGTTTCCGATTGGACCTAGGGTTAGGGTTATGTTGAGGGCTAGGGTTATAGATCCGGTTAGGGTTCTGATTGGACCCAGGGTTAGGGGTTATGTTGAGGGCTAGGGTTAGAGATCCGGTTAGGGTCCGATTGGACCTAGGGTTTGCGTTATGTTGAGGGCTAGGGTTAGAGATCCGGTTACGGTTCCGATTGGACCTAGGGTTAGGGTTATGTTGAGGGCTAGGGTTAGAGATCCGGTTACGGTTCCGATTGGACCTAGGGTTAGGGTTATGTGATGGCATGGACGGTTAGAGATCCGGTTAGGGTTCCGATTGGACCTAGGGTTAGGGTTATGTTGAGGGCTAGGTATACAGACCGGTTAGGGCTCCGATTGGACCTAGGGTTAGGGTTATGTTGAGGGCTAGGGTTAGAGATCCGGTTAGGGTTCCGATTGAACCTAGGGTTACGGTTATGTTGAGGGCTAGGGTTAGAGATCCGGTTAGGGTTCCGATTGGACCTAGGGTTAGGGTTATGTTTAAGGCGAGGGGTAGAGATCCGGTTAGGGTACCGATTGGCCTAGGGTTAGGGTTATGTTGAGGGCTAGGGTTAGAGATCCGGTTAGGGTTCCCAATGAACCTACGGTTAGGTTTATGTTGAGGGCTAGGGTTAGAGATCCAGTTAGGGTTCCGATTGAACCTAGGGTTAGAGTTATGTTGAGGGCTAGGGTTAGAGATCCGGTTAGGGTTCCGATTGAACCTAGGGTTAGGGTTATGTTGAGGGCTAGGGTTAGAGATCCGGTTAGGGTTCCGGTTGGACCTAGGGTTTAGGGTTATGTTGAGGGGCTAGGGTTAGAGATCCGGTTAGGGTTCCGATTGAACCTAGGGTGAGGGGTTATGTTGAGGGCTAGGGTTCGAGATCCGGTTAGGGTTCCGATTGGACCTAGGGTTAGGGTTATGTTGAGCGCTAGGGTTAGAGATACGGTTAGGGTTCCGATTGGACAAGGGTTAGGGTTCTGTTGAGGGTTACGGTTAGAGATCCAGTTAGGGGTTCCGATTGGACCTAGGGTTAGGGTTATGTTGAGGGCTAGGTTAGAGATCCGGTTAGGGTTCCGATTGGACCTAGGGTTAGGGTTCTGTTGAGGGTTAGGGTTAGAGATCCGGTAAGGGTTCCGATTGGACCTAGGGTTAGGGTTATGTTGAGGGCTAGGGTTAGAGATCTGGTTAGGGTTCCGATTGGACCCAGGGTTAGGGTTTTGTTGAGGGCTAGGGTTAGAGATCCGGTTAGGGTTCCGATTGGACCTAGGGTTAGGGTTATGTTGAGGGCTAGGGTTAGAGATCTGGTTAGGGTTCCGATTGGACCAGGGTTAGGCTTATGTTGAGGGCTAGGGTTAGAGATCCGGTTAGGGTTCCGATTGGACCTAGGGTTAGGGTTATGTTGAGGGCTAGGATTAGAGATCCAGTTAGGGTTCCGATTGGACCTAGGGTTAGGGTTATGGTGAGGGTGAGGGGTAGAGATCCTGTTAGGGTTCCGATTGGACCTAGGGTTAGGTTTTTGTTGAGGGTTAGGGTTAGATATCCAGTTAGGGTTCCGATTGGACCTAGGTTTAGGGTTATGTTGAGGGCTAGGGTTAGATATCCGGTTAGGGTTCCGATTGGACCTCGGGTTATGGTTCATGTTGAGCGCTAGGTTAGAGATCCGGTTAGGGAACCGATTGGACCTAGGGTTAGGGTTATGTTGAGGGCTAGGTATACAGATCCGGTTAGGTTCCGATTGGACCTAGGGTTAGGGTTATGTTGAGGGCTAGGGTTAGAGATCGGTTAGGGTCCGAATGAACCCTAGGGTTAAGGTTATGTTGATGGCTAGGGTTAGAGATCCGGTTAGGTTTCCGATTGGACCTAGGGTTAGGGTTATGTTGAGGGGCTTAGGTTCGGTTAGGTTCTGATGGACCCAGGGTTAGGTTATGTTGAGGGCTAGGGTTAGAGATCCGTTAGGGTTCCGATTGGACCTAGGGTTTGCGTTATGTTGAGGCTAGGGTTAGAGATCCGGTTAACGGTTCCGATTGGACCTAGGGTTAGGGTTATGTGAGGGCTAGGGTTAGAGATCGTTAGGGTTCCGATTGGACCTAGGTTAGGGTTATGTTGATGGCTACGGTTAAGATCCGGTTAGGGTTCCGATTGGACCTAGGGTTAGGGTTATGTTGAGGGCTAGGTATACTGACCGGTTAGGGCTCCGATTGGGACCTAGGGTTAGGGTTATGTTGAGGGCTAGGGTTAGAGATCCGGTTAGGGTTCCGATTGAACCTTAGGCCCTTTAATGTAAATCTCATTTAACTTCCGGTTAGGGTCCGATTGACCTAGGGTTAGGGTATTAAGGCGAGGGTAGAGATCCGGTTAGGGTCATTAGGTTACCGATTGCCCTAGGGCTTAAGGTTATGTTGAGGCTTAGGGTTAATAGATCCGTTAGGGTTCCCATTGAACCTACGGTTAGTTTATGTGAGGGCTAGGGTTAGAGATCCAGTTAGGGTTCCGATTGAACCTAGGTTAGAGTTATGTTGAGGGCTAGGGTTAGAGATCCGGTTAGGGTTCCGATTGAACCTAGGGTTAGAGTTATGTTGAGGGCTAGGGTTAGAGATCCGGTTAGGTTCCGGTTGAACCTAGGGTTAGGGTTATGGTAGGCTAGGTTAGAGATCCGGTTAGGTTTCCGTTGGAACCTAGGACGGGTTAGGGTTATGTTGAGGGCTAGGATATTATGAATTCCGGTTAGGGTTCCGGTTGACCTAGGGTTAGGGTTATGTTGAGGAATAGACCTCTTAGGTTCCCGATTGGGCCACTCTAGGGTTAGGGATATGTTGAGGGCTAGGGTTAGAGATCCGTTTACGGTTCCGATTGGACCTAGGGTTAGGTTATGTTGAGTCTGACGCTAGGGTAGAGATCCGGTTAGGGTACCGATTGGACCTAGGGTTAGGGTTATGTTGAGGCTAGTATACAGATCCGGTTAGGGTTCCTGATTGGACATCGGGTTAGGGTTTAACTTTAACTAATCTTTCCTGATCCGGTTAGGGTTCCGATCGACCTAGGGTTAAGTGAGGGCTAGGTAGATATCTGGTTAGGGTTCCGATTGACTAGGGTTAGGGTTAAGTTGAGGGCTAGGGTTTACAGATCCGTTTAGGTTTCCGACATGACCTAGCGGTTAACGTTATGTTGTGGGCTAGGGTTAGAGATCCGGTTAGCACGTTACCGATTGGACCTAGGGTTACTGTTGAGAGCTAGTATAAGATCCGGTTAAGGTTCCGATTGACCTAGGTTAGGTTACTGTAGGGCTAGGGTTAGAGATCCGGTTAGGGTTCCGATTGACCTAGGTGAGGTTAGTTCAGGCTTAGGTTCGAGATCCGTTAGGGTCATCTTCGATTGGACCTAGGGTTAGGGTTATGTTGAGCGCTAGGGTTAGATACGGTAGGGTTCCGATTGGACCAGGGTTAGGGTTCTGTTGAGGGTTACGCTTAGAGATCCAGTTAGGTTCCGATTGGACCTAGGGTTAGGGTTATGTTGAGGGCTACGCTTAGAGATCCGGTTAGGGTTCCGATTGGACCTAGGGTTAGGGGTTCTGTTGAGGGTTAGGGTTAGAGATCCGGTAAGGGTTCCGATTGGACTAGGGTTAGGGTTACGTTGAGGGCTAGGGTTAGAGATCTGGTTAGGGTTCGATGACCCAGTTAACCGTTAGCCGATTGGACCTAGGGTTAGGGTTACGTTGAGGGCTAGGGTTAGAGATCTGGTTAGGGTTCCGATTGGACCCAGGGTTAGGGCTTATGTTGAGGGCTAGGTTAGAGATCCGGTTAGGGTTCCGATTGGACAGGGTTAGGCTTAGTTAGGTTTGAGGGCTAGGGATTAGAGATCAGGTTAGGGTTCCGATTGGACCTAGGTTAGGGTTATGTTGAGGGTAGGGTTAGAGATCCTGTTAGGCGTTCCGATTGGACCTAGGGTTAGGGTTTGTTGAGGGGTTAGGGTTAGAGATCCAGTTAGGGTTCCGATTGGACCTAGGTTAGGGTTATGTTGAGGGCTTAGGGTTAGATATCCGGTTAGGTTCGATTGGACCTCGGGTTAGGTTCATTGAGCGCTAGGGTTAGATATCCGGTTAGGGAACCGATTGACCTAGGGTTAGGTTATGTTGAGGGCTAGGTATACAGATCCGTTAGGGTTCCCGATTGACCTAGGGTTAGGGTTATGTTGAGGCTAGGTTTAGAGATCCGGTTAGGTTCCAATGAACTGCTAGGTTAAGGTTATGTTGATGGCTAGGTTAGAGATCCGGTTAGGTTTCCGATTGGACCCTAGGTTAGGTTTATGTTGAGGGCTAGGTTATAGATCCGGTTAGGGTTCCTGATTGACCCTAGGGTTAGGGTTATGTTGAGGGCTAGGGTTAGAGATCCGGTTAGGGTTCCCGATTGGACCCTAGGGTTTGCGTTATGTTGAGGCTAGGGTTAGAGATCCGTTACGGTTCCGATTGGACCTAGGGTTAGGGTTATGTTGAGGGCTAGGGTTAGAGATCCGGTTACAGTTCCGATTGACTAGGGTTAGGGTTTATGTTGATGGCTACGGTTAGAGATCCGGTTAGGGTTCCGATTGGACCTAGGGTTAGATAATCTTCTAGCTAACTACTCACAGACCGGTTAGGGCTCCGATTGGCTAGGGTTAGGGTTATGTTGAGGGCTAGGGTTAGAGATCCGGTTAGGGTCCGACTGAACCTAGGGTTACGGTTATGTTGAGGGCTAGGGTTAGACGTACCGGTCAGATTCCATTTGGAACTAGGGTTAGGGTTATGTTTAGAGGGTAGAGATCCGGTAATATCCGGTTAGGTACCGATGAAGCTATGGTTTACGTTATGTCGAGACTACTGGTTAGGATCCTCATTGATCCCATTGAACCTACGGTTAGGTTTATGTTTAGATCTCAGTTAAACTTTAGGTCCCGATTGAACCTAGGGTTAGATTATGTTGAGGGATAGGGTTAGAGATCCGGTTAGGGTTCCGATTGAACCTAGGGTTAGGGTTATGTTGAGGCTAGGGTTAGAGATCCGGTTAGGGTTCCGGTTGGACCTAGGGTAGGGTTATGTTGAGGGCTAGGATTAGAGATCCGGTTAGGGTTCCGTTGGACCTAGGGTTAGGGTTATGTTGAGGGATAGGGATAGATATCCTCTTAGGGTTCCGATTGGACCTAGGGTTAGGGTTATGTTGAGGGCCTAGGGTTAGAGATCCGTTAGGGTTCCGATTGACCTAGGGTTAGGGTTATGTTGAGGGCGAGGGTAGAAATCCGGTTAGGGTACCGATTGGACCTAGGGTTAGGGTTATGTTGAGGCCTAGGTATACAGATCCGGTTAGGGTTCCGATTGGACATCGGGTTAGGGTTATGTTGGCTAGGGTTAGAGATCCGGTTAGGGTTCCGATTGAACCTAGGGTTATGTTGAGGGCTAGGGGTTAGATATCTGGTTAGGGTTCCGATTGGACCTAGGGTTAGGGTTAAGTTGAGGGCTAGGGTTAGAGATCCGGTTTAGGTTCCGATTGGACCTAGGTTAACGTTATGTTGTGGGCTAGGGTTAGAGATCCGGTAGGGTACCGATTGGACCTAGGGTTAGGGTTATGTTGAGAGCTAGGTATAACAGATCCGGTTAAGGTTCCGATTGACCTAGGGTTAGGGTTATGTTGAGGGCTAGGGTTCGAGATCCGTTAGGGTTCCGATTGGACCTAGGGTTAGGGTTATGTTGAGCGCTAGGGTTAGAGATACGGTTAGGGTTCCGATTGGACCAAGGGTTAGGGTTCTGTTGAGGGTTACGGTTAGAGATCCAGTTAGGGTTCCGATTGGACCTAGGGTTAGGGTTATGTTGAGGCTAGGGTTAGAGATCCGGTTAGGGTTCCGATTGGACCTAGGGTTAGGGTTCTGTTGAGGGCTAGGGTTAGAGATCCGGTTAGGTTTCCGATTGGACCTAGGGTTAGGGTTATGTTGAGGGTTAGGGTTAGAGTTCCGGTTAGGGTACCGATTGGACCTAGGGTTAGGGTTATGTTGAGGCTAGGTATACAGATCCGGTTAGGGTTCCGATTGGACCTAGGGTTAGGGTTATGTTGAGGTCTAGGTATACAGATCGCGGTTAGGGTACCGATTGGACCTAGGGGGTTAGGGTTATGTTGAGGGCTAGGTATACATATCCGGTTAGGGTTTCGATTGGACCTAGGGTTACGGGTTATGTTGAGGGCTAGGGTATACAGGATCCGGTTAGGGTTCCGATTGGACCTAGGGTTAGGGTAATGTTGAGGGCTAGGGTTAGAGATCCGGTTAGGGTTCCGATTGGACCTAGGGTTAGGGGTTCTGTTGAGGGCTAGGGTTAGAGATCCCGGTTAGGGGTTCCGATTGGGACCTAGGGGTTACGGTTATGTTGAGGGCTAGGGTTAGAGATCCGTTTAGGTTTCCGATTGGACCTAGGGTTAGGGTTATGTTGAGGGTTAGGGTTAGAGTTCCTGGTTAGGGTACCGATTGGACCTAGGGTTAGGGTTATGTTGAGGGCTAGGTATACAGATCCGGTTAGGGTTCCGATTGGACCTAGGGTTAGGGTAATGTTGAGG